>NC_082608.1:1438809-1754984 GCF_030936135.1 Gavia stellata
TGGGGGCAGAGGGCCGGATCTGGGTCGGTACTCACATCTCCAGCCCGCGTCCCCGCTGCCGAAGAGCGTCATCCCCCCGCAGCCCCGGCGGCCCCGGCAGCCCCGGCCCCGCAGCCCCCGCAGCCCCGGCCCGAGCGCGCCGCCACCGGGCCCTACCACCGCCGGCCGGGGAGGGGGGGGACCGCGGGCCGCACCATCGCGGCACGGAGGGATGGGGGGGGACCACGCCGCCCCCGCCCCGCCCCGCCCGCGCCCCCTTCCCCCGCCCTGGGCGCAGCTCTGCTTTGTTGCAGCATCGCTGCCTGTCCCTGCCTGCGCGCACGGCAGCGCCGGGCCTGGGGCTCTCCCTTCCCCCAGGCTGCAGCGGT
Source organism: Gavia stellata (assembly GCF_030936135.1). Taxonomy (NCBI): domain Eukaryota; kingdom Metazoa; phylum Chordata; class Aves; order Gaviiformes; family Gaviidae; genus Gavia; species Gavia stellata. The sequence continues at coordinate 1,439,178 of NC_082608.1, forward strand.
ACGGATGTGGCTGCTGTGCTGGACCATCCCCGTCATCCCCATCCCCGTCATCCCCATCCCCATCATCCCCATCCTCATCCCCATCATCCCCATCCTCATTCCCATCCCCATCCCCATCCCCATCATCCCCATCCTCATTCCCATCCCCATCCCCATCCCCATCATCCCCATCCTCATTCCCAACCCCATCCCCATCATCCCCATCCTCATCCCCATCCCCATCCCCATCATCCCCATCCCCATGATCCCCATCCTCATCCCCATCCCCATCATCCCCATCATCCCCATCCCCATCCTCATCCCCATCCCCATCATCCCCATCCTCATCATCCCCATCCCTATCCTCATCCCCATCCTCATTCATTCCCACCCCCATCCCCATCCTCATCATCCCCATCCCTAACATCCCCATCCCCATGATCCCCATCCTCATCCCCATCCCATCATCTCCATCCTTCCCCCCATTCCCCATCCCCCCCATCCCCATCATCCCCATCCCCATCCCCCCCATCCCCATCACCCCCATCCCCACCCTCCCCATCCTCATCATCCCCATTCCCATCCTCCCCATCCCCACTCTCCCCATCCTCACCCCCATCCCCACCCTCCCCATCCCCACCCTCCCCATCCCCATCCTCATCCCCATCCTCCCCATCCCCATCCTCCCCATCCCCATCCCCATCCCCATCCCCATCCCCATCCTCATCCTCATCCTCCCCGGGCTCCTTCCCCACCTCCTGCCTCCGGTCCCCTCCGACCTCTTGGCTCCTGCCTGACAGCCCGGTTGCACCCCGGATTTGCCCAGCTCATCCCAGAGCGGTGAGCCCGGCCTTGCCGGCGGCGATGCGGGGTCGTGGCTTCCCTCCACGGAGCCAGGGCACAAAAAACCGGCACGCAATGCCCTGGCTGGGGACATTTTAATTTCCAGCCCAGCCCTGCGCTGGAGCGGGGATGGCAGTGGCGTGTCCCCTCCAGAGGCACCCAACACCCACCAGCGTTGGGGCCGTGAGCTTGTTGGGTGCCGTGGCTTGGGGGCTGTCCTAGGGCTGGAAGAAGCAACTCTTGGCTAACGCCACCCCTCCAAAACACCCCCAGGGCGCTGGAGACACGAGCTGGGCCAGGAGCCGGGCTGGTCCTGGCTCCTCCAACCCCGGCACCCGCTCCGGGGACGGAGCTGGAGGTACCACCCAGCACGGACAGGATGTGGGCCAGGGCACAGGGAGAGTCTGGTGGGTCTGGGGGAGGAAAAGGAGACAAATGGCTCTTCCCGAGGGAGAGAGGGTCTTTATTAACCACCAGGCAGATGGTGAGGGGCCGAATAATGGTGAGGATCTGGGTGATGATGAAGGACCCGGGATGGTGAGGAACCCGTGGTGCCAGGCTGGGGGGTTCCCACCCAGGTCGGGGTGACAGCTCAGAGCTGAGCTCAGCCCTCACCCTGAGCCGTGCCGAGGTCTGCGCCCCCCAGAAGCCCCCCTTGGCCCCTCGTCGCATAGGGATCACGGTCCGGACACAGCCCGGCTGCCAGTTTAGGAGGAGGATGCTGTTGGACCCGGCCGTTGCGGGGGGCATCTCCCTGCCCTGGGGGCTGTCACAGCGTGATGGTGACAGAGGAAGGTGAGGGGCAGAAGAAGACGCTGTTTCGGGGATGCTGACATGGAGCACGCGCCCCTTCTCGCCAGGTCCCAGCGCCGTGGGTCCCCTCAGCCCCCCGTCCCTTGCATAGGGGAGCTGGGGACGGGTCCTCCTGAGCCATGGTCCGGGCTTGGCGCAGCACCGGGGTCCTCCTGAGCCACGGGCTCGGCACAGCAGCCAGCGCTGGCCGGTGCCCGGAGCTGCCGGCTCAGGGGTCCCGCTGCCACAGGGAGATGTGCTCCTGGGCTGCGACGGGATGCAGAGTCAGTGTTCCCCGCGCCAGGGAGGACCCAGGGGTCTGGGCAGGGCTGGCAGCGGGGCACAGACCCGGCAGAGCCAGAGGCTGGCACCACCGGGACATGGCACCCCTGGGAAGGTGTGGGAAGGCTCCCGGCCGCTCACTCACTCACCAAACTGGCAGATGTACCGGTTTCGGGTCTTGCAGCGCTGGTCGTTCCAGTTGAAGGCAGCCGACGCTTGCATCTCCACGCAGTTCCCAAACCTGCGCGCCGGCGGGAGGGGGGTGAGGCCGGCCAGCGCGGTGGCACGGCGGTGATGCCGCTCAGAGGTGGGGTGTCCTCTGGATCCAGCGGGCACTTACCCCTGGTTGTCCGGCTGCCCAAAAGCGAAGCTGGTGAAGGAGGATGGCTCGCCCACGTCCCAGCGGAAGGAAGCCTTGGACGTCTTGTAGGTGAGACCTAGGGGAACGTCAAGCGGGGTGGCACAGCCGCCCGCACCCCAATCACCCTGCACTCTGCCCGCTGCTGTCACTCACCGATCCAGAAATTCCCAGTCTCGAAATCGGTGTCTGTCACCCTGTTACCGGTCTCCAAGCGGCTGAGGTAGAAAGCCAGGATATCCTGAACCTTCTGGTTTCTGATCTGGGCCAGCATCGCCCCTTTCTCCTGCGGGGAAGGGAGCGAGTCAGCCCCGAACACGTGGCCCAGAGCCGCGCCAGACAGCGGAGAGATGCGCAGGGGGGGCTGCGAGCAGGGGTGGCATTTTTCAGCTGCAACGGACGCCCGCAGCATCCCGGGGGCTCACCTGGCACTTTATTTTGGCTCCGTAGTAGGTGTCGGCCTCGGGGGGACACCATGAAGCAGTCGCCGTCTATCCTCACGTCGCAGGCGTGGAAAGGGAACTGAATCTTCGCTGGGGGCACAGGCAGGCGCAGGTGGGTCCCTGTGTCGGCAGAGCTGGGCCCACTGGAGGACCCTTAGCCCCGCGGCGGGGGTCCCTGCCTGCAGATCCCTGCCGTGACCCCGAAGCTGCCGCCCCCGGCCGCGCGGGCAGGCGCAGACTCACTGCCGCACTCGGCGCCGCCGTAGCCCACGTCGCAGAGGCAGGAGCACTCCTCCTTCCTGAACTTTCCATGGAGGCACTGCCCGCTGCACCTCACTGCGGGCAAGGCGCTGCGTTAGCAGGCGGGGGGCTCGGCGGCCCCTGCCCCGCCCCAGCTGAGTGTGCGCCGCACACCCGGGCGCTGCACTGAGCTGCCCGCGCTGCACCAGCCGGGCACACGCGTGCACTGAGCTGACCCGGTGCACGCATGTGTGTGTACGTGGGCACCGCGCAGACTGTGAATGCTGCACCGGCCATGCCCATGCATGCACTGCACTGCCCCTGTGCCTGCACGCACTGCACCGACACTGCACGCACATGCACTGCACCACCCATGCACATGCATGCTCTGCACTGGACGTGTGCACTCATGCCCTGCACCGGCCATGCACACACATGCGCTGCACCAACACAGCACATGCATGCACTGCACTGTCCATGAACACACATGCACTGCACCTACCCTGTGCGTGCATGCACTGCGCTGACCCTGTGCATGCACACGCTGCACCAGCCATGTACATGCATGCAGTGCACTGACTCTGCACACGCAGGCAGTGCACTGTCCATGCACATGCATGCACTGCACCCACCCAGTGCATGCCTACGTTGCACCAGCCATGCACATACATGCACTGCACCAACCCTGTGCATGCCTACGTTGCACCAGCCATGCACATACATGCACTGTACCCACCCTGTGCATGCCTATGTTGCACCGGCCATGCACATACATGCACTGCACCAACCCTGTGCATGCCTATGTTTGCACCAGCCATGCACATACATGCACTGTACCCACCCTGTGCATGCCTATGTTTGCACCGGCCATGCACATACATGCACTGCACCAACCCTGTGCATACATGCGCTGCACTGGCCATGCACATGCATGCACGACACCAACCCTTTGCACGCATGCACTGCAGTGGCCATGCACATGCATCTCTAGAGGCGAGGGGAGGCAGGGGTTGCGTGGGTGCCCCTCTCACCTTGGCAGTACCTGCCCGTGTAGCCGGGGGGACAGGCACACTGGCAGCTGCTCATGTCGAGGCGCCCGCTGTTCCTGCAGCTCATGCGACAGGGGTTCCTGGGCACCTCTGGGCACAGCGGAGCAGCGGCATGGGCATCAAGGGCTGTGGCATGGCCGGGGGCCGCGGGGGAGCCGGGAGGGGACCGCGGGGACTCACCGCAGAGCCCGCCGCCGTGGTCCCAGGACTTAAAGCAGCCGGAGAGGCCGGCGGTGCAGAGGGAGCACCAAGGCCCCTGCTTGTAGGGCAGGACGGGCATCCCCGCCACCTCCCAGTTGCCCCTGTCACCGCAGGCAGCTGGGTGGAGGTGGCTGCCCCGCCTGGCCCAGCTCCATGCCCCGCCCACACAGCCAGGCCACACCCCTCTCTGGGACAAGGCCCCCGCCCACATTTCCCAGCCCTGCCCACTTCCAGAACACAGCCCCGCCCACAGCATCCAGCCCCACCTGCTGCCAGCCCAAGGCCACGCCCACAGTCTCAGCTCCCACCCACTGCCAGGGCAAGGCCCCGCCCCCACCCCCTCTCCACGCATCCCCATAGGCCAGCCCACACCCCCACCCGGACACTCCCCTGTGGAGACCACGCCCACACCGGGGGGAGGGCTTCCCCCAGCCCCGCCCACCTCAGGGCCAGCACATCCCTGCCTCCATTGACACCCCACCCACACTTCCCAGCCCCGCCCACTCATGCCAAGGCCACACCCCCGCACTCAGCTCCGCCCCTTCCCACGCAGGCCCCGCCCCCGGCACCCCTTACCCCGGGGAGTAGGCGCAGGCGAAGGCCTCGCTGGGGCCATGGCCGCCGGTGCAGAGGTGCCGGCCGCAGCCCAGCTGCCCCGCCGTGGCCCACACCAGCTGCGAGAGAGCATGTGTCACCCCCGTCCCCGGGCCTCTGCACCCCTCCTTGGGCCCCCCATGCCCCCCCTAACCCTCCGTGTCCCCCATGCCCACCTGGGTGTAATGGCGGCAGGTGGCATTGCCGGCGCAGCGCCCCGTCCCGTAGTCGTAGCGTCGGCCCTCGGCGAACCAGCGCTCCAGCACGGCCCCGAAGCCCCCGGTGCCCGCCGGCAGCAGGGCCTCGCTCCAGCCCAGCTGTGGGGCCGGCGGCGGAGCGGGGCCCTCCAGGCAGCTGGCCGCCCGCGCCCCCGCCAGCCGCCCCAGCTCCTGGCTCCACTCCTGCAGGGGAGCGGCCGGCGCCGTAAGCCACCGAGGGGCCCCAGGAACAGTCCCAGTTGGAGGGACGCTGAGGACAGCGGGGAACTGCCCAGGGAGTATGTGGGGACCACCAAGGGGGTCAGTCCAGGGGACGATTGGGGGACATCAGTGGTTCGACATGGAGGATGCTGCAAGGGACCCCAGGGGGACCAGCCCTGCGCTTGGTGTGCGCAGGTGTGGGGTGGCTGGGGGATATCCAGGGCCATCATGGGGAATGGGGGACCCCCCCAGGGGACCCCAAGGGACCAGCCCTGCCCTTGGCGTGCGGCGGTGTGGGGTGATTGAGGGACACCAGTGGGCCATCGCGGGACACGGGGGATCTTACAGGGGACCCCAAGGGACCAGCCCTGCCCTTGGTGTGCACAGGTATGGGATGATCAGGGGACATCAGAGGGGCACAGGGGACCCCACAAGGGACCCCGCGGGAACAGCCCTGCCCTTGGTGTGCGCTCGGTCTGGCGGTGCCAGTGGCATCTCCTTCCCCGGGGGCCCCACGCCGGCCAGCTCTTCTGCTTCGTTAGCTTGTTAACGAACGACTGCATGGCACCCATGGACTGTCCCCGTCCCTGGGCATGGGGTGGGAGGTGGATGGGACATCCAAGGAGGGGGGAAACTGGGGGGGCTCACCAGCTTCTGCATGTTGGCGGCGGGGGGCTGCACTTTGCTCCTCAGCTTGTTGTGCAGCGAGAGCACCAGGAAAGTCTCCTTCATGCTGAGAGCTGAGGGGGGGGGACAGCAGGGGCTGGGGATGGGGCCAAAGGGGCCGTGGGGTGCCAGTGCCTTTCCCGCATCCCTGGATGCGACCGGAACATTCGGGGGGCCGTGGGATCAGCTGCCCCCCAAAGGTTCCAGCCGCAGCCGGGGATACGGGGAAGGCACCCGGGTCTCCATGGAGATTCGAGGGGAGAGAAGAAAGCGCTTTTGGACTGGGAGCACAAAAGGGGCAGGGGCCGGGGGGGGTGTCCAGCCTGCTGAGCCCCCTTCTCGCACGGGTGGGCTGAGACCGCCAGGAATGTACCCACTCACCCTCCCCCTAGCTCTGTCCTGCCAGCACCCAGACCCCACGGGGCTGGACCCATCGTTAGCCCCCAACACCAGCCCCAGTACCCCCCTCCCAGCCCCATCCCATCACCAGCTCCATCCCATCACCACTCCCAGCACCCCCCCAGCCCCATCCCATCACCAGCTCCATCCCATCACTAGCCCCATGCCCCCCTCCCAGCCCCATCCCATCCCACCGCCAGCCCCCATCACCCACCAAGCCCCCCGTTACCATCCCTGGGTGCCCATCGCCCACCCAGCCCCCTGCCCGCCTGGCCTGGCCCTGGGGGACGATGCTCAGGGTGCACACCCCCCCCCCCAGACCAGCTGCCCCCCAGCCTTGCTGCTGGCAGCAGACACCCCCCAGCCCCTCTCCCAGTTACCTCCCGGAGCCAGCGCGGACAACTTCTCCGGAGCATCCGACCCCGTCTCGCCCACCCTCCACGCCAGGAGGTTGCAAACCAGCAGCACCAAGAGCTTCATGCAGGTGCCTGGGGTTGGGGGGGAACCAGACCCCCACAGCTCCGGAGGGAGGATTCGAGCGAGACGAGCCGCCCCGCAGCAGCCCTGGCGTCGGGGCGAGCTCGGCCGCGCGCTCCTGCGCGCTTGTGCGTGCTCGTGTGTGTGTCTGGTTGTAGGATTTGATCCTATTCAGGACTCCAGACAGGCACCGCTGGTCAGCTCGAACAAAAGCTTGACGGGTGAGTAATAGCTCTGTCAAAACAGTTGCTCGCTGGCGCGAACGCGGCAGACAACTCCCGGGGCTGCAGCCCTGCCGGGATGCCCCGCAGCGGGGTTGGCCTCCCGTGCTCTGCCCCAGCCCCGCCGCCGAGCCGGGGTCGGGATGGGAAGGCAGGCAGGAGCGGGGGTCCCAAGCGGCGCCCACTTTGGGGCACTGGGAGATTGGATGCCAAGGGGCTGGGGGCAGCTAAGGGGCCCCCCGCTGCCGGCCTTCCTTCTGCCCCATGAATTAAACATGCCGGGGAGGTAACACACACCACCACGGGCATGAAGCCAAATACCCGCTCCGGCGAGCTGGGCAGCGTGGTTACAGGGTGGGAGGATGCGAGGGCCGGGGGGCCGGTGGCGGGAGAGATGCCGGGTGCAGGGGGCACGTCGCAGCAGGCACTCAGGGTCAGGCAGGGGTCCCGGATCCCACGCTGCTCAGGGGGCTCAGCAGCACCCCAATGGCTCTGCCCCAGTGCAGGGCTCCCAGCACCCATGCTGGGGGGCTGGGGGTGCTCCCCTGGCACAGGGCAGACATGTGAGCTGCAGACATCCCTGCTCGGGGGTGGCTGGGGGACAGGCACATGTTGCCATACCCCTTCGTCTGGGTTATCACGGGCGGGAGGGAGCGGCAGCATCCCACCTTGCCCGTTATCGGGGCTGAGCTGGATGTCAGATAAATCCAGCTCTGAATGCCTTCAGTTCCCTCGCCACCAGCCTAACCCGAACCCTGGCCTGAACCCCAGCCCTCGTGCTAATGCCAACCCCAACCCTCATCCGAACCCTCCTGTTCATATGGACCTGGGCCCTTGGCACCAGTCCTAACGCTAACCCTAACCCCAACCCTAACCCCAACCCTAACCCTAATGCTAACCCTAACCCTAATGCTGACCCTAACATTAACCCTGACCCTAATGTTAATGCTGACAGTAATGCCAACCTGTACCCCAACTCTAGGCTGCAGCAGAGCCTTGGGGTCCCCCTCTAAGCTCCAGCCGTGGCTGAGCTCACCCCAGCAAAGCCGTGCCGAGGCCGGTGAGTCTGCGGTGCTGCCGGCCTGCCGTCCTCAGCAGCCCCAGCCCCACTGGAGAGGCAGACCCTGGTGCCGACCCCAAAGCCATACTTTCTCCCGGGAGACTTTCCCACGCTTAGCAAACGCAAGGGATTAGCTTCACCCTGCACCCCCGCGTGCCGGGAGCCCCAGAGCTGTGGCTGGCCATGGGGGAGCCCGGCACCACCGGTGCTGCAGCAAGTGCCGTGACAGCCACCGCCTGGCCCCGGCATCTGCTGGCCCTGTGACATGAAAGGCCCCAAAGCCTCTGATGTGCAGAGAGGGAAGGGAAGGGAGAGGCTGGCGTCAGTGCCAAGGGGAAACTTTCCTACGGCTCGGCCTCGGCCAGGGGAAAAACCAACAAACACATGGGCACGCGCCGCAGATAAATCCTGGCGAGCGCAGGAGCGCGGCTGTGAGCGAGCGGGGCAGAACCAGAGTGCCGGCGTCTCATCCCTGCAGCCTGCGCGGCCGGAGCCAGCCCCGGCATGATGCTCGTCCCGCTGCCAGCCTGGCTGGCCCTGGGCATCCTGCAGCTGCCCCTCGGCAGTGCCCAGGTAAGGACCCTCACGCCCTCCCTCCAGCCCCCTTGCAGACCCCTCAGCACCCACCTCGGGCACCCCAGCGTCCCGGCACCGCCCCGGGGTGGAGGGTACAACATGGCCATGGCACCCGCGGGGCTGCGCAGGGCCAAGGGGGACAGTCATGGGGCTCTTCCCCTGCAGTGGGGAGAGGGTGCTAAATGTGCCCAGGGCATCCGAACGGCTCCTCAGCATCCCAGTGCCGGGGCAGGACCGGGCGGAAGGGCTGAGGCTGGAGCAGATACGGAGGCAGGGGCAGACCCTGCAGTGGGATGGGAAGGTAGCGGCTCTGCCCAGGACAAGGCATCCAAACTAACCCCAAATACGCTGCCTGCTTGGGAGGGCCCCCCCTGGGCTGCAGCAGGGTGGCAGGGGAGCCCAGTGGGTGATGGGGATGTCCTTGTGTCCCCCCAGGAGTGCCTGAGCCAGCAGCAGGCGCTCGGGGCGGTGCGGCAGATGCAGAAGCTGCTGGCGGCGCAGGAGGCTGCTCAACTGCGGGGCGCACGCGGTCTCCGGCAGCAGCTCTCCGTCCTCCAGAGCCGCCTCCAGACACGGGCCACCAAACGCAACGGTAACCCCAGCCAGGTCACTGCCATGGGGGTGACATCCCCACGGGGCTGGCTCTGACCCTTGGACCCCCAGCGAACAGCCTGGGCAAGGGACTCCCAGCTCCTTGCCAGGGCTGGAGTCAGCTCCAGGCTGGGAATGTCCATCCTCACTCATGTCTGCCTGTCCACAGAGACCTGTCCGCAGCCAGCGGTGCCCCTGAACGGACGGATGCTGGGCCGGAGCATGCGGGTGGGCCACGATGTTCACTTTGTCTGCGACGCCGGCTTCCGGCTGGTGGGCTCGGAGACGCGCGCCTGCCGGCACGACCGCACATGGAGTGGCACCCAGCCCTTCTGCAAAAGTGAAGTGGATCTGGGTTGGGGTGGTGCGGGCTCCGCCCAGCCTGGGGGCTTCTCCGTCGCCCCGAGCCGCAGGGTCCCATCGTTTTGCTCCCCTGGCTGCAGGGAGAGCAGCCCAGAGGCTGCAGCAATGGGCACCGAGGCTGGGCAGCAGGATGGGGCGAGGATGCGCTTCTCCAGCTGGTGTTCATGAGCTCCTTCTCCCTAGGTATTGATGACTGCTCCAGCAACCCGTGCGCCAACAGCGGGACCTGCGTGGATGGCAACCAGAGCTACACGTGCCTCTGCCCCCGCGGCTGGTCAGGCCCCAGCTGCCAGAGCCCCATCTATGCCTGTAGGTGCCCGGGTTTGGGCTGCGGAGGACCGGGATGCCCACGGAGACAGCACCCGGCCACGCTGCGCCCGTCTCCCCCTTCCCTGGCAGTCCCCCAGGAACTCAGCCCCCACCAATCTCCCTGTTCCCCCGAGCCCAGCAGTGACACCCGCTCTCCCCCGCAGACTGGGTGACACTGAGCAATGCCTCCTTCAGCCGCCAGCCCCGCTGTGCCGAGGGCCGCCTGGGCTCCCGGCGCTGCAGCTGCGACACCGGCTTCCAGATGCGAGCCGGCGGCGTGTGCCACGGTAAAAGGGAGATGACGATGGCACGGAGGGCGGGCAAACCGAGGCTCAGTGGCAACAGGACCCCTGGCCATGCCCCGCTCTGTCTCCCCAGATGTGGATGAGTGCCAGCTCTTCCAGTCCAGCCCCCAGACCCGGCTTTGCCTCCACGACTGCCTCAACCTCCCCGGCTCCTACCGCTGCCTCTGCCCCCCCGGCTACCTGCTCCACGCCGACCGCAATGCCTGTGAGGGTAAGAGCGGTGGGTGCAGGGCAGGGAGCACCCCGTGGGTGCAGCAGGGAGCAGCAGGGACAGCCCCGCTCACTCCGTGTCACCACCGCAGACGTAAACGAGTGCGCCGGGAAGCAGCACAACTGCACCCAGGGTGACCTCTGCATCAACACCTTCGGGGGCCACCGCTGCGTGCGCCCCAAGTGCCCCCCACCACGCCACAACACCAGCTACGTCAAGACCTCCGCCTTGTGAGTACTGCGTGTGGCTTGGGCTGCATCATGGCCTCTTCCCCAGGTGATGGGTCCTGCGGTGCCCTGGGGACCATATCGTGTGACCCAGAGGTGGCGGGGAGAGTGCCAGCCAGCACTGGTAGCAAATTGCCATGTGGGGTGCCCGGGTGTGCTCGGCACACTCCCTGATGGTCTCGGGATGCCGGTGGCTGGGGTTGCGGGTGGGAGCACCCCAGCTTTATCCAGCACCCCACCCCCCCAGAGCCCCAGCCTGGGGGGAACGATGCTGTTTCCCCTCCACTGCACATCCACGCAGTGCCGTCGGCTGCCATCCATCAGGCAAAACCCCCCCTGGTCCCGCTCTTGAGACTAAACTGCTTTGTGGCCAAGCACAAGCCACCCAAGTGGAGGAGCATCCCTCCTCCAGACAAGTTCCTCTGCGGGAGGCACAGCTGAGCCTGGCCCCATCCCTGGCCTCCAGCCGGGACCGTGGTACCCCTGGTCCCAGCCTCGGAGCGTGGCCCAGAGCTGCGTCCCTGCAAGGCATGGCGTTTCCCTGGCAGAGGCAGGGATGAGACAGAGATCCGATGCCAGGCACACTCGGATGTGGCTCTCTTGGGTTGCTCTGCCACAGGACCGGTGGTGGGGCTGGAGATGGTGCCTGTGGTGCATGTTCGGCTTGTTTGCAAGGATGTGAGCAGCTCCCCGAGAGCCAAACCACGGCACTGAGCGGTGGCACCCCTTCTCTCCTGGCAGCCAGTGCGAGAGGAACCCCTGCCCCATGGAGAGCCGAGCCTGCCGCCTGGCCGCCACCTCCATCTCCTTCCACTACCTGCCGCTCCAGGCCAACCGCACTGTGCCCCGTGTCCTCTTCAAGATGTCCACCACCCGATTCCTGGGCGACAGCCTGCGTTTCGCAATCATGGGCGGCCGGGGCCAGGGCGTCTTCACCGTGCGGCGCTCTGACCGGCAGACGGGAGAGCTGGTGCTCACCACCCCTGTGGTGGGGCCAGCCACGCTGGAGGTGGAGCTGGAGATGAGTGAATTCTCCCGCAAGGTCCTCCTGGGCAAGCACATCTTCAAGGTCACAGCCTTTGTGTCCCCATATGAGTTTTGATCCCCTTTGGAGACGGGTGTAGGGCCAAGCCAGGGTCTCTCCTGGGGAGTGATGGAGCGGGTTCTGCTCAGTGGTCCCAGTTCTTGTCCCATTGGAGACATCCCTCTCCCGTAATGCTTGCTCATGGCTGGCAGGGCAAAGCCACCGCAGCAGAAATGGTGCCTGTCGCAAAGGCTGCACAGAAAACCCTGCGGGCAATGGGGGAACCAGCCTGGGGGTGTCTGCCTCTGCCAGTCCCCCTCCTCTCTGCCTGCCTGGCACATGGAGGGGCATGGCAGAGCAAGCCAACGGCACATGGTGCACAGGTCCTGCTCCTTGCATCTTGTAACCTCTGAATAAAAGAAAAGCGGCTGTAGGATGGGTGTCTTCCTTGCTCTATGCCTGCTGCATGGGAGCAGCCCTGTGCTGCTGGGGCAAGGCTCCTGGGGAGAGCTGGGGGCTGTGGTCACGGCAGGGTCCCTTTGCAGATCTTGGGGTGCCAGTAAAGCTGTCAAGCCCACCCAGGATCACGCAGTGTCCATGTCCCTCCCCGTACCGCTGTTCCCAGGGCCCACGCTGAAGACCGCCCCCCCCCCAGTGCAGGACTGGGAGATGGGCTGAACACGCTGCCCTGCATGTTCTGCAGAGCCAAGGCTTGTCCCCAGCCCCTTTGGCAGGTGCCAGGAAAGGGCAGCGGGGCTCCCTGGCACCAGGTGAGCCGGGAATGGCAACCAGGGCCCATGCTTCCTTGCGGACAGGAGACCTCCCTCTGCAACAGCTCTGATGGGAGCTGACTGCACGGGCGGTCAAAGCTGCAGCTCCGCAGCTTGCTGAGCGCTTGAACTGCTCCCCTGCTCCTGACTCGAGGAGGGTGGGCAGCGAGGACAAAAGATGTGAAGCCCCCCTGCTCCTTGGGCACCCGCTGCCACCACCAGCACGGCCAGACCCCTGTGCAAGGAAAGCCGCCAGCAGCTGGAGGTTGAAAAGGTGACGAGGGCCTTTGGGGACAGCAAGCGAAGGACATGCTGCCCCCAGGACACCCTTCCCTCCGCACACAGAAGCCTTCTTAGGTGAGTGTCCGGCTGGCCCATGCCAGTGCCCCTCGCACAAAGCAGCCGCTGTACCCAGACCGCAGGCGGCTCATAAAGACCTCCTTATGCACCCGCCACCGGCACTGCCGCCGGCTCTGCCCGCCAGCTCCTGGGGCTCGGTACGGCCGCTTTGCTGGAGGAGGGGGAAAAGCCTCCCCAGGGGCAGCAGAGCTGTGGGCTGGGCTGGTGCGGCTGGCTGTGCTGCGTCACGAAAATCCGCAGCTGGCCCATGCCGACCGAGGAGAGAGGCTGGGACACGAAGTAGAAAATTACAAGGGTAAATATTTATTCCTGCACACAAGGTGTCCCAGCCAAACTGGGCACCCTGAATGTGATTTTGCACAGGGTTCTTATACCCTTCAAACCTTCAGGTACAAGACGACTTGACTAATCACCAACACCCACACCGCTGATTACTAATCATAGTAAAACTTTGCAAAGCAACTCTAGTTTTGCAGCATTCTTGCTGCTTGTCTATTGATCCCGGCGTCCCTGGAGTCAGTCTTGCTGGAGTTACTGATCTATGATGCCCCACGATGCTGGGAGGGTTTCAAAGACGTCTCCGAGGGGCTAGGATGCTGGCATTATCTCGGTTGTCCTGGGGTATCTTTTATCCTTCGTGGATAGCTCTAAGCTTCCATGAAGCAAAGTCCTTCACTCCAGGGCTGGGCTGTCCTTTCATTTGTTTTACTTAAGCACAAACAATACTGAAGTCTCCAGTAAAATTCCACTACCTTGTTACATCGCAATGTATAATCTGAACTAATACATATATTAACAAAGTTAATACATTTTCATACTATAAAGACTGGTTGATATAATAGTTAGGCAAGGGAATTTTCCTAACAGTTTCCGGGGAGTGGGACGGCTGGCTCCAGCTCACAACCAGCCTCCCCTCCTTCCACCGCCTGCTCCCAGAGCTTCTCCAGCCTCGGCCACCTGGGAAGGCTTGGGTGTTTTCATAAAAACACAGCCAGCGTTACCAGGAACACTTCACAGCTGCCTTTGAGGGGACAAAGGGAAACACAGGCACCCTCCACTCCTCCCAAGGAAGCCTTTTGAAAGGTCATGACTTTTCTAGCCTTCCCCATTCCCGAGAGGATTCTCCACCTCCCTTAGCGATGAAAGGCCGGGACGGAGGGATGGTGCAGGTCTTTCCAGTCCAAATTACCCAGTGCCACCAGTCGTAAAGCCCTTAGCCCGGAAAAAACCCTGCCTGCAACCTCAAGCGATGCGACGCAGGGGCGGGTGCTGAGGGGCTGCTGCTGCAGCGGGCTGGGGGGCAGAAGGGCCTGTCCTCAGCAGCAAGAAAGACCTCTCCGCAAAAGGCTGGGGCGTGCAGCAGCCGGGTGTTTGGGCACAAAGCCCTCGCTGGGCCTGCAGTCTCTGGGCGTGGGGCCCTCACTTGGGCCCACAGGCCCCGGGTGTGGGGCCCTCACTGGGCCCTCAGCTTCTGGGTGTGGGGCCCTCGCTGGGCCTGCAGCCTCTGGATGTGGGGCCCTCGCTGGGCCTGCAGCCTGTGGATGTGGGGCCCTCACTGGGCCCGCAGGCCCCAGGTGTGGGGCCCTTTCTTGGGCCCACAGGCCCCAAGCTTGGGGCCCTCACTGGGCCCGCAACTTCTGGGTGTGGGGTCCTCACTGGGCCTGCAGGCCCCGCGTGTGGGGCCCTGGCTGGGCCTGCAGTCTCTGGGCATGGGGCCCTCGCTGGGCCCGCAGGCCCTGGGCGTGGGGCCCTTTCTTGGGCCCACAGGCCCCACGCGTGGGGTCCTCACTTGGGCCCACAGGCCCTGGGCGTGGGGCCCTCACTGGGCCCGCAGCTTTTGGGTGTGGGGCCCTCGCTGGGCCTGCAGTCTCCGGGCGTGGGGCCCTCACTTGGGCCCACAGGCCCCGGGTGTGGGGCCCTCACTGGGCCCTCAGCTTCTGGGTGTGGGGCCCTCGCTGGGCCTGCAGCCTCTGGATGTGGGGCCCTCGCTGGGCCCGCAGGCCCCGCGTGTGTGGCCCTCGCTTGCGCCCACAGGCACTGGGTGTGGGGCCCTCGCTGGGCCCCACACCCGGGCTCATGTGAAACGAAGCCTCACTCCCTCCCGCCGAGTTCCGCGGAGCGGCCGGATCGCGCCCGGCGTTTTTTGTCTCCTGCGCCCCGCCGTAGCCCCGTTGGTTGCCATGGCGACGGGCCCAGCGGCCTGAGCCCGCTGGAGGCGCCGGGAGCTGCCGTGCCGGCCTCAGCTGGAGGCCCCGCTACCCGCCTGGGCATGAGGCGGGTACGGGGCCGCTCTCAACCGCCTCTGCGGGGAGAAGGTGAGGAGAGGGCGGTGGCGGAACGGCGGGAGGGTCTACCCGGCCCTCCCCAGAGCGGCTGCCCGGGATCCCGTTCGCCCGGCCCGGCCGCCGGTGCTTGCCCGTAGGTCCCCGAGAGGTGCCGGTGCTCAAGCGCGGCTGGTTGCATGCTCCTTCCCGCTGCCCGGCCTTGGGCTGTCCGGTGGCTGAACATCCGAAGGGGTGAACCTGGTAACTCCCGGCTGACTTATAGTTAATTAGTTAACTAGTATAGGTAACAACCAGCATCAACTCAGTTACCCCTCCTCTGTCTACGGTGAGCAAGTAAGCCCTGATGGTGACTTCGTGCCCTGGTTTTTTGTATTCAATGTTTTCTGTAGCTGCGTAGAAAGGAGCGCTGGGCATATCCACAGCGTAGGACACCCCGCAGGGAAGGGGGGATGCTGTAGCCTCGAGTCTCTTCACATATAGCCTTGTTTTTCCTTAGTATCTCCTGGCTAATCAGTGCATCGGCTACAAGAGAAGCCATTGAGTCATAAGGGAAAGGCAAGAGGAACTTTGCTTCTGAAACGGGACAGGCGAAACGTTAAACACAGCATCCTTCCTCCTTGAGAGTCTGGTACCAGACAGACACTGCTGTGGGATGACTGCAGCCTTAGGGGTAGTTCAGCCAGGTGGTAGCTTACACTAGCTTTAGTCGCAGTTCACCACGTAAAAAATTCCGTCTATCAAATTGTACCGAAACTTTTGACGTTAAATAACATAATGTTAAAACCGTCTGGTTTTAGAAAGCAGCAAAATCTTGCAGCAAAGCAGGGATTCCAGGGTCCGGGTGGGCCTGGCTCCCCCAGCCAGGGTCTGATTAGGAGAAAGGAAAAACTTGGGAATTTCTTCAAATAATCTGAGCGGTTTTTGTAACAGGTAGCTCAAAGTGATGCGCAAGCAAGTTTTCAACAACCTAATGAGAAAAATATCACATGATTAATAACTATTTCTCGTCACTGATGAGCCAGTTGCCATGTAGCAGTTCAAACTGTGAATGTAGGCAGATACTGCTCATTTTTTCAAAGACTGAAGTTAGGATTTTAGGATTTTTTTTTTCCAGCCTGCTTGTTGATAAGACTGTGCTGATGAGCATAAATGACATTCTTTTGTATTCTTACCCACTACTTCTCTACCAGTTGACGCCAAAAGACATTTCCAGCCCTTTGCCTGGGACTGATGCAGGACTGTTGGTGTACCAAGATCTGAATCGTTCTCCTTGTTCTTTCAGCACGTTGGCATGCTTGCTGTCTTCCAACCCTTCGGCATTTTTCTGGTACTGGAACAGTCATTAAAAATACTGCAAGTGAGCTAGAGACCTCCTCCTTTTCTTTCAGCACGCTCGTGTGCAAGTTAATCAGAATAACGAAGTTCCTTATCCCTGTTAGATGTTAATTTAACATCCTCTTTAGTTACTAAGGAACAGTGAGCATCATGCAGAGGTACCTCAAGTCAGCTCAGGTCCGGCAGAGCTTCTTAGTGCTGGTTTTGCAATGCTACCCTGCCTTGTACTCCCTAGTATCTCTTGCACCCGCGTTTTCCGTAAAGCAGAGCAACCCAACTCTCTGTTGTTAAAAGCTCATCCTGGCTCCGTGGCAAGCGAAAAGCAACAACTAATAATCCGACACAAATTGAAAAAGGAGAAAGCGCTTCTGAGCTCGTGGCTGTTGTGCAAACAGGAATCATAAACGTCAGGAACTTTCCAGGTTATGGTTCGTAACTCATCTTTGCAGTTAAATCTTGCTTTGTCCTTCCAGGAGTCCAGACATTGTAGGACAGCTGAATAATCAAGCTGCTTCCTGCATGGATGTCCTGCATACATAACTTTCTGTTCTGTTCTTCAGCAACAGTCTGCTTTATACTTGTGTTGTGGAGTAACTCCTGCTTCTTTTCCCCTTTTTGTCATTAAATTATCTGTTCACTTGTTCAGTTTCTAGTCTTTCCACTTCCTTTGCTGCTGACAAAGGAATCTCTGTTTTCTTGGATGCTGTGTGGTGCTAAATTGCAGTTCCAGACCACGTGCTCCAGTGGGGCCACCCACTCTCACTACACTTCTCTGCACTAGCTGGAAGGAAAACCTGGTGTGTCTGAGAGAGGTGAAAGCATTTGTTCTGCTGTCATCCATAACAATGTTCTGACGTGAACACCTCCCCATATTATACTCCATCTCCGGACTGCCAGCAAAATACCCTCTTTGCTCTTTTTACTCAATTTCGGTCTAGATCCATTCAAAGACTGGCAAAACCTTCAAGTTTCCCTTAGCTGAAAGTTTTGAGGTACTGTTGTTTCACGCAGACATCAGCACTTGCTTTTAGAGTGTGTAGTTGTTTTTTCCCTTTTGTTACTATCGATCACAAATCCCCGGTGCAGAGAGAAGTCTCTCCTCAAATGTGTCGTCATTTTAGTCTCTCCAACTTTCTCTCCACCTTGGAGTGTATCTCCATGACTGGGGCTCAGTCACAATATTTTTGTATCACCTATTTTTTGTTTTCCGTTTTTGATTTCTGTAGATGAATATCTGCAATAAACCTCCTAATAAGACAGCTCCAGAGAATTTGGGCGAAGCTGTTCCTGAGGTGCAGGTCCAACGCGCTCGAAGGAATGGCTGGAGCTGGCCTCTGCACCTTTTCCAGATTATTGCCTGGTTGCTGTACCTCTTCTTTGCGCTGGTTGGCTTTGGAATCCTGGTTCCTCTCCTGCCCCGCCACTGGCTGCCCGCTGGCTATATCGTATCCTTTGGTCAAGAGGAGAACATGGACTCTAATAAACTATCAGTGGGATTTTTTTAAAGTAGTTGTTAGGTAGCATAGAAAGCACAGGAGAAAGCAGCTGAGCCAGAATTTTTTTCTGAACTATAACCATAATCTTGATCTTCTCCTGTCTATAAAAAAACCAGTTATTTTGAGATCCTCTCTGCCCTTCAGCTTTAGGTAGGTCACTAACTTTCTGCTTGTCTCCTTCACCACTCTCTGTCAAGGTTACTGTCTTTGCCTCCGAGGCTCTTTTGCTGTCCGCTTCTGCCTATGTGTCTCCTTTGCTTTACATTATTCTTCTACAAGTGTGCCGCAGGGTTTGAGGGAAGTCGTACCAAAAAAGTCCCTCCTGAAACATCCCTGCCATGACGGGCAACCACACCTCCCTGTGCTGACTGAATGAGTCTTGAAAGGCAACTTTATATGTTTATGATTATACGGTGTGGTTGCTTGTGATAGCTGGCAGTTGATCTTCTCCCAGGGGCCTCCCCTGTCCTCTGTAGAAAATCTGTGAGTGAAAGACAAGGTGGTGTAGTGTGAACCCCAGAGGAGAGGTTTGTCGTGGGACAGTCTTGAGCAGCGGTTTAATACACATCTAACTGTCCTCTAAATGTGGGCAGTATCAGAAGATGAGGTGCTTATACTGCGAAGGCATCTTGTCTTGGGTGCTGCCCAGCAAAGCCTAACTCAGCCCAGCCCGATGTGTTTTCTACCTCCTGTCCTCAACCCACCTCCCTAGAGCTGTGCGTGCTTGCTGCTCCTGCAGCTGGGAAGGAGAGGGACGAGAGGTGGGGTGTGCTGGGGAGCAATCCCAGTGCTCCCAGTGCCACCTCGTATGGTCATCTGCGCCTGGGGAAGGAACTTCCTCAAGGCCAGACCCTGGCTCCTGGTGGACTAGATTGTCTGGGGAGTGGCAGATGGGAAGAGGGTATCCTGAGATTTGAATTTAGTACTTAACGAGCTGGTCAGGGTTTATAATTTGTGAACAAGTGTTTGCTTTTGTCGTCTCTCCGGTAACATCTTCCTGGCAAAAATAAAATTGACTCAGTGCCACTTAGTGCTTTCTTAGCAGAACCAGATAACCAAGAAATATTCTGGAGAGAATCTTGGGAAAAGTTCTGAAGAGATGGGATATGCACTTATATCATTTATACATTTGATTTATGTATGTCCATGGAGCCTTTGATATATTTGGGATGCTTTTGCGTATCATTGTTTTAGTTACACCTGAGTGGTTTAGGCATTAATATCATTAGCTCACAGTGGTCTTATGTCTACTTATCTTTCCCGAATCCTTGGTATTTATCACGGTCCAAACCTCGTGAATTTGTCTGCCAAGTGTTTTCATAGCTCAATCTAAAGTCACTCTAATTCAACAGATTAATGTGTCACAAAGTTTCACTAGCGCTTAATAAAGCACTAATGTCTCTTTCGTGTCAAAGGCAAATCCCTTCCCATTCTGCTACACCAGTCGTCAGAGCTCCAGTCAGCTAGAGCTCTCAAAGACCTCCTTTTTTTCCTTACTACACGGCTCTATTTTCCATAAGCCTTAGTATGATCAATGACATGCACATCTGGGTGTCTAACAAATAAACCAGAAGGTTATATTTTGCACACATGCTCATTTAATCGCAGTATATTGAGAAGCAAACTCTGGAGCACAGTGGGACTCCAGGCATGCGGGGTTGCTGCTTTGTATTTGTACATTCTTACCTATTTGTATATTCTTTCCAAATATTGGCAGTTACTTCAGGTGTCTGATTAAAAGTACTGCCAAAGCGTATTTGCTCTGACTTGCTACTGCGTTTAGAAGTAAGAATCCAAACAGGTAATATTTCAAGAAACAATGACAAATCCTGGATACTGTCTGTCTGTAGATTATGTAGGAGCCTACTTCAAAGGGGTGATCCTCTTCCTTGGGATTCTGAGTAAGGAAAAGGAAAGCAAGGTGATCAGTGCTAGTTCCTTGATGTGACTTTTTTTTTCTTTCTTGGAAGTTTGGTCTTGTGAAGGGGCGTGTGCACGGCCTTAACTGCCTGTTCCTTTCCAAGGAGTCTGTATGGACTAAAAAACGTGGACCTATGTCAACAGTCTGCACGTGGGGTCAGATTCTGGTAAGTAAAGGTAATTTTTAAAAACTCCTGTGCTAGGAAGGACATTTTTGTGAGGCCGAGTAGTACATAATAAGGAGGGTTGTTCCTGCAGATTTAGTTATCTTTTTCCAGAGGATATTTATTACAGCACAAACGTCTCCGTTAATAAAGCTCAGATTAGTGTGCTGCAATCAGTTATACAGTGATTTCTAATTCAAAGCTATGTATTTCTCATCTCTGTGGGCTTTGTGTATTAAGGATAAAAATATATGCATTAAATCACTCATACAATCCTTAACTGTGTACTTCAGTGTCCAGGAGTGTGCTTTATCTACCATTTAGTTGTTCATCTTACTGCAGTCTCCATTGATCCTGCGGATGCAAATGTGCGAGAAAAAAACTACCTAGGGCCTCTGGCCGCCTTCAATCGTAATCAACACGCACATGTCATTGAAAACCATCATTGCCATGTCTGTGATGTAGATGTGTAAGTATCTTCTCTTTCCCTTCTGCTACTCTGTCTTCTTCACCATTGCACTTCACCATTAGTCTTTAATGTTAGACTGTAAGATTGAAATTGAGCCCCTGAAGCTCTGTACCGCGAGTTAAGCTTCATCCTGTGGCAGGGTTCGGTTAATTCAGTTAATTGCCCACTGTCAGATGTGTGCATGGTTCTGTGTTTTATTTAATTGCTGACATGATGCCTGGAGAGGACACTACTGTTCCGTGTTACCCGGATGTTGGTGTTTGACTTAACAAGGTGTAACTTGTGCGTTTGTGCTTGTATCTGGCTAGACGCTAATACGATAGCAGGAAATGCTTGGAGGGCAGACATTAAGATCAAGCTTTGTAGAACTGCTGAAGGGTTTCAAATAAGAAATCAGTGATCTCCAAATTGGAAATCACACAGTGCATTGAAAAGGCAAATTTTGCAGTGTTTGGGATTGTGGTCCAACGACGGCCGATACGGCCCATATGTTTGGGTGTTGGAAGTAATCCTGATGTAGAAGATTTTCGATTACCGGGATCTCTACTACTGTATCCCCCTGTATTTGTGTCACTGGAAAGTCATGGTAATGAGCTGGTGCTGCCACGTTAACGCCACCCTTTCTTTGACAGGAGTGCCAAGTCAAAGCACTGTGGAACTTGCAACAAGTGTGTGTGTGGCTTTGATCACCACTGCAAATGGCTCAACAACTGTGTGGGAGAGAGGAATTACTGGTAAGAGCCTGGCATTGTGACAGGAGCAGAAGACTGCATCAATAACGTCGCCCCTTCTCTTCCCAACATTCTCCTGCATCTCAGTCCAGCCTGTACTCAGGCACACAGAGCCACTTTTCTTTCAGACCCTGGCTGAATAAAATCAGTCATGAGAAAACTAGATGGAAAATGCAAGCATGATTATGACATTCAAATAACCAGGGATAAAACTCCTACACTTAGAATTTTGTAGCTGAACATCTGCAAGTAAAAACAGAGAACATAATCTTATTATTTGGTATTAGGAAAAGCTTATGGGATGTTAATTGGGTGTCCTTAATGCTTCTGAGAGGTGGAGTGGGAATAGAACTGTGATCGTGCTGTTCCTGTCTCTAAAACAACCTGCATCCAGATTGCATGCTTTCCCTACGAGACTTGCCAATTGTCAGGAGTTACAGCAGCATATAGGCACCTCTAATCTGTGCCGAGTTTAAGGTAAAGAATAAGGAGGCTAACACTGATTATTGCTTCTCGGTTTACTTTCCTGCACTAAAACCACGTGGAAAACAAAGAGTTGTTACTGCTGGGTGCCACATTACACTGCCATCAGATTTTGTGCAGGGAGTTCTTTGTCTGTCCTAGATATACTTGACTGTTTTGTAACCACGGTTGCTCTGAAGGGTCACAGTTTAGTCCCTCAGGGTAACAAATCAGAAGTAAAACTGTTATCCAGTGTCTATCATAAGTACATGAAAGTGTCACAGTAATTTGGGGTAGCTGTCTCTATCTCCGTCTTTATTAGAGGTTGGGGTTTTGAATTGTATGTGTGTTGTTCTTGAAGCCACTCAGACTTCTCACCTTCTTGGCAGGCTCTTTTTGAATAGCGTGCTGTCTGCCATTCTGGGCCTTGGGCTTCTGCTGCTCGTCGCTTGCTACGTCTTTGTGGAGTTCTTCGTTGACCCCATGATGCTTCGCTCCGACCAGCACTTTGATGGTATTAGCACTGCTTCAGTTGAGCATCCTGTGAATCAGGCAGCATATCTCGATACGGGATTGGACTCTGTGGGCTCTCCCGCTGAGGAAGAACTGCATTCCTTACTCCTTCAATTTTATATTTCTGCAAGAGTATCTCTGCTCAGCTGGATGGAATGTCTTTCCTTCCAGAGCTGACTAACAGCTCTTCCTAAAAGGCCTTGTAGACATAGGATTTCGTAGACCTCCAGTGCATAATGGGCCTGCAGCTACTTTTCAGTTAACAATATTTCCAGCTGTAAAGTTTAGTTAGAGATATTTAGTACCTGGACAATCTACTTACCTCCAAATCTTTTTGTTTTACAGCTCTAAAGAACCACACGGATTGCTGGTTTGTGTTTCTGCCTGCAGCTCCTGTTGAGACTCGGGCGTCTGCCATTTTGGTCATGGCTGGGATTTTTATTCTTCTGAGCCTAATGACCGTGATCCTGCTAGGCCACCTCTTGACCTTTCACATCTATCTCAGTAGGTATTATGTTCCTGTCATCTGCATCCCTGTTTCATTTTTGCTTCGCTGCTTCTACTCATTCTTCATTCACTGTGTGTTCACCCGTGTCACAAATAAACACACATTGTGCAAGAGTGCCATTGAAAAGGTAGAAAATTTGGGATTAACATTATACTTCTGATTTCCCCCTGGTACCAGGCAGGCTTATCAGTGCATGTGCAACATGGGGCTTGCATTGGGCCTGTGCATTCACCTGTCTAAGCTATGTCATCCTGGAATGGAAAGCACATGGGAGAGCAGTAGAGAGGCCAGGTGGGATGAATTCCAGCTCAGTGCCAGCGGTGGCAGATTCAGATTGGCTCTGCATACGGGCTTTTTTGAGTCTCTTCACTGTGCTCTCCAGTACTTCTGTTGTGTGAGAGAGACTGTTTCTCCGTTACCCCAGAGAAATACAGACAGTATTGATCTGAATTTCTAATAGGAGGCCTGACGTCCAGGTCAAGGTCCCTTTATGGAAGTTGTACTGTATCGACACAAAAAGACTTGTGGAATTCAGAGGAAGAGGTTTTCAGAAAGGCTTCTCATTAGATCTCCTACTTGTTGCTTTGTCAAGAAGCGATACTTATGTTTATGTATGGATGGGCATCAAAAACCTTTTTTCAGCCATCGTCTAAAATGAAGCCAATGCTATTTGGCTACCTGACATAAGTCATGATGAGAAAAGATCTTACACTTGCGGTAGTCAGTGGTGCCAAAGCTAGGGAAGAAGGGATGTGCTGGAAGAGAAATGAGGACGGCGGTTACAGAGGATCCTTGGATGGTTTTTTAGGTTGTCAGTTAACAGCGATGCAGATGCCAACACAAACTAGGTCAGCGTAAACCAGTGTGGTTCCAGAAGCAAGATAGTTACGCTGCTGAAGTGTAGCGTTTGATGGGTGAGTGTTTCTCAGCTGGCATTAACATTACAGGCAGTGAGGTCATTGACTGTTGTTTTCCTTTTACAGCCTCTTTGATCTTAATTTAAATTTGGTCACGCTGCGATTTTGCTTTCTTGGTGGAGTTGAAAGTTGACTTTGCTGGGTTAATGGCGATGCCTGGAGATTTCAAAGGTCGATCTAGCACTGTAGAAAGCCTAAAAGCATAACAAAGCTGGGGCCGCTCCAGGAAAATTTCCTTTGGATGGACGAGAAAGGATTATTCGGTTTAGTACTGAGCGGTATTTATCCTGTCTTTGTGTACAACTTCCACAAGAGGGTGCTCCCTCCTTGGGATAACGACCCGCTTTCTCCTGTCAAACAGAAACGTGCATGTGTTACACCAGTTCTGCTCTGGGTTTGGGGGATTTTTTGTTGCTGTTGTCTTGGGGTGATTTTTTTTCATCTTTCAGAATAAATGTTGAGCCAAATTAACTTTTATTTCTGGCCCAATTTTAAATCTTTATGACTTATGTGGAAACAGAATTTAATTACATTAGAATCTGCTACCCGATTGGAACTGGTTCCAGCTGTGCAGAAGTGTGGTGTGTAAGTCCTTGCTTAAAAGGAGCGATGTTACCATATTGAAGCCTATATTGTGTGTTACATATGAGTATGCATTACGCATATGACTGGGATTCAGGGAGATAGACGAAGTACGTCTGGTTTAAATTCCTCTTATTTCACACCTGCAGTTGTCAGTAGTCTCATCTGAATGCTTTAAGGTAGGCAGTGTTGGAACAAACTGTCTAACCCCTTTTGGGACTAGAAATACAGTTTACCAATTAAAACATAATTACTGTTTGTGAGTATTTCTTCATAAACCTTTTTTTTAAAAGTAATTGAATTACAGAAAGAAAATAGTAGCGGTATTGCCTTTAAGTTTCACATAAAAAAGCCTGGCTTAAGTCAAGTATGACTATGAAAATTTTAAAATCTAGTTTTGTTACAAGCACAGTGAAATTTTCAGAATTACTGTCCTGATTTTAATTACTCATGGCTATCACTCAAAAGGAAGGAAGTAGATTATTCTCAAAATAGTAGGTCCATGTGTTCAGAATTACCTGTCTTGATTCAGCCTCAGTTCTAGAGGCATTCAGTGAAGCATGGCACTTCAGAAGCTTGGAGGGAGGATATTTTTTTTCCTTCAATACTGAGAAGCCAATAGTAAGCAGAATAAAAAGAAAAAAATAGTAAGAAACATAGGAAGGCAATATAGGAGAGGATATGGGGCTCTTCACAAGCTACGATTATATATTGCACAGTATGTGCTGCAGTGTTATCTGGCCAGACAAATGCAGTATTTTTTAACTAAATAGCTCTATTAAAATATTTTAAAAGTTACACTGTTAAGTATTCAGAAACCAATGAACTCTAACTTAAAAATGGTTTATAGCCCATTGCTGATGAAGCAATATTCTGTTTCTCAAATAAAGCATACAGTACCATTCTACGAGCATTTGCCAGCACCCTGCGCTGTCCCCGTTAAGTGCGTTCGCTAATCACTTGGCTGCAGACTTGCAGTCATGTTTATGCTCTGTCTTCCTGGCCAAATGGATCTTGAATTCTTATTTCTTCATAAGGTCATTGCTTTAAGAGGAAGGGCACCTTCTCCTCTGCTCTCCCCCACTTCCCTGTGAAGTAGTCCTGTGTTTAGGGCATGGTTTTGAGAGGTAAGATATTACTGATATGAATGTCTTCAGGCAGAGGAAGGATTTTAGTCTGGGTGTCCCACGTCCTAGGCATCTGCTTTAACTAGTATGCTTCTCTAAAAAGGAAGAATGACTACCAGGCTGTGCACTAAAAACCTTCAGCATCCATTTTTGGGTTTTGTGCTCTAAAAATACTTACCATAACAGGATCGTTATGGGAAGAATGTCTGAGTTTTGGATCCTTGTAACATTTTGGGTCTCGTGAAGAAACCAAGCTGTTCAGAAACGTGGCATGCTTTTGGTCATTCATGGAAGCAGATGTGTTTGTGTGGGGGAGCCCTTAAGAGCACATAAACTCAGGCACATGTAAACTCTGGGCACATCTGTTTGGCATGAGGTGAGCTGTGCATTTGATGCTCGCTCTTTTGGACATTAAGTGTCTCAATCTCCTCTACGGGACACACTAACGTGCTGAATTTTTTTTCTCCGTTTAGCATCACATACCTCTTGACTACTCACTGAGCTTTCTGTACAATACAGGTCTTACCCTTATTTGGTATGAATAATGGAGTTGCTCTGACACGAGCTGAACAAATTACTACAGTGTAGAAGGCTGTAGCGTGTATTTGAGGCTTTAGAAGAATAGTGGGACTATGAGAAAGCGTGATGATGACAAGATACAGTAAGATGTACAGTGCAAAGGTACTTTTGGCTTAGAGTATCAGTCTCTTCATGTTTATAGTTACTATTTGATTGTATAGTTACTCCGGCTGTTTGTGTAAGTGTAATCAGGGAGTGGCCTTTCCTGCACTGACAGCACTCTTTCTTTCCTCCCAGTGTGGAACAAACTGACTACGTACGAGTACATCCTGCAGCAGCGTCCCCAGCAAGAGGCAAAAGAGGTAGACAAGCAACTGGAGTCTTGTCCCTCCCAAGTGAGACCTGGTCAGGTACTTGTACTTTCAATCCATTTCTGAAAAACAGCCTCACTTGTTCACTGTGTGGAGTTTGCTTCACTTTTGCGAGCTCCAAATTTTAGAGGTGGTTGCTAAAGATAAGATTTTAGAGGTACTTTGGTGGAGTTGAGTAGGATGTGAGAGGGTGCAAGGCCTGTAATTTGATGAACACTTCAGGCATAAGTAAGTACTGCTTTCAAAGGAATCAATCCCACCCACTCTCTTCCTCCACCACTTGTTTTGGGCCCTGCACTATCTATTCTCTTCTGCCAGCGCAGCTGTTCGTTACAGTCATGCACTGAACAGGGTGGGGGAACTCATCTGGGTAAGAATAAACTTTATTAAAAAAATAGTTGAGCTCGTGTTTAGCTGGCCCAGCTCCCTCCCATTTGGTTCACCAAGCAGTCACAGAAATGCCTGTGTCAGCGCGAAGAAGGATGACTAAAGAGTGGGAAGGGTCCTCTCACTGGAAAGGACAGGACCATCTGCTTGGGTGGCAGTGCACATCTTGCCGGCTTGTGTGAGCAGTATCGCAGGTCATGACTGAAAGCGAGACAGGCTCTAAGGCTGGAGAAACTGGGGCTAATCATCGAGCAGCTAATAATACCAATAGTTTAACCATCTTGAAAAGGAAAAGGACACCAATCGTGTTCAGAAATTACCCAGATATCTGCTTTGCTTTGAATTGAGTCTCCAAAGTGATAAGGGTCCTTGTGATTACTGTGATGTTGATCTGTATCTCTGTAAAAAGAGTTACACAAGCTCTTTAATGCTATTACACTCTGCAGTGGCATATATATTCTGCTATGAATTGAGAGGTTCAGTGTAATTTGTTTTGCGGCAAGGCAGCTCTATCCCTGGAGGTACTCAAAATTTGTATTTGAAAATACAAATTTTGTATTGGCTTTAACAGGGGGTTGGACTAGAAACTTCCAGAAATTCTTCCTAGTCTAAATTATTCCGCGATTCTGCGAGCCCATGTAACTCTGTCTAGCTTTATGCAAGTAAGTTACCTACTATACAACCAGTTTTATATTTCATAAGGAATTAATTAAATCCAAGCTTTTTCCAAGTATTCTGTGTAGAGATACTGGGATCTCTCTGAACTCATTCACAGTTTTTCCCTATCAAAGCAAAGGGGAAAGTGAGCTAATTCCCTTTTGTATAATATGGAGACCCCAGCTTTTCATATATATTTTTTTTTTCTGTCTTGGAAAAGTTGAACTTTCAGTTTAAACAGAGGTTTCCATAACAACAAAAATATTTGGCATTTTTTTCTCATAGAGCTTTGCTTACTATGAAAATTAAAACAATAATAAAGCATTAGCTCTAATCATTTCCTAGTTACTGAATTTTGATTGATACTGAAAATACATTTGAACAGGGGTGAACTCTGTGTGTGTGCATATTTGGGACGTAGCCATTCAGTGATGTTCTCCTGTCTGTGCTGGTGCCTATCTAGATATGTGTGAATATAGTTAATTTGAAGCAGCAAGCCTGAAAGAAGCAGGGTGAAAAGGAGTTTTTGTGTTTCAGGACTGCAGTTAGTACCTTGGGGAACAAGAAGGACTGGATGATGCCCAGTAACATTGTTAAGAAAAATGTTAACCCACCATATTTTCCTTGTTTCTTACATAGCAACCAGAGATAAACACAAAGAAATAGATTGGAGTAGGAGTACACCAAGTGACTTGCCTTTTGTAAGCTGTGTTGACTGCAGCCTTCTTTAGCTTGAACACAGAAATCCTTTGTAATTCATCCAAGATGTTGCAAGCATAAAATGGAAATCATCCTCTTCCCACTTTTGACTTAACTGTTCATTCATTTTGGAGAGTAAGAAGAAACATGCATTTCCCCTTTAATCCTTGGTTTTGAGCCTTATTCAAGCTTGCGTGTCCGTGTTGGCTTCGGTTTTCCATGTTTGTCTGTGGTTAAGTCTTCGGCAATGTTCAGGTTAAAGGATTCTTGTTCAGGTTAAAGGATCTTATCTGCTTGTAGAATCCTTCTCAGAACACACACAAAGTAGAAGCCCTAATTTTGCACACTTAAGTGGTTCAGATGTCACAAAAAATGTAAAACAGTTGGATATATACAGCCTTTCCCTCTATTACTATACCCAAAGCAGCATGGGCAAGAATGGGCTTTTTCTGTAGGCAGTCCAAAGAAATATAAACTAAACCAAAAATGATGCTTTAATGCATAATTGCATTCATACCTGGGAGCTGGCTTTCATAGCGAGGCCAGCTGGGATGTGATTTTTTTCACGTTCCTAAAGCTTTGAACTTGCTTTAGACACTGATTCAGGTTGGTGAGGTTTGATTTTAAATAATAAACATGGATTTTACTCAGCTTCCCTCACATTTTCAACATTGCTTCTCTCTTCCAAAGTCTGGTTAAGATGAACCTCATCTTCACTCTCAGCCTGAACATTTGCAACAGATCCACTTCCCCTGGGACAAGAACCATTTTTTCCTCTTCAATTCTGCCTCCCCTCCAGCCAGACAACATTTCAGGGCACTGGCTGTCTCTGAAGTGGACGGTAAGAGCAGCTGCAGCGGGCAAGGGAGCTGAATTCATCCTGAAGTTGTAACCGTGAAACTTAGGGTGGACACAGCTGGTATTCAACCTCTAGAGGAGGTCTGAGCATGACCAGGATTTGCAATGAACTTGGGCGGTCTGTCGATTTAGCAGTCTGTTTTCAGCAAGAGTAAAAGCTGAATCCTAACAGCCGAGTTGGAAAAGGTAGATTTGTCTTGCTGTCGCAGCTGAAGGATGCTGGCTGTCTTGCTGACGACTGCGGGAGCGGAGGGAGGCTGGGACTCTGCGCTGTAGTTGTAGTTTCTGTCACACTGAGAGAACATTGTATTTTCTACTGCTCGAGTCTTCTTCCAGTTGCTTCTGCTAGTCAGCTCTAATGGCTTACTTTCTTTTATGTGGCTGCTTTGGTTATACATAATTTATAGAAGGCTGAATGGACAAAATGGATTTTAAAAAGCTTTTTCATTCCCTGCTTGGAAAAAGAGTTGTTCATGATATTCTCAAGTTGTATCATTTATTAATCTCCTTTGAAATGCCAGTCCTGCAGTCCTGTTCATATGCTGTGGACATTGACTCCTGATCATTTTCAGTTACTCTGTGCAATCTTACTGCTGCAGCTCATTTCAGGCACGGCGTGCTTTCCTCTGAAAAGACCTACATCTCCCCGCCCGTACGCTTACAGTGACACGAGATTGTGTCTGGTCTCCTTCATTTGTGACTCAGGTGCCTGAGGCTTGGATGTAAATGTTAAGAATTTGGTCCCCAAGGAGATCTGAGGAAACATTTATGTACACTTGGTGTTCAGTTGATGATGAGCAATGATCTGACTTGAGTTGCAAGTTCTATTTGAAATACCTGTGGTCAATTTCTGCAGATTATTAATCCTGCACTTGGATAAATCCTGCCTATAATAGCCCCAAACAGCATAGTTCTCAAATCACAAAGTTCTAATGTTTGGGATTGCTAAACCAATTCCCTTCAAATTTGATGTTACCACCTATAAAACAGCTGCAAATACCTTTCCACCTCTTTTTTTTCTTTACAAGACCAATTAAACTCAGAGCATGTTACAAAAGGCTGAAGTCTTTCCAGTTTGGCAACTCTCTTATCTAACAATTACACAAGTACCGAGACTCCAGATATTGATGCCAAGATGTTCAAAAGCAACTGGTAATTTTGGAAGTATCTCTTCTAGCGTGTAAAGAAGGCTGGCCAGAGCTGATCAGACCAGTGTGCTGGCTCCGACGCTGGCCAGTTGTGGATGCTGAGAAAGAGTGCAGGAGTTGTAGTCCCCAGTACTCTCTCCCAGCACTTGGCAACATGTGTTAGGGGCTTCTGGAGCACAGAGCTTTGAACAGTTTTGTATTTCCTGGTTTCTCACACAAACTTCTCTCACTTCTTCTTGAATCCATGTAACATTTAGCACCTGCAGCATCCTATGCCAGTGAATGCTACAGCTTCTTTCCATGCTGTGTCAAAAATGCAGCCTTTCTTCTCTTTCTTTTGAAACTACTACCTGATTTTTTCCATTTGATGCTCCCTAAATGTTTTGTTAGAGAGCTGGTAAACAATTATTCCCCATTTGCTTTCTGCACTCATATCTGCCCTGAGTATTTCCTCTGCCGACTGAAGAGCCCTGGCCCGTTAGCTGTTTCTTGTACAAGAAACTGCTCCATACCTTTCATTGGTCCTGTCACTCTTCTCTGTACCTTCTTCCAGGTCTTCTGTGGGGGAAGATGCTGGAACTCTATAGAGAATCCAGTGTCCAGGCTGCCCTTGAATTTATTCAGTAACATGAAACTATTTTCTGTTTACTTTTTTTTTATGCCTTTCCTTTTCATTCCTATCAGCTGAAATGATTTCTTGGCTGCCACTGAATGTGCAACTCCATGAATTCTTTTCTAGTTCAGAGACCGTTGCTTTGTATGTAAGGTTTATACTACTTTTCCTACATGCATCACTTTATATCTTTACATCTAGCAAGACTGACTTTTGTGTGCCATTTTATCACGCCGTAATTCAGTATTGCAAGAATCTTCTGCAGCTCTTTGCAGTTGGCTTTTATTTTTATTGCCTTACATAAGGGAGTATCATCACCAGACTTCATCTCACTGCTCCGCTCTTTTGTCGATTGTTTATGAATTTGTTGAAGTGTAGAGGCCCTGGGTCTCTCAGGAACCCATTTGTGGGACGTCCAACTTTGACTTCATTTTCTCAAGTTTGCTGATCAAGCTGTTCAGGCAAATAGGTCTTCACGAGCTTGTTTAAGCTTTTTTGGAAGCTAATGCCTATCACATTTAAAATCCCTCTGTCTTTACCACCTAAAAGTTGCCTTAAAACGTAATGTGTGTCTTTATAGTCACTGCACATTAGGATGTTTACGAGGAAGTTGTCTTGCTAATTATTCAAGTTTAAGAGCAGCTGAAAAGTAGGGTCAAGGTTCTCCTGAGCGCGATTTATGCTTTTGGACAATGGGGCTTCATACCCTGCATCACTCAGTCCTCTGACCATCTTAACTGTGTCCTTTTGAGGGAGAACTGGGAGCCCTTTTGTGTAATGCAGGCACTTGGATTTAGGAGGCTTGTTCATTGAGTCTTCTTACATGTTTATGAAAGTATGCCATTTTAAAGGTCAGGACGGCGTTACTTTGAATTCTTCTATACCTGAGGCAAATGAGCAATATATCACAGTCTTTTTTAAAAAACAGCAGTTATTAGCCATACAGGATTCACACAAGAAACAGAAAATACTTTCTGGTTTTCCTGTATGTTGCATGCTTTCATTTTCCTCACCTCCATTTTGAATTTAAAAGAAGTTTTTTGCATTTACTGCTTAGCTCCTATGATTGAACTGTATAACTAATGGAGGCTTTAAGTGATATTTTGAATCTGGTCCCAGGAAATGATCAAGCTGGTCTCCGTAAGTGTGATTTGATTTTGAGTCACATGAAATACTGGCTGGACTAAATGAATGAAGCAGGGACTTCTAATTGTCTCAATCTTGGTTTTCCATCTTCTTAAGCAGCAGATTCCTGCTGAGTTTTGGCTGTGCTAGCTGTAAGGACAAAAAATGTCTGGCATGTGGCTGAGGAAGGAGCAAGAAGACATCATCTGTAGTGGAAATCCCTCTTCTCCACTCTGTGTCCATATTGGTCTGAAAATGTTAATTTTTTTTTTTTTTTTTTTCAGGAAGCAGACTTTTTTTCAGGTAACCCTGGCTATACAGACCCTGGTATTCAAGTAGAGGAATTCTCAACAGTAACTTCAGGAAAAGGGTGAGTAAAATTGTAGATAGGAGTCTCCCAGCAGCACGTATGGTGAATGGGAAATTGTCACCAAAGTCATTGATGGACCTTAAGACACAAGTACTTAGGAGGATAGGGAGCACCAATGTTTTGACCAAGGCATGGTGAAATCTTTGAGTTTCAGGAGAGTAAATACCTGCAGGAGTACTTGTCTCCCCTCCCTTGGGAAAATATCTTTCCTAGAATACTCTGTTTAGGCTGGTTTATATTAAAATTATTTTAATGCTGCCTGATTTGTCCTGTAATTCCTATATTGAGCTGATTATAGTTACATGATTTCAGGTTGCTGAGAGGTGAATCACAACAGCGAAGTGTATAACACAGGCAAGCACTCATGGGAAAACACCATCCTTGTCTCTTAATTAATCCTTGCCTATTAACTCATGTCCCTGGGAAAGGGAGAGGAAACCCTTCATATTTTGCGCAGTCACGCAGGGAAAGTTATCTTGTGGTTTTGCTGGGAATGCTGTGCAAGGTGAGGGATGCTTCGATCGGGCTGATGTTTACGTGCAAGCAAAGTAGGCATCAAAGTTAAGTTGTGCCTAAGGGAAGCATGTTGCATACCCGCTGTGTGTTTTAGCTTTTCAAAGCTCTATGTCCGCGATGACGAAGCTGACCTCGAGCAGAGCTCCTCTCCTGACCTCCCATCTCTTCACTTTGCAGTCCCTTCTCAGGTAAGCAGGAGACTTGCTACATACCGTAACCTCTGCAGCTGATGATTCACCGAGTTGGATGGGTGCACACTCACTCTAGAGTGTGGTTACCTCCTTC
The DNA here is from genome assembly GCF_030936135.1 of Gavia stellata. Classification (NCBI taxonomy): domain Eukaryota; kingdom Metazoa; phylum Chordata; class Aves; order Gaviiformes; family Gaviidae; genus Gavia; species Gavia stellata. Next base: position 1,471,994 of record NC_082608.1, read on the forward strand.
ATACACATGGTCTCCCTGTCCTCAGCGTGTATCTGCAGGTGTAGCTGTGCCCTGCAGTCACTACATCCAAGTGCTGCTCACACGTGCGGTCAGATATATTCGGCAGTTCTCTTATAAGCTCGCAGCTCAGCTGTAATGCAGCTGTAATACAATGTCTTGCTGCTCCAGTGCAGTTCAGTGACTGTACCTTTACTACTTTGTTGGTGTAACAAGCTGTGCATGTTTCTGTAGAGTAAAATCCAACAGTTTATACGTTCAAATATGGAGGTTAAAGCATCTGCCCAGGGAAAGATGGTGTGTGTGGATATGAAGCTTGAGTGTATGAAACAGCTGTCCAAAGTCAAGTTTTCTGCGCTCTTGATATTCGTGTATCTACATCCAGATGCTCTCCCCCCTTGCTGAAATGGCAGGTGGTGGTGCTCTCCCCCTTTCCTCCAAGCTTATTAATCAAAGTCTTGTCATCTAGATGACAAGAAAAATTCCTTTTCAACTATGCTTGTATTTTGGATAAGAGCTATGTCTCTCTTGGGATGTGCTGTGCTCTGTGGCTTTTGGTCCCCTCTTCTAGTTTGGCTCTACAAGTGCATTTGTCCACCAGTGTCTCATACATCCTCCAGCTGTATGAGACAACAGCTTAAAGGTACCTACACACAGAGAATCGCTGTATGCATATAACATGTGTGTTCATTAAATACCTGTTCTCTATGATTGCTTTATAGTAACTCAGTCTTAAACTATAAAATGTTCTTGGTCTTTGGTCATACCTAATGCTCATTATTAAAAAATAGAAGGAATTAAAGAGAGGTAGCAATTAAAAAACCTGACTGTCTCATTACTTTGGGCTGATGAAGTGAATTCCCTTCTCTTGGGCTGCTTGCTTTCACAGCGACAGAAAAAAAGAAGAAAGAAGACGCATAAAGCTTCTTCCTCAGCAATGGACAGCAGATCTAAAACACACGCTAGACCTTGGCCGTCTTTGCCAGATCCCCAGTCAGGTGAGAGGGAACCAGTCCGCTTCTCTGCTTTTGGACAGGATTTCTGGTTGCAGACACACAGAAATTAAGTGTGTCATGAAAACCCAGCACTGGCGGGAAGTTAACATGCCTAAGAAGGGAAAATGAGTGCTGCTGAGTGCTTGAAGATACTCTAAAATGATCAGACTTGGGGACATTGCTGAGTGTAGAATTCTGTACATTTTCATATCTAATTTTGCATAAACATTTAACACTAGTGGATCAGCCATGTCAGAATTCCTTGTTGACATCTTTGTGGGGCTGAGGGATCTCTCTCTCTCTCTTCTTAAGCTTTCTTCTCCCTTTCTTTCCATCTGTAGAGTTTCCAGCCACGGCTGCTGCCACCTCATCTTCCCACAGCCTTCGCCTCTTAGTGCCAGCTTTTCCTCTGAGACCTGCTGTGCCCCCCAGCAGCATCAGCCTCATCCAGGCAGCAGGACCCCCAGCTGACTATCATTCAGAGTCCGCCGAGTCCATGGATGAGATTCCTGTGGCTCAGACTCACCTTGGGAGCACGGCCCTTCATGGGCCTCCTAATAACAGCTCAAGCAACTCTCAAGACTATCCCTTGTCCACAGACAATTCCAGAGGTGACAGGCAGAAGAATTTGTATTCTGGGCACAAGGTAAAAAGGAAAAGCTGCCAGCAAGACAGACGCGTGGAACAAGACCTGGAACTTTTTTCTAAGATTCCTGCTGTATTTGTAAGCAAGAGCAGTGGAGAACCTCAGGTCTCTCAGCCCCAGCCCGGTGAGAACACATCCGAGCCACACCACAGAAAATGCACCAGCAAGCAGCACGTGGGCAGACATGATCCATGCTTTAAGGACATAAGGACAAACACCACAGCAGCCTAGTGATCAGCTTTCCAAAGCCATAGCCTTTGGGGACAAGGCAAGAGGTTCTCTTTCTATTTATATGTTGCTGTTCAAAGATCTTGACTCTGGTGACTCGTCTTTTTCCCTGGAGGTAGCAGCGTCCCTTTACCTGATGCTGTCCATCTTCCAGCAGAACTAGCTGAGAGGCAGTAAAAACCCCACTGCGTTGTCATTTCTGGCTGCTGCCTCTTCCTAAGCCAGGAGTGCCCCCGAGCCCAGTTCCACTCTCCTTGTCAAGGGGGAGCAGTCTCCCCTGATAGGGATGTGCCCAGGGCTGCCACTGGTTAAGGACTGCAGCGTTAGTACTCCGTAGAGTGCTGAGGACTCATCCTTGCGCTGTGTGCTCGCCATCAGACTGCCGTGAGACATTTCTCATACGCGACCAAAAGCAAGAGGCAATAAGGTGGCAAACGTGAGGTAGGCATGTCACTAGAGAGAACTCGAGTGCTTTCCGTAGGAAAGGGCTGTACCCTCCCGGCTCTCTGCACACCAGTACTGCAGGAGCTTTCTGGGAGTGTGCGTGGAAGAGCAAGGCTGCATTTCTGCTCTTCCCTGCACCCTGAAAAGTAAATTTCCCATCTGCCTACACCCTGTCAGTCTTTGGATCATGTGCAGGGGCTTCAGCAGGTGGTCAGGGAGTAGCCTCAGGATTGCCCTGTCCCTATACCGCTTTCCACTGTGCACCCTCAAGCCAGGTTCACCAGCATGTACTCTGTAAGGCAGCATAGTTTGACCTGATCCTCCTTCTCAGCAGCCTGGGGTGCCCCACAGTGCAGCTTTCTCATCAGAAGCTCTGGGATACAGCAGGTCCTGAAACCTTTCCATTTCCTGGGCTGCCAGATCCACATTAGTCCACAGCCAAGCCCAGAGCCTCTGTAGTGCAGAAAAATCCCGCACCAGACACTGGGGCACGTAGCCAGTGCATGGAGTCACAGCACCCTGTGCTGGTGGTGCGAAGCAGAGAGCTGTCTGAGCACCACGCTACAGCGCTTCGGCTTTCCCTGCCCTCTTGGCTTCCCCAGGCAGCATGCCTCCTTCCAAATTCCTGGCTGAGTGCTGACACCAGGGCTGCCAGCAAGCCCAGATCTGCCTAGCAGCCAGCTAACCTCAGAGCCCAGGATAGCAGCTACACGCACACATCCCGATGGGCCTTGCCACCGGCATGGATGTGCCTGATGCGATTTGTCATTTGACAGCCGCGGCACCTGTGCAGTCCCTGCCTCCTGAGCGGCAGCAGCTGGCTTGGCCGGTTGTGCCATTTCTGGACAGGCCCCCGGCGCTGCACACTGCTGGTGTGTGTGATCAAATAAGTGCACCAGCAGAGAAGGGGGAGCCTGGGAAGTCTTTTATCACCCTACCAAATGCATGGAAACCACAACCAACCCTTTCTCCAGACTACGGTGGGTGCAGGTTAGGGAAGGACAAGACAAAGCATTGTCCTACGTGAGTCGAGCTAAGCTGTTCCTCCCCTTGCCTAGCTCAGTCTGCAAGCATTCATCAGAAATGGTTCAGAACAGGACAGGATATCTGGGGACAAACATTCTTTGGGCACAGCCAACACAGGACAGGCAGGCTGGACTCCCAGCTTTGATGTATGCACTTCCCAGCCAGGCTGTTGCCCATCATCCCAGTGCTCACCCTGGCTCTGTGCTGCCCTGAGGTGCACGCAAAGTCCACTTCCCCTGGAGCTTTAGACCCAGACAGTTTTCCTTCTGGAGAGAGCTCGTTTCAGCAGAGAGAGGCAGGAAGCCACCTGCTGTATGTTGAAAGCCTCTGCCCGTTCCAGGAGCACCCCAAATGCCGACAGCTGGCCCGGCTCCCTCAGGAAGCCCCCCAGCACTATCACCTGGCCAACACCACACTGTGTGGTGCTCATGCAGTGGACATTTCAAGTAGTGTTTGCCTTCAAGGAGAAGGCAAAGTGCTGCGGCTGCTGCTGGAAACACGTAATCGTTGCAGAGCTGAAGCTGGAGTAGGGGAGTTGTCCCTTTGCTGAAGGGTTTCTGGGGTAAGTGTGGCTCAGAGACAGGACCATCCAGGCTGAGCACTCCCTGGGACAGTCCTTGGGAAATTCTGGTGAGGCAGCGTAGATACGGTCACTGACCCCAGGCTTCTTTAAAGGGCTGTCTTTCCATCCTTCTCTCTTGTCTGATTTTTGACTCCTGAAAAAGCTGGAATGAGGAGTCTTGACTCTTCATGGAATTATGTGAGCCATTGATTGGCAAAAATGAAGTCTCATGTAGCTGTTGAAGCCGTTATGTCTATGCAGGAAGGGTTGGCCTGTGGTCACGCTCCTTGCAGCTCTGGCCAGTGGTACCTGCTCATGGTGTGACCCTTTGGAAAAGCAGGCGTATGTGGGACCAACCCTTGTGGACCAGCAGGCATGGCACTGCTTGTCTGCAGAGACCAGGTCATCTGCTTCCTGATGGATCCCGGTTAGACAAAGTTCTTCCAGTTGTTTCTCCTCATATCTGTTGTCATCCAAGGAAACTACACCCTGCAGTAATGCTGGGCTTGGGCTTTCCAAAGGCCAGCTGTCCCTCCACCCGGAAAGCGTTGGTAATTTCTCTCCATCAGGTGCCCCTGAGCAGATCTCATGTGTGGTCTTACCCTTTGTCCATGCAAAACCAGTCCCAAAGTCATGTATGGAGCTCTTTAATAGCTCCGTCCACAATAAAATTTTCTATGCCCTTTGCTAAAGAGTTTCCTCCTTTTTTGCAGTCATTCATTTATCTGCCCAGTTGATGCCCCCCAACTTTTCCCTGCACCTCTGATGTCCCAGCTGGGCGTAGCACCTTAACCTGTGTGTGGGTGACAGCGGTCCCCTCTCCGTAGGTCTCTGTGGATGTTAGATGGAACTGCCTTCCCTGAGGGGTAGGGAGTAGACCACCTTCTCCAGACGGTACGTAACTCAAGCTGCTTTCTGTGCCGCAGCAGGATGAGCACCACAGGGAGGAGGCCGGTCCGGCTGTGCACCATGCTGCAGGAAGGCTGCTGCGCCCTTTGGGGTGAGTGGAGCTGGGTTTCCTGGTCTATCCTATGTCCAGGGAAAGAAAGGTCCGGCATACACTGAGGCGGCAGGTTCGGAGCACAAGCTGGGAAGGAAGGGCATGTCCTGCACTTTGCTGGGACATGACCCTCTCCAGGAGCACGGGGCTCACCCTCAGGTTCACCATTTAGTTGTCCTCCCCTTCCCAGACTGTGCTCACCTGCCCGTTGTCCTACTGAGAGCGGCCCGTAAGCCCCAAATTCCCCTGCCACACACACAGACACCCACCTGAGGAAGGGTCTTTGCCCCCAGAGTCCCCGACAACCAGTGCAGAGCCTCACACGCTGCTGGGCTGTACTGGTTCTGTCCTACCCTGCAGGCTTCCCTGCGAGGAGCAGGAGCCCACGCTTTTAGTTGGAGACCAACAGGATGCCCTGGGGACCATGATTTGGGACGTAGGGAAGACATCCTTCTGCTGCCTTCAGCTGAGACATGGAACGTTTTCTCCACTCCGTCGAGTGCTGGAGGAGGCAGAATAAATCGAGGCTGCAAAACATGCAATGCCTTGTCTGTGCCTTGGGGCAGCTGGACGCTGAGCGAAGAGCCCCAGCAGGACGGGCGGCAGGCAGGATCGTGTGTGCCGCAAGGCGTTTGATTTTGGCTGGGGTTTGTGTTTTCACCACAACCACATTAAGGGAGGACTGTTGAAGATGCATGTTGGGCACCCAAGAGAGAAAATGGTGAGACTGAGTTGGTTTCAGGTCCTGGAAGAACTGCTCTCTGCCCCAGATCACTTCCCAGCAAGGATGAACCTTCACAAGCGCGGTTCAGCATCTCAGTTGAGCTGCTTCATGCCGGGAGGGCTTTTTGCAGATGCCGCTTTGCAATATACACGTGCCCTGAGGACCCTGGCTTTGGGTGCCGTGTCGTGGAACTTTTCCACAGCAGGCAGCTGGTACCCTTCCAGGGTGGTCACAGCAGGGGCAGGCACAGCCCGGGAAGAGCCGGCAGTGTGCCCAGGTGGCCAAGAAGGCCAACGGCATCCTGGCCTGTATCAGAAACAGTGTGGCCAGCGGGAGTAGGGAGGGGATCGTGCCCCTGTACTCGGCGCTGGTGAGGCCGTACCTCGAATGCTATGTTCAGTTTTGGGCCCCTCACTCCAAGAAGGACATGGAGGTGCTGGAGCGTGTCCAGAGAAGGGTGACGGAGCTGGTGAGGGGTCTGGAGCACAAGTCTGATGAGGAGCGGCTGAGGGAGCTGGGGTTGTTCAGTCTGGAGAAGAGGAGGCTGAGGGGAGACCTCATCACTCTCTCCAACTACCTGAAAGGGGGTTGTGGGGAGGTGGGTGTTGGTCTCTTCTCCCAAGTGACGAGTGACAGGACTAGAGGAAATGGCCTCAAGTTGCGCCAGGGGAGGTTTAGGCTGGATATTAAGAAGAATTTCTTTCCTGAGAGTGGTGAAACACTGGAACCGGCTGCCCAGGGAGGTGGTGGAGTCACCATCCCTGGAGGTATTCAAGGAACGTGTGGACGTAGCACTGCGGGACATGGTTTAGTGGGCATGGTGGGGTTGGGTTGGTGGTTGGACTTGATGATCTTACAGGTCTTTTCCAACCTTAATGACTCTGTGATTTCCCCACCTGGTTTCCGTCCTTTTGGGACCTTAATGCTGATACCTGTGGGTTCAGCTGCCGAGGGTATTTCTGCTGCCCAGGCGAGGCGCACGGCTACTGCACTGGGTGAGGAGGCTCCATAGCAGACCTGTGGCAGCAACCAAAAGGAAGGCGTCGTATCAGGGTACCGCTGCAGAGGCCAGCATGCGGGCAGAGCGATCCTGGCCACCACACCAGAGGTTTGCAATGACCGCAGGCTAAGCCCTTGCTACAGCCGAGGCCATCAGAGAGGTGGGTAGGGTGACAGCAGAACTCCTGATGCCTTCAGCTCCCCATCGCTGCAGAATTATTGAGGTCTGGCATCCCTGAGCACCTTCTCCAGCACTAAATAAAAGCTGTTTTGCCAGGGCACAAACTCTTCCATTAGCAGGACGCAGCGCCCTGGACTGGCCGTTCCCACCACGAGCCACTGCGGCTTTTTATTAGGAACAAGCAATGCAATTGCAGGATGGTGACAGTTTTCCGGAGTCCTCTAAAATCATAAATCACAGTCCCTGGCCACTCGCCAGCGGCTGTGCCAGGCCTTGCAGTGCCTGCTGTAAGCCTCAGCCTTGGCGTGGGACGTACGCCCTGCTTGCTTTCATCTTCGGGTGTGACTCAAGTTTCTTAGTTTTCTCTTTGAAGTCAAGGGGACCTTACTTTGGGAAATGATTTTTGGCAAGTCTGTTCCTGGGCTCTGCTTTCAACACGTCCTGAGAGCATCTCAAGGGGCTGCCTTGAATTGCAGGGGGGGAGAAGGAAGCTCCTGCCAGGGGACAGAGCTTCTTCCCCCACCGCCTCGCTGCCCTGTGCTGTGCCTGGCAGCCAGGACCCCAGCTCGAGCGGCAGACCCCGCGTCGTGTCGCCGCTGGCACACCCGGCACGCATGCACGCACGCCGCGATCACAACGCTCATCAGCCACAGCTAAGCCCCGTTAATGCCTTGTGGACACGCTGTTGCTGGGGTTACTGTATACATATTGCACAACCTCCGAAACACTTCCCTCTGTTTTGTAGCAACTTGCGCTAGAGAAGCAGCCGTTCCCGCATAACCTCATCCCACCCCAGATGCGGCTGAGCCAGCGACTCATTCCTGAAACAAGATGACTCCGGGGAGCCCGCGGTGCCCAGCCCCGGGGGAGGTGAGAGGCAAAGAGGACGGAGGGTGAGCATGGAGGGTGCTCCAGGGTTGTGCTAAGCTCTGAGCTGCACCCCGGGAGCAGTCACAGCATTCCAGGACTCTACGTGAAGGTGGGGAGACAGGCATGGTCCTAGCAGGGACAAGCCCGGCATCCGAAGCTGTGTCTCGGTGACAATGAGCTGTGACCCTCGGTGTGTCACGGCTAAGCACTGGAGTTTCACAGCTCATCAAGCTCCCCGGGGCAGGAGACAGCCTGGGAACGTCCTGACCTTTATTGGAAGTCGCAAGAAGGGAAAGGTCCCCGGGGGAGCTGCGCACTGAGCTGTGTCCATGCTCCTCCACCACATCACAGGACCTGTGCAACCTCCTCCTCGGCTCCTGCCCGTGCCATGGGCTCCGGACCAAGTCACAGTCTCCTCCCGGGCTTCCTTTTCCGGGCTGCATGAGGAACAGCAGGAGCCAGCCAAGGACGGTGCTCCATCCCAACAGGGCTGTCACAGTGACAACAAATGCACAACAAACCCCGGCCCTTAGGAACCGAAACCTGACCTGCTCAACCCAACCCCATGGGCCAACTTGCCAGCGTGGCTTGGTGCCCCCCGCTCGCCCGGCTCTCCCCACGTGCCGCCTCTTGGTTCTTCAGGCTCTGCAGCCCCCACAGCCGGCTGGAGCTCCGGCAGAAGAGCTGCCGACGTGCCCAGCTCCCGCTTAGCTCCTGCCTGCTGCCAGCTCGGTGAATCTGGGCTCTTGCGCTGCCTGCTGCTGCCAAGCCCTGCCAGAGCTGCTGCAGGCTGGATGCTCCAGCCGGCGTTACCTGGGCTCCTCTCCGGAGCTGTCAGCTGGAAGCAGAGCCAAAGACACCTGCTTCGGTGAGGAGGTGCAGGGCAAGCTAAGGACAAGGCTGTACCTTCAGCAAGACCTAACCGCCCACCTCGATATGGCAGCCCTAATTATTGCCCTCCCCTTAAAGCAGAGAGCAGGTGAGCAGCTCTCCGCTGCTTTCTGCGGGGTGGGATGACAGCCCTAGGTCCTTGCTGGCCTGGGTGGAGGCCAGTTTAAATTCCCACTTCGCAGCCAGCCCCTGTGAGCTCTGAGCCTCTGCGCTTCGGGACCTGCTTTCTTATTTTACGAAGAGCGGGAAGCACGCGTGTTCAGGACAGAGTCCTCCTGGTGCCACCTCCTCCGTGCAGCGCCCAGGCTCTCCGGCCGTGTCTGAGCTCTACCAGGACAAGCCGGACAGAGGAGAAACACTCGTTGGTGAGGTCTGCCCGGGCTCTGGCATCAGGCTGGTCCAGCCCTACTAGATGAGCCTCCACACCTGCCCACCCTTGACTGTCCCCTCTTGTCCCCTCTGTCCTTGCGACCTGGCAGCCGTGGGTTGACACCCTGCCTCTGGCTGGGCTGTGAAACAGCAGCTCCTGCCGATGGAGGGGTCACAAGGCTGGTTGGGGGATGTGACCAAGTGGGGTCCTTCATGTGGCTGTGACCATCTGGGGCTACCCAAAGCGGCCAGGTGCTGTGGCATGCCTGCGTCCTCTGACACCAGCCCTGGCACTGACCTCCAAGGCGGGAGGTAAAGTCAGTGACCCCAAATCACAGACTTGCAGAGTTGGCTGTTGGTCACCTCTGGAGGTCTCCGGACCCTGCTCCAAGCCAGGACCAGTACGAGCGGGTTGCTCAGGGCTTTGTCCAGTCAAGAGTTGGCAGCAAGGTTCCAGCCGAGAACACGTGTCCCTCAGCCAAGAGAGGGGGGGTTGTCACGGGGGCAGTACCCCAAAGCAAATGGCTCTGGGTGCAAGAGCAGAACTGTCCCCTGGGGCAGCTCAGCCATGGGGACACCCATGTTCGTCCTTGCCCTGCAGCTCCTCTGCACAGGGACCAGGGCAAGCAGAGACCGCAGGGTACCAAAGACTGCCTGCCTTGTTCGAGCTGCTGCCCAGCTCCCCAAGCTGATTTACCCGCAGGACCCTGCACGGCAGCAGCAAACCGCACGACACGTCCCCTTGGTGTGAACAACTCCCGGTGATGCTGCAGCTGGCCGTGCACGATGCCCTGCGCCCGCCGGAGCGAGGCCGGGGAGTGCCAAGGGAGCGCCGCGGGCTCTGGGCAAACAGCTGAGGTGGGGCCGTGAGTAAGTGATGTGGGTTGTGTCAGGACTCCATGGCAACCACAATATTTGGGTGCTGCTTCAGCCCGCAGCACCCGCTGGGAGCCTCACATGTGGTTGGGCTCTGGGCAAGAGAAGCCAGCAACCACGATGGACAGCGCTGGCACGCAGCCGGCTGCCTGCAGGGTTGCTCCAAGGGTGTCCCACCGGGCCGTGCAGAGGGGACAGGCGCTCGCCACAGTGCCTGGCACACCAGGACAGTTGGCATTCGTCCCCACAGCCTGGGCGGTGGCCTTCGGTCCATGGTGTCACCCACCAAGAGAGACTGGTTCCTCTATGGAGGGGCACGCTGGCCATGTGGGGCAGGGGACAGGGCTGCAGGGCAGAGCATGGGGGGGCTGCCAAGGGTGAGCCTGTGGTGGTGGGGTGGTGGAGAGACCTCGTGGGGTGATGGGGGGACCTTGCGGGGTGGAGGAAAGACCTTGTGCGTGATGGTGGGGCTTTGTGGGCTGATTGGAGGGGCCTTGTGGGGTAATGGAGGGACCTTGTGAGGTGCCATTAGGGCTTTGTGGGGTGGTGGAGGGGCTTCATGGGGTGATGGAGGGGCCTTGTGGAGTAGTGGAGGGGCTTCATGGGGTGATGGAGGGGCCTCATGGGGTGGTGGAGGGGCTTCATGGGGTGATGGAGGGGCCTTGTGGGGTGGTGGAGGGGCTTCATGGGGCGATGGAGGGGCCTCGTGGGGTGGTGGAGGGGCTTCATGGGGTGATGGAGGGTCTTCGTGGGGTGGTGGAGGGGCTTCATGGGGTGATGGAGGGGCCTCGTGGGGTGGTGGAGGGGCTTCATGGGGTGATGGAGGGGCCTCATGGGGTGGTGGAGGGGCTTCATGGGGTGATGGAGGGGCCTCGTGGGGTGGTGGAGGGGCTTCATGGGGTGATGGAGGGGCCTCGTGGGGTGGTGGAGGGGCTTCATGGGGTGATGGAGGGGCTTCGTGGGGTAGCGGAGGGCGGCCCAGAGGAGGTCCGGGACGGCTGCCCGGGCTCCATCTCCCCGCCCCGAGGGCGCTCCCCGGCCGTGCCGCGGCCCGGGAGAGGCGGGAGGGGGCGGCCCGGAGCCCCGTGCGGGCGCGGCCGGCGGCCCCTCCCGTCGCCATGGCGGCGCCTTAAACAGGCGGCGGCGGCCGCCCCCCCCGCCTCAGAGCGCGGCGCCGGGAGGTGAGTGACTGAGCGAGCGAGTGCCGCCGCGGCGGAGCCGGGACCCCCCCGCCCCGGGGCGCGGCGGCAGCGGGAACCCCCCGCACCCCCGGCTCCGGCCGCTGCCCGTCCCGGGGCCGGTGTGCGGGGACGGGAGGGGGGGAACCGAGCGGCTGCGCGGGGCGGGGGACCGCCGCTACCCCGGCATCCCCCAGCCGCCGCCGGCTCCCCCCGGGCGGGGAGTGTCCCGGCTCCGTGCTGCGGGGCCGTGCGGGGCCGCTCCTCCGGGGCCCGGGGCGGTGGGTGCCCGGCGGGAGCCCGGGGGCAGGCGGGGACCAGCGGCTGCCCCGCCCCGCCGCTCCTCCCTAGCGACGGTCGCCAGGCAGCGCCGCTCCTCCCTAGCGACGGTCGCCAGGCAGCGCCGCTCCTCCCTAGCGACGGTCGCCAGGCAGCGCGAAGGCCGGCGGCGCAGCAGCCGAACCCGCTGCTCCTTCGTGCCGGCTCTCCGGCTCTCGCCGAGGCCCGGGGGGGCCCATCCCGGTCCCCCCGCCCCGCCTGGGCACCGGGCGAGGTACCTGCTCTGTGCCTTGGGGTGCTGGAGCCACACCTGGGTACCGCTGCGCCCTGTCCTGGCTGAGATGCAGTGGGCGCTCAGCGCATGGCGAGGGATGCTGAGCTGGCGGGGCGAGGCGGGCGAGGCGACGGCAGGCGGGGAGCCGGGGTGGGGCAGCGGCTGCGGTGCTGTGTGGGGGCACAGAGGCCTGTCTGTGACTTGCCACCCCGGTGCCGCTGGCTGCAGGGCACTGTGTTTGGGCCAGCCCTGGGGGGCAGGTCACAGAGCTGGGGTGCTGCCAGCTCCACGCAGGGGGCTGCGGCCGGTGGCAGAGCCAGCGGGGCAGGGGAGAGGTGGGCTGGAGGCAGACAGTGGTGCCATTTCTCATGATGCGTGAGCAGGAGGAAGGCGGCTGCATTGCGTCATTCCTGCAGAGCGCTCCCGAAGGGACCGGCTGATGCGCTCATTCCTCTCCAGCCCCTGGAGCCGACAGCCTCGCTGCTGGCAGCTCTCAATCCGGAGCCTCCATCCCTCAGGACACCCCTCAGCTGTTGGCCTTGAGGCTTGTCAGAGGCTGCCGCCAGCCCTCACCCCACACCCGTAGGCTCTGCCAACGCCCCGGTCCTGCCGCAGTCCCTCTGCCCTCACCAGCCCTCCTCTTCCTGCCCTCGCGGACCCGAGAGCAGAGCCGGCTGAGCTCTGCCGGTGCTGTCAGCCAGAGCCTGGGCAGTAACGGGCCCCTCTGCCCCCCTGTCCTGCAGCCCCATGGCCGGGAGCGCTGAGATGGCATCCCTGGAAGAGAGCTTCCGCAAATTCGCCATCTACGGCGACACCAAGGCTACGGGGCAAGAGATGAATGGGAAGAACTGGGCCAAGCTGTGCAAAGACTGCAAAGTCACCGACGGCAAAAGCGTCACCAGCACTGATGTGGACATCGTCTTCTCCAAGGTGAAGTAAGTGACTCGGCTTTTCAGGGCCTCCAGCCGCTCCGAGGCTGGGGATGCGCTTGAGGTGCGGGCAGGGTGCCTGGGTGCGGTGGTCCCCGGGGAGGCGTGGTACCCCGGCTGCGTGCCCAGGCCCCCCATTCCCATGCTGCACTCAGCATGGAGCGGGGGTGCTGCCCTGCGGCATCCTGCCTTCAGGGAGTTCGTGTGGCTGCTTTTGCAAGACCTGATACTAAATTAATCCAAGTTTGGGGGGTGGAAGGCTCAGATTTTGGTGCAGAGGCTGTGCCCCTGCTGCCGCTCCCAGGCATCGAGGTGGGCCTGGTCGGTTCTGCCAGGTTCCCATCTAGCAAGAAGGTGCCTCAGGGAGCAGAGGAGGGTGCTCAGGGGTGTCCTGTGTGACGTGGCGCGGCCCACCCGTGGGCCTGGCCAGCCCACGCCTGAGCCTGGTCTTTGCTCCTCAGAGATCACAGGGGCAGCTGAAGGGCTAAAGGCACCTGGGGCTGCTTTCGGGGTCCCCGAGGACAGGCTGACACCCGACGTTCCGCATCAGGGTGGAGGAGCAAGGATGGGTGGGGAGCCTGCTCCCTCTGCACCCTCTGTCCGGGCATCCCCTTGTTCCCTGGTGGGGCCAGGAGGGTCTGAGCACCGGGAGGTTTTCGGTGTGTAAGAGGGTGGGTCGCTGTGCTTCCCCGGAGACGAGGAACAGGCGCTTGTGGGACAGATGCTCTGTGCACGTCCTTCCGAATTTGACCAGAGAAGGACTGATGCCTGCCGGGGGAGACAGGGTGCTGGGCATCCCATGCAGGCTGGGAGCAGTGGGAATGGATGCGTGTCCCCTCCTGCCACCAGCACCCAAGTCCCAGGGCTCTTCCATGCATGGGCGAGGTTTTTGGCACCAGGGACTTTAACAGCATGTGGCTGAAAAGCTCCTGGAGCTCAGCACCAGCTGTGCCCAGCCCGACCCGTTCAGCTGGGACCGCCCTGGCCGTAGCTGCATTTCGGAGGCGTGCGAGAGGCCTGAGGCTGGTGGAGGAGAAAGCCGGGGTCTCCCCCATGCAGCTCATCCCACTGCAGCCCTGTTTGGAGGCGCACCCTGAAGACGTGCTTACGGCAGCCTGGGGTTTGTCCTTGCAGAGGGAAGACAGCTCGTGTCATCAACTACGAGGAGTTCAAGAAGGCGCTGGAGGAGCTGGCCCCTAAGAGATTTAAGGACAAAAGCAAAGAGGAGGCGTACGAAGCCATTTGTCAGCTGGTGGCAGGGAAGGAGCCCATTAACGTGGGCGTCACAGTGAGTGAAGAGCCCCTGGGAGCAGGAGGGCTGGTCGGGAGGGGAGGACAGAGCTCTGCCTGCAGCAGAGCAGAGACACTTTCCAGGGGATGCTGGGTGCACCGGGGATTGCACAGGTCCCTTGGGCACAGCAGGGTCCCCAGTGGGTGTCAGGAGCTTGCGTGGGGCAAGGGGTGAAGGGGATGGGGCGTGTTCTTGATTCCCATTGCCCATCTCCCTGCAGAAAGCCAAGACGGTGGGGGCCGTGGAGAGGCTGACGGACACCTCCAAGTACACGGGCTCCCACAAGGAGCGCTTCGATGAGAGCGGCAAAGGCAAGGGCAAGAGCGGGCGGGAGAACATCGTGGACACCAGCGGCTATGTCAGTGCCTACAAGAATGCAGGCACCTACGACGCCAAAGTGAAAAAGTAGGGAGGGGTGCCTGTGGCGCCCACCGCCCCGGTCCCTGCGCGTTGGCCATGGGGCCGGCGCTCACGTCAGCCTCGGGACATGCCCGCGTGACGCAGGGCCCGGGAGGCTGCGCTGGGGCCAGCCCCAGGCTGGCGGGATGTCGGTCGCCCAGCGCTGATGTGATTGGGAAGTCGCCGGGCCGCGTGCTCTCCCCCAGCATTCTGTCTGTCTGTCCCCCCCTGTGCTGTGACCCACCAGCCCCTCCTGTCCCCCCTGTGCTGTCACCCCTAGTAGCCCCCTGTGACCGGCAGCGCCCACCTTACTAACAGCACTCCTCCTCAGGGCTCCCCTGCCCCGCTGGCACCCAGACCTTCCCTACCTCAGCCCTGGCTCTCGGGGCACCCTCCTTGCTAGTCCCACTGGGGACCGCAGCCCGCTTTCCCTGCAGACCTCCCAGGGACCTGCCTTAACCCTGCACCAGTTACACCACAGCCACCTCCTTCCTTCCCCACCGGCGCCTGCCTGTGCGGTGCCCTCGCCACGGGGCTGCCTGGCTTTGCCGCTTGCCCAGCACCGCAGGAGGCTCAGACCCTGCCGTGCCGTTAATGCCAGTGCTGCCGGGATGCTCCTGGCCTGGCCCCGGGATGCACCCCAGGAGAGCTTGGTGTTGCCTGACCGTTGGCAAAGGTCTCCGACCTGAACCCTGTGGCCTCCCGCTGCCTCCGTGAAGCCCAAACCAAAGGATGCTGCAGACCCACACTGTAACCCGGCTCTGCAATAAAGCCCCGTCCGCACTGACGCCCCCGGTCTGGTTGTGTTCAGTGGGACTGAGCAGAAAGCCCCTTTGCCCGCTCGCCCAGCCGGGCGGTGGGAGGCTCGGCCGGCCGTGCCGCCCCAGGACAGCCGTGCCGTGGGCTCGGCCCTGGCCCCCGGTGGTTTTGGCAGCTCCTGGCTGGCCCCGAGTTGCCTGAGCAACCGCAGGCACACAAACACGAGCGCCTGGCTCCCGCTCCTGCTCTGTTTGCAACCAAACACATGAGCTCCTGGTAACGATCCCTGGGAACAGGCTGGGCTCTGGGATGGGACAGTGGCTCCAGGATGGGACAGCGGCTCCAGGATGGGACAGCAGCTCCAGGACAGGGTGGCCGCTCCGGTGCATGCCTGGGTACGCAAGGCTGGGTGCAGGCACTGCCATCCCCATCCCCGGCACGGGCAGAGCCTGCTGCAGCGCTGCCTGTGTGGCAGTGCTGGGCTTTCCAGCTAGATACCCACCTCCGTGGTCATCTGTTCGGAGCTGAGCTCCCTAAATAACCCCCAGGGGTTATTTGGCAGGTGCCTCAGCCGCGGCACTGGCACTGCCCACGCCACGAGGGATGTGCTGGGGGATGCATGCGGGTTGGGTGGGCTTGTTCCCTGCCATTGCACAGCCCTGCACCTTCTGCATCCCAGCCACTTGCTTTTTAAAACACAGGCAAAGGAAGAGGTTGTCTTCTTCTGGGCTGGTTTCAGCCTCACCCTCAGTGAGGGTCTACCAGTAAGTGTCTACCAGTGGCAGGTGGGGGGTGAGGGCTTGGGGGGCAAGGGTGGTTGGCGTTAGCCCTCCTCTGAGCGGGTCAGCGGGATTTCGTGGCTGTCTGAGCCCCCAAATACTCTTCCCAAGATCAAATGTTGCTCCTGTCAAAAAGTTGCTGCCAGGGGGGGCTTTAACCCTTTGCTGACTGCATTGCCCGGCTGCAAAAACGAGGTGCAAAATTCCCAGGGCAAGGCTGCCCTGCATTGCCTCGTGCTTTACGCCAGTGCCATCCGCATCCTGGTCCTTGCGCGCAGACTTGGAGGCTTTGCGAAGGAAGACCGTTCTGAGAAGAGGTGAGCAGGCCAGGCCCCGTGGGACTCACCCCCTGCACGTGGCACCGCTCAGGACCTGGTGGTGGAGCGAAGGGTGGTACCCGTGTAGGGACAGCTCTGAAGGGGAGTTGTGGGTGCTGACATGCTTTTGGTACTGGGAAATCAAGCCCGGGAAGGGGATTTCTGCCCAGTTTTAAGCTTGCGTGATGCAAGAACAGCAGCTCTGGCATCCCCGCATCCAGCACGGCATTCGGGAGCAACAGTCGTTCCTCCTCCAGCTGCTCACCCCACCTCTGCCTCCGAGGCCGGAGGCCTCAGCAGTTCGGTGGTCCGTCTAGCAGCTGCTGAACACCCATGGTTCGTGAGCCCGCAAGGAGGGTGGATGGGTCCTCACTTGGCGTTACCTCCGTAAGTTCATCTAGAAGCAAGGGGAGCTGAGCTGCCGCTGCTCAGGTGATGGAGCAGCCGGGGCAGGGACTGCGGGACCTCCCCCCGGACAGCCAGCTCGGCCGAGCCTTGCCATCAGTCGCTTGCGTCCTGCTCTGAAGCCTGAACAGAAGCAGCTTCTTCGCAGCCTGTGACGCCGTGGCAGAGGTCCGGCGGCGGCTAGCAGTTCCCACGCACCGCCAAACCGCCCAGCCCAAAGGTGCTCCTTACCCGCTCCAGCTCCTCTTCAAGTTCTCCACTGCTCACTCCACAGCTTACATGGGACTTTTCCCCCTCCGACCTTCTCCTTGTTCCCAAGGAGGCAGCTCCCGTGCGTGGTGTTCCCTGCGCGGGGACAGGGCTGGGCGGTGAGTGTAGCAATGGCCAGAGCACTCTGGCCAGGCTGGTCGGCACCGCGTAGTCTGGTATCTCGGTTCTGCCAAACCAGCCCCGGGAGAATTAGCGCCGGTCAAGACCCAACAGGGTCTAATGGCTGCAAAGTGCCTAAAATCAACCTGAAAAGAAGTCACTTCTCCTGAAGTGATGGGAACAGCTTCCTGGGAACAACGAGACGTTGATTTGGGTCTTCACCAAAACCGGAAAAACATTCGAAATACCTCCGTAGTGATCTCCTGGAGAGCCGCGGGCCGTGTATGTGTGTACGAGGCTCGCCCCGTTCATCCTTGCAGAAGGGCGTGAAGGCCCTTTAGAACAAGCGCGTGAGGTACCGCAGCTGTGAGCCGCATTACAGACACATCACGCAGCCCCCGTGCACGGTCGAAGCCAGGCGGAGACACGGCCTCACGGGGAGGTAAGTACATGGAATACGGCCTTTGAACATCAGTCTTCGTGACTAGTGTGGGCAGGAAAGCAGAGGCCCCCAGGACGGTTGGCATTGGAGCACAGGATGGATGAGGACAGGCTAAGTTGAGGTGCTCAGACCATAACCTGAAGGAACTTCCACGGGACCAGCAGCTCCGGCTGTTTTCCCGGTGAAGCTTGAAGTGGTGCCATGGGCTGCTGAGACAGCAGAGACCTTAAAATATTAGTTGCAGAGCTACTTTCTGCGATGAAAAGTGACACAGCCCATACAAAAAGGCTTCAGCCATTTCCCCTCCGCTAACGAATTTGCCCTGGCCGAGCGTTTGCTCTGAGGCTGGCTCCACACCAGCTCGAGAAAAACATTTTGCAGCCAGCGTGTAATTCCCTCACAGCGGAGGAGCCAGCGGGCGGAAGGTGTCTCAGCCAGTATTTATGTTGTTTGCATTGATCCAAGCTCCAGACGTGAAGCTTTTATTCCTCCCTTCCATTTGTTTCTTCCCCTTGGCCGCTCTCCGGCCCCGCTCCCGCAGCGGAGGGGCACGCCAGCCCTCGCCCCCAACCCCGCCACCGCAGGCACTCACCTGCTTTACCATTTTGGCCAAACCCAGACCCTTCTTCAGGCTGATGTCCCAGCTCGCCAGTGAGACGTGCAGCCTGGAAGGCTCAGCTGAGTGGTTATGACGAATTTAGCGGTAAAATGTGTTCTCTGCCCCCAAGGTCAATTCCCTAAAGAGTTTCTAAAATCATCCTGGGGTCAAGTCTGTACTGAATAAAGTCCTTCACACTTCAACAGCCAGTTGTGTGCCTGGGATTAGGGATCTGGCTCCTCTGAGAGGTCATTTTTCACTGGGATGAGTGGTTGGGCCAGAGATACTGATGAGGACTGATCACCCCGTTCCTCAAGGACATAGATTCCTTCCTAGAAGAGCAAGACGGTGGGTACCAATAAGCCCAGCAGGATCTTACCCTTTTCTGTCCCTGTGTAGGAGCACCAGGCAGAGCTCATAGATGTTGCTATTCCAAAAACCTTCTCCTGCAACGAGCATCCCTCCATGGAGCGTATTGCGCCAGTACGGTGCAGATCCTTGGTCTCCCGCCAGGCAAAACAGCTTCCCTGTCGAGTTGTACCTGGGCTGCCTTCCTCAGTACTTTTCCATTTCAGCTAGTCGGATGGACAACATTTTCCAAAATAAATCCTGTTCAGAGGAGATTCAGAGCGCAGCCTGTATCCCGGCGCGTCAGGCACTTTCTCAGAGGTATACGTCTAAACCTGGGGCTAGAATTTCAAATCCTTGCAGTCAGTGCCCTGAGATACTGGTTTGTGAATGTTACATGCAATGCTTCATCGCCAGCTACGTGTTGCCAGTGCTGTGCTGGAATATTGATTCAGTACCATTTTAGAGGGAATTCAATTAACTAAATTACCGTCTTCCCAGCTCAGTATGGTTTCAGATAAAATGTTATTATACAGGAGTCATCCTCACTTTTTGTTAATATAATAACTGTGGCAGAAGCATAAGAATGCAGGGGAAGATAGGAGCAGGAAGATACTGAGAAATAAAAAAAAAAACCCAAGGATTAGATTCACCAGCTTTAAATACAGCATGAGATTTCGTACGAGACAAAACTGAACACAAGCCATATTTAATGTCTATTTTGTTCCCTGGACAGTGGACAATTGCATAATTGCTCTGAACTGCAGCACTGACCAGAGCCGTGTGCTGATGGTACCAATGCAGTTCTTTTGAGTGGGGATGATGTCTCATGGCTGGTGCATTTTTCAGCTGGAAGAGGTGTTTTGTGAACAGTGTGGCTGCTCTCTTTAGTCAACTGCTGCAGCAGGATGGTTTGTGGACACTAAAGACCCGGGCAAGATTGTTGCAGAAAAAAATTAACCATTGAGCGTGCATTCAGGAGAGCGAACCTGCTATAATTATAAAGGTTTTTTCAAAACCCAATACACCAATTTCCATTTATTCAAAATCACGTTTAAAAAAGTTTATACTTGGACCTCTGAGTTTGTAGCTTAGAGCTCTGTATTTCAAGACGACTACGACTACAGCTATGATTAATTTTAAGATGTCATGCATAGCTGGCTTACTACGGTTAATAACTGATAGAAACCATTCAAAGAGATTGATAGCATGTGCTAAGGCAGATGGAAGCGCATCAGCAGAGTACTACGATTGCAAAAGGCAAGTCTCTCTCTCGTTTTGACCTGAGATACTTTTTTCTAAAAAAAGCAGTTGTATCAGACCCAGAATGTTCCTGACTTTCCGCTCACCGAACTGGCATTTTCACGTCTTGGCTTAAAAGTCTGTAACCAATTCCAGCCTCCTGAAGCGTACAGTGTGTGTTAATGATCACCACAATAGTTCGCTCGTGTGTCAAAGCCCTGAATTCATCCGTTTGCCATCACAAGTGTAATTCCAAGATAATACAAGGGTATGACAAGAAGTATATGCAACTTAGGTGGGGGACAGAGTACCATCTCCCGCCCTGACAAGCAAGCTGTGTACCCTACCTGCGACCAGCCCATACCTCTGGCTGTCCCGCAGAAGAGCGCCGGCCTCCTGAAGTCTGGTAAGTTGTTTCATTTTCAGTCTTAGAAATTCCACCTGGGAACTCAGCCGGTCATTTTTCCAAAGCAACTCATCTGAAGGAAACACAGGGAGAAGGTTGAGCTTACAAGTACTGTTGTAATGAGCATCTTCAGGTGCACTCTTCGCTGGGTAAAAAACTGGCTGGACGGCCGAGCCCAGAGAGTCGTGGTGAATGGAGCGAAATCCAGTTGGCGGCCGGTCACAAGCGGAGTCCCCCAGAGCTCAGTTTTGGGACCCGTCTTGTTTAATATATTTATCGATGATCTGGGTGAGGGGATCGAGTGCTCCCTCAGTAAGTTTGCAGACGACACCAAGTTGAGTGGGAGTGTTGATCTGCTGGAGGGTCGGAAGGCTCTGCAGAGGGATCTGGACAGGCTGGATCCATGGGCCGAGGCCAATTGTATGAGGTTCAACACGGCCAAGTGCCGGGTCCTGCACTTGGGTCACAACAACCCCATGCAACGCTACAGGCTTGGGGACGAGTGGCTGGAAAGCTGCCTGGTGGAAAAGGACCTGGGGGTGTTGATCAACAGCTGACTGAATATGAGCCAGCAGTGTGCCCAGGTGGCCAAGAAGGCCAACGGCATCCTGGCCTGGATCAGAAACAGTGTGGGCAGCGGGAGTAGGGAGGTGATCGTGCCCCTGTACTCGGCGCTGGTGAGGCCGCACCTCGAATACTGTGTTCAGTTTTGGGCCCCTCACTCCAAGAAGGACCTTGAGGTGCTGGAGCGTGTCCAGAGAAGGGCGACGGAGCTGGTGAGGGGTCTGGAGCACAAGTCTGATGAGGAGCGGCTGAGGGAGCTGGGGTTGTTCAGTCTGGAGAAGAGGAGGCTGAGGGGAGACCTCATCGCTCTCTCCAACTACCTGAGAGGGGGTTGTGGGGAGGTGGGTGTTGGTCTCTTCTCCCAAGTGACAAGTGATAGGACAAGAGGAAATGGCCTCAAGTTGTGCCAGGGGAGGTTTAGGCTGGATATTAGGAAAAATTTCTTTATGGAGAGAGTGGTGAAGCATTGGAAGAGGCTGCCCAGGGAGGTGGTGGAGTCACCATCGCTGGAGGTGTTCAAGGAACATGTGGACGTAGCACTGCGGGACATGGTTTAGTGGGCATGGTGGGGTTGGGTTGGTGGTTGGCCTTGATGGTCTTGCAGGTCTTTTCCAACCTTAGTGATTCTGTGATTCTGTCTTTCTAACAGGCAGGGCTGTTGTGAGTGACAAAGGGGGATTGTGGGATGCAGAGGCTGGAGGTTACACTCAACAAATATCTCCAGAGCAGCCTGTGAGGGGTTGTGGAACATTCTTTTTTTACCCAAAGTCTTTAAAACTCAGGGCTGTAGGAGTGGCTAAATCCCATCCCGCAGTTCAGTGCCACCTTCCTGACCCCGCAGCATCCAGGACACAGAACCGTGTGGCCTCTGCTCTGTGGCACGGCAGAGGAGATGCTCAAACATCCTTGGCCACCAAACCTGTGAGGCTATCTCAGATTACATCACTCCTGTGAACATGTATACCGGCCATGGAAGTGTGCTGGACAAATGGGGATGAAGGTTTGGATGGCTGTCAGTTTGTCGGTCTGAGGGCTAGGACAGACTGAAAATACCTGATAATCACATTCCGTTTGTAGGAAAGCTTGTTTTGGTCCTTCGGCAGACCAGGTATCCATCCTGTGATGTTACTTGTTCCTTATGACATTACAGTAATCTTGTTCTTGCTGTGCAGTGAATCAAAGCTCCCAGAAAAGGCACATGTTGCATGGCTGGCACTGGCATAGTGCGTGTATGGTTGCATTGCATCAGTTCTTGCGAGCCTTATAAAGCCACATCAGCTGACATTTACTCGCTGCCCAGGAGGCTATAAATGAATTTTGCCCTGCCGTATGTGGGTGTTTGATTTCTTGAGACGCAGTAACTAGAAGCAGCAGCCTGATCCATCTCTTGTAAGGCGGAAGCCAATACACGGCTCTCCTCCAGCCCTCCACCCAGCTGCCGCATCAGATAATCCGTTTGTGATGAGACAAGACAAAAGAAAAGAAAACAAAAATTCCCCCAAATCACAAAGGGTCACGAACGTTAAGAGAAATGAATCACTTTTCTACGGTTTTGCCAATGCCTGGTAAGTCCCTAGGAGCCTTTCCAATGATGCTGGTGAGCTCTCTGAAGGGTGATAAATGACAATGAGCGTAACATGGTGTGAGTTTAAGCGAACCCTTATGTCGCTGCTTTGAAGTATTTGTTTGAAACGCACTTCTAAAGAAAAAAAAAGACATTTTCAAAGCATTCTTGCATAGGTGTGCAAAAAAAATGACCTAAACAAACAGCAAAACCTGAAACACAAAAAGATATTCAGGAGTTTTGGCAGGGAGCTTAGGTGATGTCAGAAAACAAATCTAAACAGAAATGTTTCTATGGATTTTTCTTTTTTTTTTTGAGACCTAATTGGAAACAGATTTTTAGCTTTGGATTTAAACATTTCCCTGCAGCATCTGCAATGTTACCCCCCCCATCATGCATTTTAGTCTCAAGGAGCGTGAGTACGAGGCTATGGAGCAGAGGAGGGAAAAAACCAGCATCCTCCTGCTCACATTATTGCTGCAGGTTTAGCCAGTGGCCTTGGGAAAGCGATGCAACCTGATTCTCCTGGGGTTTTCACCCAGTAGACCTCAAGGTAAATAATAAAATCAAAAGAGACCCCTACCCGTTGAGCTCCGTCTTTCTGTCCTCATAAATCCAGCACTTCTTGCTCCACTAAGATGGAGCTTTGAGAAGAGTGAGGAGCTCGGGGGGGTTAACATCACAACTGGATGAGCTTGGGCTCTTCTCCAGGCGGACCGTCTCGGGGAGGGTATCTCACTGAGCCCAGGCATCTCATTTCCTGACTCAGTGTGTTAGGGTAAGATCCACTGAGATAAAACAGACCAGTCTTCCACTGGATCAAGAGTCTGATTTGCTTTGATACACCCCACAGCCATGCGTTTGTTAAATCCAACCTGTGGAAGGGAGCAGGAGCACAGCTGGAGGCGGTGTAGGGGACCAGGACAGGCTGCGGTGCGATCACGTGGAGTAAAACGTAAAACCACAGCCCAGATGCACGTGCAACATCTGGGAAAGGCAGAAATTTGAACAACTATGGTACTTGGCCCTGAAGATCATCCAGAGGATGACAAGTGTTGCCAGAAGTTTTGCTGTGGAGTTGATGGACCCAGATCTTTCCAGGGTTGGACATGAGACAAAATCAGTACGGACAAGCTGGCGGAGGCCGACAGATGAGTGTTTGCCGTTTGCTTGTTTTCCCAGGAACCAGGAGAGGCCAGTTGAGAGCTGAACAGCTCCTCTGCGCGGCAGCTGCCCAGCCGGCACCGATGGCCGGCGGGGGATTCCAATGTGAAACACATTTTTGCTGAATATAGATAAAACTCCATTGGCACCGACTAAAGACGGGACCCGTCCGCCAGCAAAGCTTTCGAACTGTCAATGGGTTCATGGTCCGCAGGCTGGAGAGGACCACGGTGACCAGCCGTTTGTTTATACACTATTTATTTAGTGATTGTATAATAAAACTGTAGTTTGACAGCCCTTCCTTCACCCTCCCTAGGAGATCTATCACCTAAAAGTATCCAACAGCGCTTCGATATTGATATAACTTTTTTGCAAGACCAAGTCTACCAGGAGAGGACGGCAGAGAAACCGGCAACTCCAAAATCAAAAACCTGACACAAAACCTGCCTCAGTAGCAGCCTCCAAACTGCTCTCTGGGGAGACTGTTAATAAAGCAGTTAAATAAAGTTGTCTTCATGCCAGCTGAGACTTCCAGTAATAACACCCAGAGCTGATAATGGGTGACCCTAAGTATGTGCTAAAGATATATAATCCCATTGCTGAGGTGTGACACGGTCCCAGGATGCAGTTATTATTTTACACGTTTATTTATACACTAACATTTAAGAGATAAGTTATTAATATATATATAATTTATATATTAGTGTGTGGAGTTAGCCTGCATTCATATCAATGCTTTTTTTTTTTTAATGCTGACCTTGTCCCCAGAGAAAGCTTAAAAACACTGATGAGCACTCCTATATCTTTATCTAAAGCCCTCCTTAAATTATTCTTTTTTACGAACTAAAAATCCTGCATGTTAACAATGATTAGTCAAGTAATGAGCGGTCATATTCCAGATTTCCTTGGCTTTTTTTTTTCCTTGGGTCTTGCTTCTCACCTGTTCCCTATTTTCTCTAAGAGAAACAACACCAACAGAATCTAATTAACAAACTCTGTCACGTTACCGTTGTGTTAATTGGCTTTTAAAATAAATTCTGGCCCTGCCCCTTCCTCTGGGGCTTTGGTGGGGCTCAGTTCTCACAGTAGGATGGTCATCTTTGTTCTGGAATCACTGCTGAAACTGGAATTTGCTTGGGTTTTTTGGTTTTGGGTTTTGTTTTTGTGGTTTTTTTTAGAAAGAGCTCTCAAGTTGTTTACCTTGGTCACTGCAGGTCAGGTACGTGCTCATCCTCCTCCTGCCTATGGGTGCTCACCCAGCCCAGCACCCAGGATGGGAAGGCAAGCCAAAACCAGCCCACAATGGGTGCCTGAGCCCGGGGGGCTGCCTGGAAGAATCTGCCCTCTCTCCCCAAGGGAAGCTGGCAGCCTGTGTTCCACGGTCCTCCTTGTGAAAATTGCAAAAAAACCCTATAGACCCCCCCCCAAAATGGACCATTTCTTGCTATTTTAGTGAGTTAGATCAGCCCAAGGCCTGATGTGATGGAGAGGCACGAGACGTGGCTGGGAGAAGGGGGTAAGACCCCTTTTGCACAGCGGTGGGCTGCCTGCTTGGCGCCGATGCCCATAAAATGGGGGCCTGAGCTGAGTGAGTTGCCTTAAGCATGTCTGGAAGTAGTTTTCCCGGAGCAATGGTACGGATGAGTGGGGTTTGGTGGTGCTGGCTGTCTTCCCCTGTCCCCTAAAATTGGCAATGAGTCTTAGAAATACCAAGATTTTAGTATCCTGTTGTTTTTATTTTAAAAATTTTCATCTTTCTTGCTTGAACAGGGTTGGTTTTTCTTCTTGTGTTATATTCAAATGTTTAATTTGTTTTGAAATTGTTGGGTAGTATCAGTGTTAAGAAGTTGATGGTGAGAATATCTATGAAGAGGTCTCAGCTACGCATACTTGGAGTGCAACGTAACTGTGGTTCTCCATCACTGCCAAGAGTGACCAGCAGCACCTTCATCACGTTAGTATTGATTATGAGCTCTCTCTAGAAGCTACGAAGTTCAGTTCTTGCGTTCATTAAGAGTGGTGGTTTTTTCCCCTGTCCTTTTCCAGATTTCCTTTTGACTCTCTTTTCTGTAGCCACTTGTATGAGAAATAGCCTAAAAACGTTCCGAACATCAGGTATCGTCTTCTACCGCGTTTTTTTTCTGCTGCGCGAATGGTGTTCTCCATTGTCAACATAAACTCTGCCTCCTTGGCTTTGGAGGCTACCTGGTGTGGCAAAGGCAGGCTTTTTTTTTGTTGGTTTTCAGCCTTGAATTGACTTTTCCATCCATTTTAGTAGGCCACAAACTAATCCACATCTCACTGTGATACAATAACGTGCAAAAATTGGCTACAGGCCTTAACTGTGTGTTCTCCTCCCGCTGTAGGTGGATTTTCTCTCTGCTTAGCTGACAGCCGCCAATGTGCTTGCCAAGCGTCCTTTCACTGTGGACAATTCTTTTCCTTCCTGTCTTGTCAAGAGGATTGTGACCTACATAGTAATAAATATCTGCATCTTAAAATAATAACTAACTGTATAGAATGGTGTGTCCATAGGCACACAGGTTGTGTGGGAAGGTATCTGATATTTATTTGCATTTTATTCATTTTATTTGAATATTTCAGGAAGATGTTCGTCGTATTTCACTTGCTGTTCTGCATAACAAACTCAGTATACACGGAGACCAGGTTGTTCCAAGGTTTAACCATAAGTATTATGTTATATAAAACCTTGCGATTTGCTGACTTGTCATGACCCGTGACCATAAACACGTGTTAACTAAGGAATGTGCATGCACAAGTGAATGGGAAGGTAAGGCTCTAGGTCATTTGCCCCATGCTTTATTTTTTGTCAAGCTACCGTGGAATGGAAAATAAAATGCAAAGTCCAATGGAGATTTAAAATAAACCATCACATTGTTTCAGAGTTTACAGGTTCGTTCTTGCCTCTTGATATGTTTTCCTCTTCTGTTTGAAGGAACCGGAGAGCATTATGGAATCTGCAGGAGAAGAATTAATTGGTTTTAATGTCGGTGGCTGGTATTTCTCAATTCCCGAAAGTAAAGTCCCTCGGTTTCCTGAATCTCTGTTGTGGAAAGAAGCTTCTGTACAAGATCAGCCTGAAAATCTAAGATTATTTATTGACCAAGATGGTTTTATATTTAGGCACCTTCCATATTCCATGAAGACTTCAAAACTCTCTTTTTTCAGCTGTGCTGAATTGAACTTACTGTATGAGCAAGCAGTAATTTTGCAGCTGACACCTTTATTACAGGTAAAGTGGGATATTCTATGTGGCTTTTCTATAATTTTTTCATTCCTAGACAAGATTGTCTGTAGAAGGCTGTCAAGGAGTTTGCGTATATCACTTTATCAATGCTTGTGATAGGTATCCAAACAAATAATTGCCACGTTCAACTCATCTGCCTCAGTTGGTGAGTGCAGAAAACGTTGCAAATTCGATGCTTGACCTTTCTTAAGAGCTCATTCAACAGTCATTACTTGCTTTTTTGACTAAATTTAAAGCATGCAGAGACTTTTATCTGCCAACCTTTGTGCATTATGACAATTATACTGATTGATCTTGCTGAATGTGAACCTTTGAATGTGAAGAAGGTGAGTCTGCCCCAAAACAAATTCATCCAGGTGGGACATCACTGAAGTCAAATGGGGAAATGACGATTCTTCCTCTCCTCCTATTCTGTAGCTGCATAAACAGAAATGTTAAATGGTTGTCTGTAAAGAATATTTAATTTACTACTTGGCTACAAGTATTTTTTATTGTATTTGCCGTGTAGCTTTGCATTGTGCCAGTGAAGGCTGAGTCCATACTTCCCGGCTTGATGAAATGTGTATTTTTATACATTAATCTTTGCATTTCCTCTAAGTTTGGTCTAAATTCTGCATTTCTTTTGGTCTCGAATACTTTTTTGGTGGAATTGTCTCAAAGATGCTATTATGCTTGATATTTTTAGCCCACAATATTACCATTTTGGGTTTAATGTGAACAGTTTTGGATTTTTCTTTTAGGACTGTGTTTAAAGACATAACATCTGAAATAGGTTGGGAGAGGAAGACCACCAAACCTCAGTAATCTATTGTACTAACAAACCATACACGATCACATTTAACGTGGACCTGCTGTGGTATGGCCGGGAACACATTCCACCGAAGCAGAATTCTTGCGTTTTCTGGCTTTTAAGTGCGTGTCGGTGTAACCTTATTAATTCATGAAGGTATTATTTTACACATGTGCTTTAGAAGTCATAACTGTGGCTCTGAAGTTACTCTATACTTAAATTGTTTATCATTCAGTAAAAGATTAGGAAATACAGACTGTTAATCATTCCTATCACTTAGCCAAACATCGATTTCCCCTTTCTAAGCATGAAATTTCTACAGCTTATTGTAAAGATGTTATTAAGAAGAGCCCAAAAGGTTTTTCAGGCTTTGTGTTGGGTTCTTGGCTATTTCTATTGTTGCATACTTCTACACATGCCATGTCTTGAATTCCAGAGCTAGAATGCAAGGAATTGCCATTAAAACTCAAATATTGAAAAACAGCCG
Source organism: Gavia stellata (assembly GCF_030936135.1). Lineage (NCBI taxonomy): Eukaryota > Metazoa > Chordata > Aves > Gaviiformes > Gaviidae > Gavia > Gavia stellata. The sequence continues at coordinate 1,499,654 of NC_082608.1, forward strand.
GCTTTTTTTTGAATATATGAATGGCTCTATTTGCATTACAAATTCTTACACATATTCTTCACAAGTTCACTCCAGTTACCTTGAGGTACCTAAAGCTTAGGAATCTAATACATGTTTGTTCTTGTACGCAATATTCCCTGGTGTATTTTAGTAGATGTCAAGGACAGCGTAGAATGCATTAGACTCTTTCCCATGGCTGCTCTTGATTTTTGGATTAATTGTTTGAATTGAAGTGGTAAATAGAAAAACTTCACATATCTTAATGGATTTTAGATAATTTGAAGGAGAAGGAATATGGTTTATGCTTCCAGCCTGCAAATACACCAGTACCTGAAAGAACATCTCCAAATTACTGGAGAACACAAAAGTGTACCAGCAAATTCTTTTGCGTCCTTAGGAATGCCCATAGACCTTTGTCAGTTGTTGCAAGCCAGGAACGTTTGGGAGTCTTGCAAAGTTTATTTTGTGTGATATTTTTTCATTAGTCATCTTTATTTTAAAAATAGGAAACCCCATGCAAATGTTTATTCATTTGTGCTGGGCTGTAAGACTTCATCCTTTGGTGAACATTAAATGTTGCACAAGATTAATGCACTTTTCTTGGCTTTGCTGTACTAGTCAGATCTCCAAAGTGTATATCTGAGTTCCATTTTTCTGTCTTGATTTTTCTCTGATTTTCTTCACCTAGGGTTACATGACAGAGCTCCCCTAGGGCTGGTGGATACACCTGGACTAGATACGGAATACGAAGTGAATTAATGGTTTTTGCCACTAAATTTGGTGGCAAAATATCCTGTACTAGTTAATGACGACAGCTTGCTGTGGCTGCTTGAGAGTGCAGCCCTGATTGAGTGTGAGTGCAGTGGATTCCGCTTCACGGGTAACTGCTCCTTTTTTTAGTTATTCTGACTTCTTAATAATTTTTTATATTACACTGTTTCTGTCTATCTTTAATAATACTTCTTTAAAGATCACAATATTTTGATCTTTTGGTGTTCTTTGGTTTGGTTTTGCTGTCTGCCAGTTTTACTGCCCTGTTTATCAATCAAGAAACAAAGCCTCTACCGAGTGGCTTCCAGAGGCCACGTACATAAATGTACTCGCTTGTGGCCCTACTTATTTGGGTTTTATTAATCCAGTGATTTTTCTGAACTAAAATGCATTAATGATGTCAGGTAGCAGCACTGCTGTTAACAATCCCTAATTAAGGTAGATAAACCTTACGTGGTGACTCTAAATATCTACTCAATCTTCTATCTTTGCAGAATCACTAAGGTTGGAAAAGACCTGTGAGATCTTCAAGTCCAACCACCAACCCAACCCCACCATGCCCACTAAACCATGTCCCGCAGTGCCACGTCCACACGTTCCTTGAACACCTCCAGTGATGGTGACTCCACCACCTCCCTGGGCAGCCTGGTCCAGTGCTTCACCGCTCTCTCAGGAAAGACATTTTTCCTAATATCCAGCCTGAACCTCCCCTGGTGCAACTTGAGGCCATTTCCTCTTGTCCTATCACTTGTCACTTGGGAGAAGAGACCAACACCCACCTCTTTTCACTAGTAAAAAAAAAAGTAATTTCATTCATTAAATAATCTTCCAGCTTCAAAAAAAGACAAATACTTCTCAAAAGTATGGCAGAATCACACACCTCCTCCATCAACGTAGTATTTCACCCTCTGTACACTCAGTTAAGATGAGATAGATAAGAAATTCCTACACTTTTGCTCTGCCAGTCCTCTGATGTTAGCATATGGGAAAGCACACGTTTAAATGTGCAGTGGGCTGGGACTGTGCCGAGGGAGAAAAAAGCAGCCAAAGAAACAGGAAACCTCTGACATGAATTTCTCAGGATGCTGTGACAAACAAAACCAACGTAATTCTGTGCTTCCCCTATCGTTTATGCTGCGTCTGGTCTCCTCTAGCATAAACCTTGTTTTCAGGACTGTGTTTTCAAAGTCAAAGTGTTTCCTGTATTTTTATTTTCAAGTTAATTTTCTTCACTCAGAGAAGATGACGTTGCCTGATGACTTCTCCAACACAGATGCCTTGGAGGAAGAAGTTTTAATTCTGGGGATTCCTGAGCTTATAGATGCTGTGAAGATCTGTAGAGGTAATATAATGTACATAGCTCTATATCTTCTTCCTTATATGCATTGTTTTAATGTTAACTCGTGAAAGCAGGTGTTTGAAATGGAAATTATATTAATCTGGTCAACACTGAGGTGAGTGTCTTAGCAACTCAATTCCATAAAATGTTGAAAACAGTGGAAAATACGGCAGTGATTATTAATCGCTGACCTTCTGGGTGCAGCCTTGACCTCCTTCCCTTGCAGGCAGCTGCTCCACAGTGTCCGCGACCGTGGCAGGGGCCGGAGAGGTGGCCGTGGCTGGGGGGTCCCCACCGCGGTCCCCGCTCTACGCCATGGCACTGGGGCTGCTGGCCAACTACCCAGATTTGGCTCTGGGACAGCTCTGAGTGGGCAGTGACCTGGGCAGGAGCCACCTGCACCTCTCCGGCGACGGCGTCCTCTTCCAGCGCGCCAGGTACCCACCCTGCCTTCATACCAGGAACATCGATATAACCTTTTAAAGAACCCTAAGTTATCTAATGGGCTTGAAGTCAAAAAGGAGCCCTTTTCTCAGCAGCCTGTCCTTTAGTATTTGTAGTATTTATTTTCAGCTAAACTTGCAGATAACTGTAATTACAGGAGTTGGCATTCCTCTATTATATTGTAGGCTGGTAAGCCTAACATTCCAAAGTAGTATAATTAAATGTTTTAATGATGACGTATACTTAAAACTTAAGATTTACCATTCACTCAGAAAACTTTGTACGGGATTTTCAAACGCATCTAAATGCCTGTGGGTACAGGCTTTTCCGAAGCCACAGAAAAGTCGTACTGCTATGTCTAGTCCAAGAGAGAAAGTAGACTTCTGGATATTGTGTTTGAACTTGGTCCTTTGAGACGTACTTCTCCGTATTGTTAGCGTTATTGCTCAGACTTACCATACCAGTGTACTGGTTTCATAAAATCCCTATCGTATAGGAAAACGGCTTCTTTGAGAATCATTAGCACTTCTTTCCTGAAATGGGTGAAAATGTAAACGTAGAGGTCAGACAGCTTTGCTGTGGCAGAGGGATTTTTTTTTAAATGCAGACACTCACCAGGTGAGTCATAAAGCTAGCAATTAAAACACACATTTTAATACTCTCTATTAAAAACTGTCTCCCATTTTCTTTCACCTGCTTGTTGGGATTTGGAAGAAGAAAAGAAAACCAAAAGAAATCACAACGAATCAGTTGGTTGCGATTCAAGCCTGCCACATGATTAGGTGCTCGGCCGCGCATATTTCCATCAACCACAGATTGAGAAATTTCCTGCACCTTTAACCAACTTTAAATTTAGCACAAACAGGTAATACCCAGTCTGTAAAGGGCAATAGAAAGACAACAGGAAGGTCAAACATGCAGTCAGCTCATCCCTGCCCCTCGCATCTTGTCCGCGCTTGTTGTTGGCACTAGTGAATGATCCAGTGTAGGAGAAATACTGTATTAAAAGCTTTATTCAAAACTATTGCAGATCATGATTTGACGGCTCCATTGCAATAGCTTTGTTTGTCAGACTGTTCTCAATACAAAAGTGATGGGAGAAGTTACAAATAAAGCTCAGTAGGCGCAAAAAACATTTTTAGGAGAATTCATATTTCCTGACTTGTACTCCCTAAAAAGAAGCGGTAAAAATATAAAGCAAGGATCAAAAGTTTAGTGATTTCCTCTCCTTTTGGCTAGGAATTGGCTGGGAACTTGCCGACTTCCTCTCACTGAAAATATTTCCGAAATCCAAGAGCTCTGTGCTTATTTGGACAAAAGGGACAGCACCTACGAGCCAATGGAAGATGCTTTAAAATGCTATCTGAAACAACAGACGCCAGCAGCAAGCAGAGATTATAGTAAGTCAAGATTTTTCAAGAACTCTCTCATTTTAAAGTAGAATGAGCAGTGTTGCCTGAATACAATTAATCAGGCAATGATTTACATCTACTTTTGAGGGATTGTTACAGGACAAAAATAACCTGGAGGTCTCGCTGATTGACAGCGTTGGTTTTCCAAAGATCTACTGTTACCCCGTTGCTTTATGAACTGGCTGTTGCCGATCAGTGAGCACTAGAGTAGTAACATTAGGTTCTAGGTGAAATGCAGAGCAAGTCTACATTGGATTTAGGTAGTACTATTCACGTTTTTGGATAATTTTACTTCCTAAACTTGCCAATTTTATTCATGACTGAGCTAATTTGCTGAATTCGGTTCCTTCAAGCTTAGACAGTCCCAGTTACTTTCTTCCGAACAAGTTCTGCCTTAAAGATAGCGAGGTTTCTTTTGCTCTCGCTCTTCTGATGTGGGAATGTTCTTACAACTCTTGCTATTAAATCAAGGAATCTACTTCCAACTTCCAGCCTAAGTGCATTCACAGCCACATTTTGCTCTTGCTAAAACTGACCTTTAACTTGAACGCTGTTTCCACTTTGGTTTATCCCCTCTTCTCCTCTAAAGCATTTATAGAAAAATCACGACACTTTCTATCAACCTTTGTTGTGGCTTTTTAACAAAGATTAATATGTTTCTCTGACCCAGTGATTTTTCTTTTCACCTATCCCCGTTTCCCCATATCTGTAGAATTCAGGTCAGAAGAGATGTCTGGAGGTCATTTAGGTCCAGCTCTCTGCTCAGAGCAGGATTGCGTAGGTTGGGTTTCTCAGGACCTTGCCAGGAAAAGCTTTCAGTATCTCCAAGGATGGAGATCCTGCAGCCTTTCTGGACTCCTGTTCTAATAGTTGACTACTCGTGTGCTAGATAAAGTCATAGGTGTAATTTCCTATGTTCCAAATTTTTTCCGTTGCCTCTTGGCCTAGCACTTTGTACCTCCTAGAAGAATCTGGCTCTGTCTTCTCTACACCCTCCGTTAGCTGTAGGCAACAGGATCCTCCTTTAACCTGATCTTCATAAGGCTGAACAGAGCCAGTTCTCTTCACCTCTTCTGTTATGCCATGTGCTCAAGGAAAGATAAATTTAATCACGCTCCATACAAGGTAATCCAGTTGAAACCTTCCCAATATTTTAAACTATATTACTAGTAATTCTGCTCCCTCAGTTATATCCTGTGGTCTCATTTGCAGTTCCTTGTTCCGGTGGTGGCGATCTCTTTGTGATCAATGAGTGCCCATGTCCCTTTGCCCCATCCAAGCACAAGCATTCTGGTTCAAACTCCAGTTTGTAGGTTGCTAACTGCATTTCCTATTGTTTATTTGCAAGTCTGGCTTCTTGTTTTGTAGTAGTGACCTTACTTCCAGTTTAGCCCACCCTCAAGGTCCTCTGAGTCTTTCTGTAGGGGATGATCATCCTTCCCGTTTTGAGCCATCAGCATCTTTCACCAGAATAAGGTGAGGGGGCTGATGTTCCAAGTATTCTTCCCTGCCCCAAGCGAAAAGTGCGTATGCGGAAAGGAGTGAATCTTATCAGTTCTTAGACAGGATTATAACACTGGAGAAAGAGGGTTTGCTCTTAAATTGAAACGGCCGTTAATGAAGTCTATGTTATTATTCTGTAATCTCTTGAGTAACACATGCTAGAAAAAATAACTCTGTGACTCAGATGTCTTCACAGTAATGATGCCTCAATTGTACATATGTTACGGAAGACGGATAGTCCCATTATAGAAGCTACATCAGACAAGCATATGCTAGTTGGGTCATTGCTTAGAGCTGGTAGAATCTATTTGTATCATTATCTATAGCCCTATAAATAATTTCTTCAAGAGCGTGCCTTGCCTTTGTCTTCTGTAAAGGCCTGGGCTGTTGTAAGAAAGACAGTTCTCCAATCTGGAGCCCATTTCAGAGATAGTTGTTTGGGGTTTTTTTAAATCACTTCTTTTGAATGCAAATGTATTTTGATTTTTCCTGTGTCGCAGAACTTCCTGCCTCTAAATAGTAATGTGAACTATAGTATTTCAGCTTTCAACAGAAACTTTCCCAGGTCTTTGTTGCCACACTGAGGTAAGATGTGGGCTGAACCCAGGCTAAAATACGCCCAGAGCTGTTACGTTCTATCTGCTCTCTGGGCATACGAGCTCTTTGAGGCTGCGCCTGCCCTGATGCTGCCGTCTTCAAAGGAAATAATGAAGCGCGAGGACGGGAAACGGTGCAGTAGCTTTTTTGCAGGTTGCCCTGGAATTCCACTAGCTTTATACTTGCTGACAAGCTGAATCTTCACTTTCAAAGACCTTTCAGATTTCCTCCTTATTTCCAGTGCTTTGGAAATAAATAGTTTCTTTCAGTGGCAGTGTAACTGTACGCTTTGATTCACCTACCTCAGGTGACATAAATCATAGAATCATAGAACTGTTTAGGTTGGAAAAGACCTTTAAGGCCATCGAGTCCAACCGTAAACCCAACCCTGCCAAGTCCACCACTAAACCATGTCCCCAAGTGCCTCATCCACACATCTTTTAAATACCTCCAGTGATGGTGACTCCACCACCTCCCCGGACAGCCCATTCCAGTGCTTGATAACCTTTCGGTGAAGAAATGGGCCTGCTCAGCAGAGCAAACATGACTATGCTAATGCGTATAGCTATTATTATTTTGAAATCTATTGAGGAGAGGCGGGTTGGCCGCAGCATGGATGGCCCCAGTTGCCCGCTACTCTGACGATACATCCTGACATGCCTTTTGCTTGCAGTTCTGTATGAGCACTAGACAAAGCACAAGAGTTCCAGCTCTCTGTGCATCAAGTACACTCCATTACTTCACTACTTCAAACAACTATTTGCAATATTTTGATGTAAAATCCCGTGTCATATTAACTTGGTGTCTGTAACAAAATAATTACTACTTGCAGTTATTTTAGTTGTTGCTTTTCTGGTTGTTACTCCATCTCTAGAGGCAGACCGGACAGTGGAAGTATCCATATGCTTCACTGCATCAGGTTGTGAAGGTTTCTGTAGGAAGTAATTGGTATGAAACTTATTTACAGACTCTATTGAAGGTATGGGTAATTAATTGTCTTTGCATTGCCTTCACGTGAACCTTCCTAGAGAGAATTTATAATTCTATGGACTAAAATCTATGTTTCTAGTAATAAGAATTATTAGAATGGTTTTGACCTGAAAACTTGGAATTATCAGCGCTTCACATGTAGCCTGAGCACTTTAGACTAAGGGAAGTATGTTCAAGCAGCTGAGGGAAATAAACCTTGGGCTTCCGAAGAAAGTACTTTCTGGGCTAATAATCCCAAGAAAGTACTTTCTGGGCTAATAATATAAGTATTTTGACCAATAATACGAATAAACTTGACGCAACTGTTTTAATTCTTTTACTGAGAAAGGAGAAATCCTGTATGGATTTCTTTCTCTCCATAACTAACACCAGAAATCTGGGCTTAATGTATTTTTATTATTTCTGTAGTACCCAGAGCTGCTGTCAAATGACAAGAAAGTCTGTTGGATCACGTATGGTCAAAGTCTTCTAAACCACGGACATGGGCAAATGTTTTGGCACGTTCTCAACTTTCTAAGGCTTAGGAAATTGGTTTTGCCAGCTGAATTTAAGTAAGCAGAGCGAATTCGTGTGCTGCTTTTTTTATTATTAGGTGACTGTAGGGGAAGCAAGCATGGGGATTTGTCTTCTGATTTTCGTAGAAATATTATTCAAAAGAACTAAGACTCTTCTTTTTAGTCCTGAACTAAACTATTCTGTGTAAACATAAATTACTGGGATTTAGAAATTGTGAGATATGTTTTTATTTTCATGTGTATGCCTTTATTTTAATGATGGGTACGCCAGACACTTGTACTGCAGGGTAATATCACAGATCGGTGCATTGTGTGTACACCTTTAGCAAGAAGGAAAATGTTTTTGTTGATGAGATCGTTGCATCCCTCTTCAGATTTTTGTCTTTTTATATGACAGGGACAGCAAAGTCTGGCGAGTCCAGCTGGAAAATACTCCATCTGCCCCCTCTACTGGTATCTGTAGTCTAATGCTGAAAAATATATCTTCCAAAACTGCAGTGGTACAGGAATGGAGCAACACGGGGTGCCTAAAGAGGAGAGAGCTCTCTCCCTTCATAGGTATGTCGATCTATTAGGTCTCTAAATTTTATCAAATATCCGAAATTGAGCTGGCTTAAACCACCAGTCTCCTAAGGATATTCCTTCAAGGTGTTTCACTTGCCCCTGAGATTGCCCAGAACTGACCCTATGGTGCCACAGCTTCTTGTAGCGGTTTCCCCGGGACTGATGCTTCTGCCACCACTACGAGTTACAATTTTTTTGCATTCAGCAATGCAGGTCTGCCTGGCATCAGAAGATCTTTTGGTCTCTTCAGTTCTTGAAGCCCTTGTTTGCTCTCTACAACCTGAGAGGGGGTTGTGGGGAGGTGGGTGTTGGTCTCTTCTCCCAAGTGACAAGTGATAGGACAAGAGGAAATGGCCTCAAGTTGCACCAGAGGAGGTTCAGGCTGGATATTAGGAAAAATTTCTTTCCTGAGAGAGTGGTGAAGCACTGGAAGAGGCTGCCCAGGGAGGTGGTGGAGTCACCATCGCTGGAGGTGTTCAAGGAACGTGTGGACGTGGCACTGCGGGACATGGTTTAGTGGGCATGGTGGGGTTGGGTTGATGGTTGGACTTGATGATCTTACAGGTCTTTTCCAACCTTAGTGATTCTGTGAAATGAAACTCAACCCTATCAAAGACAGTGAGTTGATCACCAGCTGCGAAGGAAGGGCAGGATTTCACTGCTTGTCTATGCAGAGTTTAACACTAAAAGTGTGTTTGCCAGAAAGGTGGAGCTGCTTTTAGCTTCACTGGCATTAAAAAATTGTTCTTTCACCGTCTCCTTGTTACTCTGCCTTTGGAGCTGTGCAAGGAACAGTGAAGCTGGTTTGATGGGCTTAAGTTATCCCGTGAGTTACAGAAATCTGTCATTTAGCGTAAAGACTGAAACATTTTTATCTTCAACCCAGAGGTTTCCACAGGCAGGCGGAGGAGTTAAAAAGATTTGCCTGATTAGCCAAGATATTAAATGCAAATTCAAGAAACCTCAGTGGGAAGTCTCAGCCTGGGACTGGTTCTGACACCCTGCGAAGGATGTGATTTGCCCTGGACCGCTTCCACTGTGGGTAACACGGCAGGCGCTCACAGAATTGTTGGCGAAGCAACATGTATTAATAATCAATGTGGGTGTTCTTGTTACTATAGCACTGCAAGCCAGATTATTATTTTCATAGAAAAAAACCCCACTTTTTCATATCCCAGACTGAATTATGCTGGGGTTCCGTTAAGCAGCATGTAATGGTTACTCTGTCTGAATTTTCCATGTGAAAGAGGGAAGTAGAGAAGACCTGTAATGTTATAGCCAAGGTTGCAAATTATTTGGTGTGAAGATTGGCATTTACTGCCTAGCGGTGCATCGTCTGTCCCAGCAAAACATCGTGACAGAATAAAGACAGAACGAGGCATAACTTTGAAGGAAAGGTGACAATAGTGTGGCCGTACTTAAAAATGGACAAATGTGTTTATCCCGTTACTAGTGATAGAGGCTTTGCTGTAAAATTCATCCTGTATTCCTTCACAGAAACAAGGGACAGCGAACAAACCGGCCTTGTTCTGGCAGACCACAGAAATGGAGGATTGATTCTTAAAGTTGAACATCCTCTGGTTTTCGGCAGCAGTGGGGAGAGTGTTTTCAGCGCTCCGCCGGACGGCAGCCAGCCGGATGCCCCGACCGCTCCAGCCCTGTCCAAAGGTAAGGAGCTGTAAATAGCTCGAGGATCACGCTGCGGAGTTTTTCGTATGAAAACCATTCTCTCTGTTGTTTGTTGTCAGGTCTGTCGAGCTGAGTAGCTAAGGTTATCGCAGCTGAACCGCTGCTTACATTTAATTCTTGGAAACAGCTGGGCAGCAGCTGCCTTGAATATTTACTGGTGAAGCTCTTCAATGCATCAAGCAAGATGCATTAAGCACTGGCTCTTAGGACTCAGTTGCAGTAAAACCTGGGACAGGAAAGGAATTAAAGAAGCCAAAGGCTTCTGGAAGGGTGAATGCTGAAATCACAGCCTTTTTTTTTTTCCTAATTCATTTGTGTTCTTTCAACTGTTCCTTGTAGCGATTGGTTTTGTTAGCTTTGCTCTCTTCGGGTGAGGAGATATTCTACGCCAGGAAGTGCCACTTTTTCCTGACTGATGTCATCCTGGACTCAGTAAGGCAGCAGGATCCCAAAAAAATCACAGCCAAAATCAGGACCCTTGTGACCAGCCTCTGGGTGGGTACGAGGTCCCAGTAGCCCGGATGAGCTGAGCTTGCTCCGTTCCCCCGAGCCCTCGGAGTTAGAAACTCTTCGCAGCGGGAGCCGCAGCCCGCATGGCGCTGGGTGGGGGACAATGGCTTCGGTCAGAACGGCGAAGGCCAGAGGGGAGCGGGGGGCTGCTCAGGGCGAGGCGCTGGGTGCAGTAGTGGGGTGCTGGGAGTCTTTCCAGGTGCTTTTTTTTTTTTTTAAAAGCAAGCGTAACCCCCTCCCCAAAGCCGAGGAGGTGGAAAGCCAGCCTTGGGTGGTCTAGCAACTAAGGGGAAGAGGTTTGGCCTCCAGCCGCTCCTGCAGCAATTAAGAAATAAATAGCAGTGTGTCCCATGGCGGTGGCAGCCTCCTGCTGTCGGGGTGCTGGGGTGTGCTTTCCTGGGGGCGTTGTGGCAGGACCAAAGGCCTGCCCTCAAGGGGCCAGGAATTTTGGTGGTTTTTTTTTTTTTTTAATTTGCCTTGGAAGTAGCTGCTCTCACCCGCAGCCCCGCCTTAAGCGCTCCAACCATCCCCATTTTTTTCTTCTCCCCTGGGAGAAGGGGAGAAAGGTGTACGGAGAGGGAGGGGGAGAGCTTGCCCTCGAGTTTTCCTGCTACTAGTGTGCGCACGACAGCTACCTTACACCAATCCTTTTTTAATCTTACTAATAATTAATGCTGGCCAAGGCCAGACTGGGAATGCCTCCATCCAACGGGGAATTTCACTACTGCGGGGAGTGTTGCTCACTGGTACTCGTGGGCACACCTGCCTGTTCACAGGATCACAGAATCACTGAGGTTGGAAAAGACCTGTAAGACCATCAAGTCCAACCACCAACCCAACCCCACCATGCCCACTAAACCATGTCCCGCAGTGCCACATCCACATGTTCCTTGAACAAGGAACAATGTTGATATGACCAAAAGGGGACAGAAATGTTCACAAAGAGCTACTTCAGTCGGAGGAAGTCAGTAGTGTTTGCCACCATGTGATGCTGTACAGCTGAGCCTTTTTGCTTCCAAATGCTGCTGTTTAAACTATTCACTGTTCCCAGTTTTGTTTGCAGCATGAGGACATTTCACAGGACAAATTGATTAATGTCAGGTATAGTCTTAATATGACATTAAAAATTGTGCTGCTCATCTAGCTGATTGCCCACAAAAAAAAAAATAGGCAGAGAACTTCCAGGGTTGTTGAGAAAGGGGAAGAGTGGGCAATGGTGCTGTTTTGCTGTCAGCGGGTGATTTAACGGTGGCCTCAGGTTTGTGCTTTTCCAGTGTGCCCTGTGTGGAAGTACAGCCGCTGCCTCAAGTTACTGATCTGGAGAAGGCTTGCTAGAGCAGTCTCATACTCTGCCATGGAAATTTAAGTTCACAGAACGCTAATAAATAGTTGACCCAGCTACTGTTTGAAGTAGTTTTATTTTCTTGTGGCAAGTGAGGAGGGTACACACCTCCCTGCCCATTAAGATAAAGCCTTTTTGCTCAGCCTTCTTTTAACAGTGACTGTGTTTTGTCAGGAATCGTTGTAGCAGCGGCCGCCTTCTGTCTGCTTTCTTATGTCTCTATTAGTGAGACATGGGGTGGATTTAACAGGAGATGATGCTTTCACACAACAAGACTGCAGCTCTGGTCCCCAGGCCCTGCTCTGGCTGCTGTCCCTCTCTACCCACATGGATGGTCATCCCCATTTTCCACCAGTGACCTGGTGTTCATCTCACTCCCAGCTGGGGCTGCAGCTCAGCTGTCACACTGGGATGATTCCCTGACCCCCCCAAGTTAGAAAACGCTGGGCTGGCAGTTGGGCAAAAGCTTGTCCCCTCCCTGGGGCCTCATTTATCCAAAATGAACAAAAAAGCCCTCTCTTTCTGCTAACAGAGTTGTTAAATAGTATTTGCCCAATAAAAGTGGAATAATAATGAGAGCTCTAGAGCAGTGACTTCACGTTTTATTTTAAGCACATTGTGCGGACATGGCACTTTGCCATTCCTCTTTTAAAACCTCCACAGCTCCAGGGAGGAAAGCTGAGACTTCTCGTCATGTGAGCTGGAGTGAGTTGCCCTCACTTCCATCCTGTCTAACAACCTCATTAAAAAAAAAAAACCTCACATCATTTCAATCTCCCACCTGTATTCTGAGAGAGTATTAAGATGCCCAGGGGAAAACCGCTCTTCTCACTGCATACCTGTTTCCTCTCCTGCAGCCCAGGTTCCCATGCTGAAATCAAGATACAATGCAAACAAGATTCATATAAAGAAAATAACCTTTATTAGACAAATCAATCAAACCCTGAAAAAACACTGTCAGGTAAACATTACTAAAGGTTTTTCCAGCAATGCAGAAACCTTGAAACTGAGAAATTCAGGAAGTTTCATGTTCCTCTTGTTGCATTAGTAAATCCCCTCCCTCTTGTGACACAAGCTAGTGCTGTCTTGACAGCCCAAAAAAGTCTTGCATTAACTCAGCAATTATTTTAAAATAGTAACTTCTAAAATTTTCCCTGTGCAACTGTTTCCCCACACAATTTTGTACAAAGGTGTCAAACTGCATTCTCTTTGCTGTCTAAAAAAAAAAGAACAAGGTTTAAAAAACACCCATCCAGCTTATTAAAAACAAGTAAGTGTTTTACGTACAGTACAGGAACTCCCAAACTCGAAGGAATAGGGTTTATACGTTGAGGGTAACTGGGGTGGCTGAGGTTTAATGTCTGCGACCGCAGCACTGTGCTGGCCGGGGGAGGCAGCCCCCCCCCCCCCCACCCTACAGCTACAGAGGGGGGAAGGCTGCAGATGAATAACTGCTCCATCTTTTACCCCCGGCTCCACAGGACACCACTGCGCTCTGACTCGGGGGGCCTGGTTTGCCACTCCATAAAGCAGGAATGAACAGCAGCGTGGCAGCAAGTAACCACAGTTTCCAAAAATGCTAATTTTCATTTCCTCTAAGAACACGGAGAGCGTGTCACAGCGATGCAGCGAGCTTCGATGTTACTCACGAACAGGCAACCTCGGAACACAGGGGCACGTTTGTCCTCCAGTTGCTTTGTGCTACTTCAGACAATATGTGTTTAAGGTTCAGCATTATAATCAACCCATTATGCTCAAAGCCTGTTGGTTTCAGACACCACCACCATCCAAAGCTCCTCAAACAAGCCCTGACAGTGGGACTGAAGCACCTGGAGAGGGGCTGAGTCACAGGCAAAGCAAGCAGCCAGTCCCCATCACCCCAAAACCCAGGGCACAGCCTGGCCGCCGGGACAAGGCACACTGGAGTTTGGACTTTGGTGCTCGTATCCTGTGCAACTGGAACCTGACCCAACGGGGAGAGAGACTTGCCGCTGGGACAGGGGCTACACCGGGGCAGGGGCTTAAATTAGAGCCAGGAAAGGGGGGGTTTGCACCTCCTGGCCTCCCCCAGACAGCTCCCTCCTCACCACTCCTAGTGACATCTCTGCTGGCTGCTCTGGGGTGCCTGCTCTGCCTCTGCTGTCCCACCAGCATCAGGGAAGGCTCCAGGTGCTGCCACTGGGATCCTCCTCTCCCAGGGAACGCGCTCAGGTTTTACACGGTTCAGGCAGCAGTTGGTTAGTGCAGAAATTGCACAGGGAGAGTCAAGAGCCAGGGAGAGTTAAGAGAGAGATAAGCTCAGCACTGAGGCACTGGAAGAATCATCTGAAGAAACAATTCACTGTAACAATGAAATTGCTTTTATTAAAACAGAAGTGTTAAGCCAAGAAAATAAATTATTGCTATGATAGACATATTTAGAACATAAGGAAGGACGTTAAATCTTGAGCTCCAGGTCAATATAACCCTGAAACAGGAAGTTACACTACTTTTCTTAAATACCTCGGGTTCTCTTCATGCCCTTCCAAAAACTTTATAAAATGTGCAGCTTACAGAACAAATAGTAACAGAGTCACTTGTAACAAAAATCTGTACAGCTCATAGCTTTAAAAATAATACTTTTTTTTTTTTTCCAAACTGCTATGTTACTTATTACTCATAAATATAGGGCTAACAAGTTTTGAACGCCCAAGGTCCCATCCAACACCAAAGCTATTACGTGGAGTTGACAGAAACCTTCTTGGGACTTTTCCCTGGCCAGAGGTCAGGTTTTGGACTGTTTGAAAGAGCCTGATTATGTGGAAAAAAAAAAGAAAATCTTCATAGGTGAAGACCATCTCCTTCTGCTGGTCAGAGGCCTGGGGTCTTCAGCGAGTTTGAAATGGCAGTCAAACCTGGAACACAGCACCGTGCAATGGGTTAGAGTGGCTGCACGCCCGTGATGAGGCAGGATCCCACCGGTCCCTCTGTCCCGGCCAGCAGTGATTTTGCAAAACATTTGAAAACCACCGTTTGTCAGAGCTACGTTTTGGTGGGGAAAGAATGTTTTACTGGAAGAGCCTGGCAGGAGAAGTGCAGGCTCTTCCCCCACGCCGAGGGCTGCCTTTGCGCCTCAGGACTCACCCAGAGGCTACGTGCTGCTGTGGCAGCAGCAGCGGGCCGGCAAACCCCGCTGTTTCTGTGGCCACTTCAAAGGTCTTGTCCGTGACTCCCCCCCACAAGGGGCTCTGGATCTTAGATTTTAACCTTGGCTGGTTCTGTTGAGCTGGCTACAAACTCCTGCACCTGCAGATCACAAGCCATGGGCCTGCGTGCTTGTAACACCCCCACGGTGCCAAACCGACAAGCCATCTACCACCCTGTGCCTTGACCACTGAAGCCCTCACCCTGCCTCCCTCGTGTTCGCACCCCTCTGCTCCCTGTGAAAAGGGAGGCTCAGTCCCAAGGACAGAGAGGAAAAACTGAGCCAGAAGCAGCCTGGTTTGAGTGGGGTGTGACGTAACTTTCCAAGGGCTGCCAGCCACACGTAGGAAGCCCTGCTCGGCTGCATGTCTTGCCAGGGCTCACCCCTCCTCAGATCAACAGCAATTTCCTCACAGACAAGGCATCCTCCAGATACCAGTAAGTACAGGAGCAACATCCGGCAGCTCCCTCAGGACATCCTGACCATAGCCTAGCAGGTTCCTTGGCCTGGTGATGTTCAGTTTCCTTCGGAGGTTCAAAGGAAACTGTGGGATAAATCCAGCTTGGGGAGAATACGGTGGATTCCCCGAGGCAGTTTAGAGGGACTAACAAAGAGCAGGATTTCGGCAAACAGCCACAAGAAACAGATTAGTGGTTAGACAGCTGGGCAGCATTCAGAGGAAAGCAGCTCATCTGAACACTGACGACTAGGTGGTGCTCAAGCCTCTACTACCTGAAAGGGATTTTGCTTCTTTTGCTTCTGCTCCCTCAAACCAGGGAGGCAGCAGACCGGCTGTTTAAGGCGACGGCTCTATGGGAGCTGGCCTTCTCTAACCAGATGAATCAGAGCCTCAGAGACCAGTCAGGAACGTGTGTGGAAAACTTCTCATTGAGAAGCAGAGGGTGAAGTTCTGACTCAGAGCTACTGACAAACCTGACCAGCACTCAGAGCTGCTGGAAAATCCCTGTCAGGGGCTACTTACAACAACTCCACTTCCTTAGGCGGTATACGTGTGCCGAGGGGCTCACACTATTGTCGAGGGACTTATGGTGACCTGGCCTGCTTTCTGCAGAGGAGAGAAGCCAGCATTAGTACAGGGTTAGAGGACAACAGCATCAGGACACGATCTAGTGGGAAGGGAAGCGGCTGAGAACTCTCAGGAACATAAGAGGAGACACATTGACATCTCAGAGCGACAGGCTCCCGCTCCTTTATCTCATCACTCCCCCAAAAAGGCCCAAACCTCCCAGGAAAGGAGCTTAGCAGCATCTGCAGCAGAGCTCCATCCATCCCAGGAGGTTATGTATGTACCCCAGCCCACAACAGCATTAAAGCTCCTGCATGTGCAGCATCCCCTCCTGGCGCAGCCTCCAGCACTGCAGGTCCTTTTCAGTGCATCTCCTCGGGGATCTCGGCCACTGCAGGGGAGGCTCTCACAACCGGGGGGCTTTCGCCTGCCCCAGAGGAGGCAAGTCTCTGCAAGAGGAAAGGTCACTTCCCCACAGTGACTCCTAGCCCAAAAGCAGCATCTTCAGTCCCCCCGCAAGAGGCAGTGGCTTGAACCGGGGAGGCCGTTGCAGGAACAGGCAAAGTGAAGAGAGTATTTTGGCCACTTGCACTTACTGCAGAAATGTACTGGCTGTTTGTGAACCTGGGTTTCTCCTCCATCGCAGAGCTGTGTTGTGAGCCCAGGGGCATGTAGGGGGGTGAGCCCATGTCTTCACAGAAGCTTTCTTGCGGGATGCTGGAGACACAGCCACTGTCGGAGCCACTGGAGCCGCTGCCTGACATGCAGTGCGATGACTCTGAGCTCTCTGTTGCTGGGGGAAGAGAGGAAGGTCACTCTGATGACCATGAATTTGGCCTACATGACCTGTGCCACATAAACTTAATAAGGTATCTTTTTGCAGAGGCACTGGCCACACAAACCCAGAGATTAGCCACACTCCTGTCAGGGCCTCTTTAAAGCCATAGGCAACAAAATAACCCAAGGAAGCATAGCAAATGCTGCTGGAGATTGGTATAGACTGGCCAGGGAAGTTCACACAGGGAAGCCAAGGCGTCACTGGACGAGGCTGGCAACAGCAAGGGACAGAGTACCTCATACCAGAGGGGCAGAGACATGAGTACTGGTCTCCAAGGCCACAGCAGCCCCAGTATGTGGCACCCAGCCTGCTACGGGGATAGCTGCAGATCTGTGGGCACTTTACTAATCTCTGTGCCTGAGCTAACTCCCCCCATGAACACCGAGACAGAGCTGGCATGGAAGGGCAGGGCCCTCCCTGCCCTGGTGTGGGTACAGGGCAGGGACTGCCACGACCCCAGTGAGCCTGGTCTGACCGCACAGCGCAGAGCAAGGTGTGGGGACAAGCCCGCACACCCCAGGGTGCATGGCGGAGCAGTGGGCTCGTACGTACTCAGTGAGGGCTGGCTGCTCGTCTCGTGCTCCAGCTCGTCTTCCTCAATGCAGGTGCCGATGTCAAAGGGGCGGTGGGGGGCCAGGACACCTGGCAGCAGAGCCTGGTCCAGGTACATGTGGAGGTTGAGGGGCCCCAGCAGGGAGGAGGAGGAAGGGCTGTACGCGGCGGGGGTGCTGCCAGCAGAAAGCTGCGCCGGGGTCCTCTTGTACGGGTTGGAATGGTCAAACAAAGACACCGCAATTGATGCTCTGGTCCTGGCGCCTGCCAGAAAACATAGCAAAACAGCCCTCAGCACCAGTCCTGCCTTACTCCCATGGAGCAGGGGGGCAGGCACGGCTGGCACACACCTCTGCCTTTCATGATGTAATCGATAGCACGGTCATTGATAGCTGCCTCGCTGGGTTTGATATCCAGGAACGGCTTGTTGCCCACACCCATGGAGACCATCTCCTGCATACGGATTTCTGGAGAGGAAGAAACCCACAGCCACATCGTGAGGTTGCTCTAACCCTCCCCACAGGCATTATGCAGCCCCAGGCCAGAGCACTCCTGGGCCAGGCTGCTCCTGAATGACTGAGATTAGATCTGTTCTCTCCTTGCACCCTGGTCCTGAGGAGTCTCCACAGCCAAGCAATCATGCCCTGCTCTGGCCAAGTAGCTCAGTGCCATGCCACCTACGAGAGTCCTGCCAAGCGGGAAGCCTGGGGCAGAAAGGAGGAACTCAGCCAGACAGCTGCCACTCCAGCAGTGGCCTAGATCATGGGGACAGCAGTGAGCCTTTCAAGAGCACAGCCCACGCTGACAGGGCAGGGAACCCTGTGCTAGTATCGCCCATTTCTCTCACGGAGTCCAGGTGGGTGTCTACAGTCACACAGAGCTTGGACTGGTCAAGTTCCCTGGGGATGAGGGGCAGGGAAGGCACATGCCCAGCCAAGCCCAGCACATGCTCCTGAGGCTGCATGCTGGCACACAGCTGCTCGCTGCACAGAGCTGCCTGGTAACAGGCTCCAAACCTACTCAGGACAGCACAAGCTGAACAGGGCTCCCGCACCTTTTGCGGCACAGACGCCCTGGGAAGGAATCACACCTTTATTGCGGGCTGCCTGCTGCCACAGGATCTTGGCAATGTCACTGGTCCAGGCCTGCTTAGTCTCGGCTGAGCTGGCCTGGAGGATGTAGGTGTCGCTGGACTTTCTCCTTCGGAACCAGATCTCAAAGCGCAGGCCACTGTCTCCAGAGTTCTCCGTCAGACCGATATCTGCAGTCTACCAGAAAAAGGAAGAGCAAAGCATCAACTGGGGCTCCATCAGGAGAAGAAGGGGTAAACTCTGCCTGCACCCTGCACCAGAGCTACCCCCAGCTCAGCAGACCTAACAGGAAAGAGCTTGAGGGTCCAAACAGGAGCAGGTACAATATGGAGACAGCTGAGCAGAGACATCCCAGGCAATTCCCAGTGCTTCATCCAGAGTCAGGACCACCTCCCTGCCACACACACACATACACACACTGCCTTTCTCTCACACTCTGCATCCCTCAGAAGACCTTGGCCCCACATCTCACAACACAGAAGGGGCCCATGCACTAATGTGTGTATTCCCTTCTGGCTTCACTACATGGCTTGGAGAAGGCTTAGCAGTGGTGGGAGCAGCTCTTCTCCTGAAGGTGCTCCTGCTCCCCATTTCAGAGCCATATGTCCATGGGGAAACCAGCCACGGACACCTCCTGCACAAGAGGGAGCTGCAGGGCTGCCCTTACCTTGAAGGAGCGCTTGTAGATATACACATCAAAGCCTCCCTCGATCCTCTTGGGCTTGCTGAACAGGATCAGGTCCTCAAAGAGGAAGACGTGTCGCTGGCACTTCCTACGGCCCAGCCAGATGGTGAACTCGTCCTGCCTCACCAGCTGCCCCTGCTCCTTCAGGTTCACCTGGACACAGGGAACACGCTGGTAAGACCCCAGCAGGATCAGCTCCAGGCAACCCCAGGCTTGGACACGGAGAGCAGGTTCCCATATGGTTGTGGCCCAGGTGGTGAAGAAGCAGCAGCTACCTGTCACATTAGGAGGGCTCTTAAAGAGGTAGGGCTGCATGGCACTGCTGGAGGCCACATCAGGCTGAAACCATGGGCCCAGAGCTCGGGGGAGAGCTACACCTCTCTCCTAGGCATAGCACACAGATGACCCTCTATTGTCACCCTCCGCAGATCTGTGACAAACCTCTGGGGTGGCAACTGGAGGCAGCAGCCAGAGCTTTATCTTAGGGGGAAGAAGAGAGCTGAGGAGGAAACGAGTCCCATCAAACTGCCAGGAGCACATCTGGGTCAGAAGGCCAGTCCCTCAGTTCTTCCTGTCCCAGATCCACCTTCCTCCACCCTGAGCCCTGTGGTTACTCCTCCAGTGCTGCATTTTGCATGCCTCTCCTTCAAGTCCCTCCTAGCTGATTTTAGCCTATCCCGGCATCAGCATCAGTTTGAATTCCTTCTTGCAAACTGCTTGACCATCTCATCACCAGCTCAAGAGAGATGAAAGGGCTCAAGGCAGCCTGCGGGACACCATCTGCAAGGGCTGCCAGGCTGCCTCACATCACTAGTAAGCACCAGGGAGCGTGGTTATGACAAGCAGCTCACCCAGCTCAAGTAACAGCATCCAGGCTGTCTGTCTTAGCAGAACAAGGAGACCTCCAAGCCCTGCTGTTCTCTTGCCCTGTACCTCAGTAGTCCTGCTATGCTGTGCTGGCAGACGGCACCCTGATCACTGCGGGAATTTGAGGGGAGGCTCATCACACGATCCAAAGAAACCAACTCTAGAGAAGGGGAAGTAGTGTGGCTCTGCCCCTCCGGGTAGCAGAGGACACTGGAACGTACGTCACAGTCGCGGATAGCATCCATGGCCAGCAGGTCATTTCCATGCCGGAGCTGAAACTTCACCATCTCCTCAGCCGCACGGAGGTAGCCCAGCTCCTGCTCTTGTGCCTCGCTGCACTCCTTGATCAGGTCCTTCAGCAGCAGGGCGTATTTGCTCATCCGCTGGATGGGTTTCAGCAGGTAGGAGGCCAGGTCCATCTTATCCCCAAGCTGCACCTGCTTAAACTGAGAAATGCAGCAGAGAGTGAGGGCAGCAGCTTCCCGTGGAGAACCCTGCACCCCCAGGCAGGCACTGACACCCCCAGCTTTCCTGACTGGCGTTTGCTCTGCGGGGAAATGCAAGGCCCTAGGACCAATGCTGCTGCGTGCTGGGCTCCTTTCCAAAGCACTCACTGCATCTCTGCCCCTGTCCCCCTACAAACATTTGTGCAGAGAGCTGTGCCAGGAAAGCAGAGGTAGTGCTGAGTGGCTCAAGCAGGAAAGCTGGGCTTGTTTAAACAGACCAGTGATGCAAACACCAAGAGCAATCGTGATGTAGGCAGTGGAATTTACCTTGAAGAAGGTATTCCCATGGCTGGCCAGCAGTGAGTCTGACTTCGGCTTGTTCTTGCTATACAACGCGTACATCCCAAACTGGTCTTTCTGCAAAAGAAATCCCGTGTGAGACCAACGCACACCAGGACACAGTGACAGCCATGCCCCTGGGGTTGGGGCTGCACCAGAGCCTCCTATATCAGGAACGACTTTGCTTCAAGTTTATTAAGAGCCAGGGAACATTCTTGTCTTCCTACTCCTACAGTAGCTAGGACTTTTTAACCCATTGTCCTGTTACCCCTTGCCCTAACAGATACCCTAACAGATACCATTCACCTGGTAACACCAAACATGCACAGGGTAGCTGCACTTAAGACCAGCGCTCCAGGCTTCTCCCCAGCAGCCCTTTTCAACAAGAGCAGCAGGTCTGTACCTCTCCACTCATTGAAGTCATTCCACACTGACACCACAGACAGAAGACAGGGTAAGGCTTCTGCCCCTGCAGAAGCAGGTGGGTTTTAAGGAGCAGACATTTTGCTTCCCTGGCAGTGTCTCTTGGTAGCAAAGCCACGCACATGTGTGGAGGAGCCAGACCCCAGGGAGAAGGTGCTGATGCCTTACGTGTCGGAGGAAACAGTGGCTGACCCGCAACGGGTGGTTGCAACAGCTCTCAAGCTCTCGGAGGAAATACTGGCTGTGGAAGTCGTAGAGTTTCTCCAGGTTCCCAAAAATGACGCTGCGCTTCCCACGCAGGTCCTGGGGGAGGTCGAGGCGCTCCATCTCAGGGAAGTAGCTATCGATGATGTAGCAAAGCGACCTCACGTATTCCCGTTCCGTGGTTACCATCTCATCAATGATGTGCCGCAACTTGCTGCAATAGAAAACACTCAGCCTTGAAGGGACCCAGGCTGCAGCGGGGTCAGAATGCCTGCAAAGCACTGGGCTATCCCGAGAGAAGCTCTCCCTGAGACGCAAAAGGGAGATGAGATGATCCCTTAGCACCATCCAAGCTCAGATCCAAAACCATCCGTGATGACTCTGACCCTGAGCCTGACAAAGCTCGTGGCTGATCCAAGGAACTCTGTTGTCTCTTCTGTTCAGGAAAGGCGAGCCCCAGTTTGGCTGTGGTCCTGACCCAACCTCAGCAGGACACACACCCCCAGGCACACCTAGCCCCTGCTCTGGACACAACAGGCTGCCCTGCAAATGGCCACACTCCTGAAACAGGGACAGCCGAAGTCATGATAACTTCTGTGAGGAATTGTCAGCCTGATGACTGGATGCAGTGGGAGGCAACGTTAACCCTGGGAGAACACGAGCTCTGGACCCAGGTGCTGTTGGGCTTGTCCCAGTAAAAGTGAATGGGAAACAAATCTCATCACTTTAAACAGCAGTTCCTAGCATGGGTTGCTCCGCATGTCTCTGAGAGGATCGCTCCTAGGTACTCGAGGTTTCCACTGTGAGGCAGTGCAGCACCAAACATAACTACTCCAACGTGTGCCTGCCTTCCCTGCCTCTCAGCTTTCCTCCAAGCCAGCTCCTGGCTGTTCAGAAGACCGACCAGGGGGACTGCCTCAGCACTCATGGACAGGAGGGCTGCTGCATCGCTCCCTTGAGAAGCAAAGCAGTTAGCCTTCTATCTGCTGGTGTTCATCACCTGCCATTAGCTTTCCTGACACATGCTGGGCTATCAGAGGCCCCTTCCAAAGGATTTTGCTGTCCCCAGCCATCCCATCCAGAGCAAAAGCAGTGGAGGAGCCCTGTGGTCCCCTGCACCCAGTACTAGTTTCTCACCTCTACCACTATTTTTTTTTTAGTTTTATTAAATCTTTTCCAATGAGAGCAGCTGAAAGACCTGCCTGATGACTCCCTTTCAAGAACAGCTCACATCCCTGGGCTCTCCATATCCTAGGCACGTTGCAGTATGACAACAAAGTTAAGCTGAGATCCTCCAGGACAGAGAAGGGAAAGAAAAGAAGAAAAGCCAGCTGCAGGTCACCAAACAGAGATCTCAGCCCCAAAGGGCAAATACAAACATCCTCTTACCTGTGAAGCAGCTGTCACAGTGTACTGGAAGTACCCCCCCCCCCCCCCCCCCACCAGCCTGGGTACAGCCCTCCCAGAAGTGGGGGGAGGTGATGCACTGCGCTTTTGCTCTCCCACTCCACCTGTACCATTGGCTTGCTAGGTCCCCAAGCGCTACTTTTCTGCAAACCCTCGTCCCCTAACGCCACCAACATTCAGAGACTCCCTCTCCTGCCTGGGAACTGCTCTTCCCTCTCTTATGAAGGAAGCACGCTGCGGGGAAAGAGCAAGAGATCCCATTTCTCTGCCTCCCCCCAAGGCAGGTGCCAGGCTGTATGGGGACGTGCCTGTGGGCCCACTCAGCGCCAGACGTGCGTGTGCAGGGAAGCTGGAGCTCTACCTCTCCATCTATCTGCCCTGTTCCCATTGGAATGTAACTGTCACTGCACAGCTCTTCATCTTTGCTGGCTGCCTTCTCGCTACCCTGAGACCACAGCACCGAGCGTCACAGCCACTTACCTGCCCCAGCTCTTGGCTTCCGACACAGAGAGGCAGCCCCTCTGTCCCTCCAGCAGGCAGTCCGCAGCCCAGCTGTGAGCAGCTTGCTGCCGCAGGGCAAAAGTCCTGTCCACCAACTCAGTGCTGCTCACCTCCAGCCCCTTAATAAAGACGCCCGTGTTGCCGTATCTGGCCGGCTCGCTCAGCGTCCTCTGGCAACCTGACCACAGGCTCTCACCACAGGGGAGGTCAAAGCTTTGGGCCTTTCGGAGCATCCTCCTGGGAGGTGGCTTCCCAGAGGCTGGAGTGGAGGTGCAGGATGGCTTCACCTCCAGGGTTTCTAATATGCTCTCCAGGTTTGGCTTTTCTTCAGGTAGCTTTGGAGACTTGGAGGCCCCACTGGCAAAAGAAATTCTGCTTGAGTGAGGACCAGGGCTGAGAGCAGCTTGGCAGACAAATTCTTCCCCAGCACTGACGTCGCCAGGGCAGCTCAGGGAGGGCGAGGGAGCTTTCTCCTTAGTCCACCCCGAAGAGCGGCTGGGCCGGTTGCAGCAGTGGGAGGCACTGCAAGTCCTGTCCCAGTGGGACCCGGAGGTGGCCCCCTCAGAGTGCCTCCGGTGGGACAGACTGCTGGCCTCGCTGCCAGCTCGGGGCTGCTCCCCCGCAGCTGGTTTTCGGTCTGACAGCAGAGACCGCCTTGTTCTCAAGGCTGCTTCGAGTTTCTTTTCAAAAACCAGCTTGGTTTCCTGGCATTTGGACCATGCAAATTTCCACTGCTTGAGTCCCTTGTCACTCTTCAGCTCACAAGCCAGCTCCTTCATCTCCTGGAATCGGGCATCGCTGATGTCCGGGTGCTGCCCCTTGTAACTCTCCAGGCACTTGATCACACCTGCACAGTGTTCGGCGGAGCTGCAGTCCTCCATGCTGATGCAGGCAAGGTGTCTCATCCCTTCCAAGGCCCACTCGTACGCCTGCAGAGAGCGAGAACAAAAGGCAACAGCCAGTCAGAGTGATTCGGGGAAGAATAACCCTAATTCGGTGCCTAAGACGCAAGACAAGAGAAAGGATCAGTGTGAGGCCACCACAGTTCCTCGAGTGTGAGAGGAGGGGGGGCTGCTATTGTCAATGGGGCTTAACAATTCAGCAAAACAAACAGCTCCTTATGCAGAGGGTTTCAGCTGTGCTGGCTGCTCTGCCACAGCTCCACCTCCCCGCCAGGTCCCTCTGACACTGGGCACCCACACTACTGGGCACGTTTGTCTTCTCTGGGTAGGGGGACGCAGGGGAAGCTATTGCCAAGACTGCAGGAATTCACACCTCAGTGTGGCCCTGCTCAGTACAAAACCTGGAACTCGCCCTCCTCCTTTGCCCAGCCATTCTCACTACTACCACGCAGGATGAGGTCGAGGGGGCATCAGTAAGCTGCAGGGAATGGGATTTCTCGATCAGAGCTGGGCTCTGTGGATCACCTCGAGTGCTCTGACTCATCCTTGCAGCAAGTAGGAATCTGGGACCATGCAAGCCGAGTTGCAGCTTGTGCATTTTCCGTGCCCGTTGGCACCCAAGCAGCATGCTGTGTCCTGCCTACCTGCCTGGCCCTGCTTGCTACTGCATTACATGCTTGTGCTGGTTAGCTGAGTATAGAGCTCAGCAGTTTATTTCTAATACTGGAGGAATGCTGGAAGAAGTTTCATAGGATTTAACTCCAACAGTGGTGCTTATGCTGGCCTTGCTAAAACAGCTCTGCCATATTGGTCAACAAGAGGAGCAGGACAAAACGTGGTCCATTGTGACAGACGCAAGGTAAGAGTGTCGTACTGCCCTGGCAGGAAAGGGGCTAATGAAGCACCGTGCACTAAGACCTGCCTGTTGTCGATGAAAACAAGAAGAAAGGCAAACATCTGAATTACTCAGGCTCATAAGTCACTATTTTCTCTGTAAAGCAGGGATGATGATGATGAGGTTTAACTATGGAGCAAATAAGATGTGACCAGCTGCCATAGGCCTGGCCAGGGAAATTTACTGCTCATCAGTGAAAACACAGAGTTGTTTGTTAAAATGAGATGCACGAGGCAGGGAAAACGTCCAGGACAGGTCTGCCTGGCACATTCCACCAACTGCCCAAGACCAGTGGATGTGCTGAAACACCACAGGCTGCCCCTGAAGTGAGCCAGACCATCTCTAGCACTTGGCCTGCCAGGCCCTGTGTACCTGCTACGTTTCTGCAGAGAAGCAACACTTATGCTTAGTGCCAGGCACAAAGTGACCAGCCTTAGACCATTTTCCACCTGCTAAACAGCCTTACTGTGACAGCCTTCACTCAGAGAGCTTAACGCACTTATTTTTATGCAGAATAGACCTTTAGACACCAAGAAAATCCACCAAAGCTTTATGCAGAGATGGAGCAGACACTGCATCCCCATCAGGGACGTGGTGATCAAACAGACCAGGTGCCAGGCTCACTCTCTGTTGGTGACAGAGGTAGGCAGGGCAAGAGGTGCTTCATTCAGGTGGTACCTACCCCCTGGGATAGGGATGGTGATGAGAGCCAAGCACTTCTGTTTGTATGAGAGCTGAATGCCAGCACATGAGGGGTAGCCTGCAGACTGAGCAGAGTCACTCCAGGGGCAGATGCCACAGAGGCTCCCACAGCCATCCACATCACTCTTTTGAGCTGCAGCTGCACAGCGTGCGTGCAGCCAGCCCCATTACTCATGCGGAGCAAAGAGCTGCTTCAAGAAACACCAGCAGCTGCTCGGGGAAAACGCTTCTCAAACAGCCCCATGCAACCACAGCACAGGACAATCAAAAGAGCAGCAGCCCCTTCTCCTTCCATCACGCTGCCTAGTGCAGCAACAGGCCCCTGACCTGCCTCTCTCTTGATCCAGGCTTTATGCTTTAGACTTGCCCACTGCTGGGGGCTGGGAGGGGTGTGCAGAGGCAGAGGACATGCCAGATCCTGGTAAGAATCTGCATTTATCCGTGATGCTGAGGGTCTTTTATTCCCTGGAGGTAGAAGCACATCAAGGTGAGGTGAAACACTGAGTGCAGTGGAGCCCAGTAGATCCATGCCGCAGTGACAGATGGCCTGTTTTGCTGTGGTTTTTTGAGCTCCAGCTGTACGCAAACCAGCACCAGCCCCTTCCAGCTCTGCCCTGAGCATGGGCTGGCCATCAGTGTGAGCTAAGGACAGGACTCACCTCTCCGGCTGTGGAGGTCACTGGGTGATCTTGCCCAAAGGCTGCATGCAGGCTCCCTTTCGCTCACTGATGGGAAAAGCTGAGCTCAAAAGGCACAGAGGGCTCTGAAAGAGGGTGCTGAGAGCAATGTGCAAGAGAGACACAGCTAGCAGGCCAGCCTGGCCTTTACAGCAGCCAGTTGGTAAGGCAGCCACCCTGTGAAGGCCTTCTCCAAGGCTGGGGACCTCACTTGCATGCACAGATGGGGGAGAGAGAGAGAGAAAAGAGGCTTCTTTTATTTCTAGGAAACCCCACAGATCTGCATGGGGCCACAGTGAGGAGGAATCAGGGCTGCAAACCACACAGGGAGGCAGCCCCACCACCTCTCATCTTCATATGGTATTTGTCTGTTCTTGGCAAGGACTCCTAGGGCTGCACAGAAATGACTCTAAATCTCGATGGCATTTCTTCCATCCCCAGTGCCTGTCGCAGGCCAGTGAATAGCTCAGCTTTGTTCCCTGCACAATGGGAGCAGCCCTCCACACCCTGCAGCTTGCTTGGGAACATGCTAAGTGGCCACCAAGGCTTTCTCCAGTCACATCATCCGCTTCAATTGCCCCTTTTAGCACACAAAATGGCAGCCCTCTCCAGGGAGCAAGCGTGCCCCGGCACCCAGGAGGGAACACCCGCATGCAGGCAGGGGTATTGCTGTCATCTCTGTCCCAGTATGGTTGCAAACCAGGCTCAGCCATGCCAGGATACCACCCTCCAGCCATGGGGCATTTGGGGAGCAGGCAGCTCTACTGCTTCTCTGCAAAGCTGCAAGAGTTGCTCGTATGTAAGAGGAGGCACCTGTGTGCAGGGAAGCTGAATCTTCCCAACCATGCCTGGAATCGGGCAGGAAGGAGCTTGTACCTCGGCTTTTGATCTTTACAGACAAGTCGTTACCGAAACTCTCAATTACAGGATTAAAGACAAACTGTGCTTCCTGCATACACAGGGCTGACCTATCCAGCAGCTGTGTGAGGAGTCAGCAACAGGTTGGTCCTGCCAGGCTGCCCCAGGGAGGCAGGGGCTCTCAGGGACCTGCCATGCCATAAAGAAGAGCCAGGGACTTCACTGAAGCACGGTGCAACCCTCAGCCCATCACCCTGTGTTGGTCCCTGCTCATTTCACCATGGGCAAGGCTTGCAGTGCATCGAGGACAGAAGCTCCTGGAGTCTGTTGTCTTTGGCAACACTGAAGTGCCATCTGCGAATACGGGCCAAGAGAAGCTGCTCGGCCCTGGCTCAGGGCACATTGCCAGCACTGCACAGAAAGCCTGCCAGGGGTCCCAGATCCTCACCTCAGCCAGCATATTATACCTCCCCAGCCCAAACCTATCACAAACCCACCAGATTCCTCTCAAACTCAAGGTCCAGCGATCTCTATGAGACCTTCTGGGTAGCCAAGACAGGAGACAATCTGCAGACATATGCCAGAAGGGACAATTTTAAGGGGGGGCTGCCTTTGTCCAAACCTTCTCCTTCATCTCTTCCTGCGGGGAGATGAGGACTATAACTGTATTTTTCTTGTCACATAGGAAACTGGGTGTCTCAATAGGCAGAGGTGGGTGGAGTAGGCAGATCATAAACCCTCCAACTTTCTGCAGAAGAAAAATGCACCTTGATGGGTGACTAACTCTGCTGCTAGAAGGTTTCCTTCTGAATCCAAAGTGACTGCACAGGGGAGCTGAGACAGGGGTGGTGAAAAGCCAAGACTGATCCTGATGGGAGCAACAATGCAATACCAGAGCAGCTATGGGTAAGATGACAACTGAAGCACAGCAACAAGACAGGTCAAATCCCCCATCCTTCTGTGACAATGTCCCAGGACTGCAAGCCCCCTACTCCTTTGCTTTCTACAACACGGAGAGAGGGAAGCAGCACAACAGTTGGGAACATTGCCAAGGACAGCGAAAAAGAAACCAACATATTCAAACAAGCCCTGATCCAGATTGCATGCAGCTCCTGTATGCAAGTCGTGCTCCACTCTGCTGTTTGTTAGCGAGACACAACTAATGGCAGGTCTTTGTGGGAACACAGAACTGCCCAACTCCCCGTTTAACAAGACCTCCTCTCACCACCACTAAATTCACTCTAAGTGCCCTTAACTTCATCCGTGAGTTTGGAGAGCAAGAGGAGGTTGGCTTGCAGCAAAGACGACAGAACTGGTACAGACAGAAAAGGTCAAAGCATCTCAGGTACCGCTGTGAACTGAGCCAAGCACTTCCCAACAGCGGTGCCACATAGGCACTGACTCCCGCAGCTGCCCAGCTCTGTCAGCAGTCCAAGGTCTCAGCACTGAATGCTGTAGAGCTGAGCCACCAGTCACAGCACAAGAGTAAAGAGTGACAGGGCACTTACCAGAACACAAGTCCAAAGTAAATGCTGCTCTCTCGCACGAAAATGCCTGCTCCCAGGTGTGCTCCTCTCATTACAGATGCTCATTTGGGCTTATTCCCTCTAAAATCCAACATCACTTTAGGCTGCTTTGAGAATTGACTCCTGCTTAGAACACCGATGTGTCCCTCGTCACAGGCTGCTGCACACATAGCATTAGCAGGGACCTGTGGCTGGAGAGTGCCTTGTATGCTGACAGTTCAGAAGGACCACAATTAAAAAGCCATTTTACATCAAAATATATTGAAAGCAAAATTATCCAGGCTAAAACCTTACTCTCACAAGAGCTGTCAGCTGGCAAACAGTGACAAGCCTGTTTCTCTAACTCGGAGACCAAGCAGCTATAGCAGAAAGTGGTCGGCTCACCACTCGCTTGGATCTGCTTCGTGCTTTCCTCAGGCTGCCACCCACCGATACTAATAGCACCCATGAGGGAAGGAGCTGGGAAAGAGCAAGACTTCAGGACCTGCAGATGTCCCCCCTGGCAAGTCGATTAATGCGTTAAAAACAGACCTCATCCTACCTTTGCATCCGTACAGAGGGGGTCCATATCCTGGCTGTGCACAGCTCTGTGCTGTGCAATTCCATCCCCTATGGCCCGACTGAGGCAGGGCCACCGCTCCAGTGCATCATCTCAGCTCCGGCTATTCACAAGCAAATGCTGCTAGCCTAAATACCAGATTGAGGAGCCCTGGTAACTGGAGACAAGGCGGCAGGGGAAGGGGCTGTACTTCACACGAGAACTACTGAAGTGTGCAGAGAACACCCTGACTGGGCGCAGGCCAGATCTTTCACAGTGCAAAAACAGGGAGAGAAACCATCCCAACTGACCCCTAATTCAAGCAAAATTCAAAGCAAGCTGCCACCCGACACACAAAAGCTTTGGAGAAAACAGTGATCCCTCCTAGACACGGCGATGCCTTTTCCACATCTCTAAAAGCCAAAGCCCCTGCTCACTTCTAGCAAGATTTGCGGCTCTATGAGCAGGCAGCTGCACTTGGAGGTACAAGAAACCATCTAATTTCAGAGCGCAAGCATTTCAGCAAAGCCGCCAAGTTAGAAGTAATCTTCCTTCGCAGAGGTTTGCTGTTACTCTCTACCCCACCCTGTAGCATTTGACTTTTCCAAACTGCATTTGAAGGCCTGCCTGGGATTCGTTAGCGGCAGAAATGAAACTAATCAAAACCGTGTCCTACACGGGATGTAGCTGGTAAAAGCTCAGCTTTAAACACCAAGGAAAAGACTCACCCTCTCAAAATAAAAAGCTAAACCATTTCTGAGCTGCTGTGTAGCTCACAGTGCCTCCCCTCCTGTCTCCAAGGGAGGGGAGACCACTAAAGTCACCAGTTCGCCTGAAACTAGCTGTTAAGGAAAACAAACTTCAAATCCTATATTTGCATTTCTGCCTGTTACCAAGTACCAGATGCTGTACAAACACTGCGGGAGGGCAAAGGATGAGAGACAAGCGCAGACTACAAACTCCTGGGATTTAACATAAGACAGGGAAGCAACACTGGTCAGAGTTGGTCTCAGCACGCTGCAGCCCAAGCACCATCAAAGGGTGCTCGTTAGAGCAACGTGCTTGGAAATCCTTTTGCAGCAGCACTCTGGGTGAACGCAAACAGAGCTCAAAAATCCCCTCCTTTCCCCTCTGGGCAGCCAGGCTTGACAAGTCCAGGAGAGTCTAATTACAGGAGAATATAATTGGATAAAATAGGATTGCACATGATTTCTGCTCTCTTGACGACAGCATGAGGGCCCAAAGGGCAAATGTGGCTTGTTGTGCTGGAGCCGGCGTGCAGGACGCGTGCTTGCCCTTCTTTTCTTTAACTGCTGCAACTGCCAAACAACACCTAGTGTAGCTCCATCAGGGACAGGTTGACTCGACTGATGAATCACAACAAGCCACAATAATTCTTGCTTTGGTACAACTCAGAGCTTCCACAGAGCAATCTGTGCCAGTTTCACTATGTATCTGTATACAGACACACATGTACATATATATAACACACATATGTATATATTTATATGTGTATGTATGTATAAAATTACTCCCTAGGAAGCTGGGCAGCAAATGTCTGAGATTTGCCCTCCCCCCCCCGCCAGCTTCCACTGCTCTGTAGCTGCAGAAAACCTCCCAACAGCCAGCAATGCGCAGTTTTCCCTCAGTTTTTCCTTTTTGCTCCACAGTCACTCATGACTTTGCACCCTTAGGTAGATTCTGCACTGATTTTTCTCCCCCTAGTTTTCTGTCCCACCAAGGGCATTTTCTCAACATTTAAAAGTTCCTGAGCCCAGAGGACCAGGCTGAGTTTCCTCCCAGTAAAATCAGAGCCTTTAATGTTTGCCTTTGCTGCAAACCAGCCTCTTCATGTCTGAGGCACTGCCCATCTTTTCATCAGCTTTGTGCGCTCATTGCAAAGATTTGTCAATGAAATTCTGCTCACAACCCCTTCTTACCCGAGTAAGAGCAGATGTCGTTTCCCTGCCTCAGTGAGTATTATCCTCCCTCTCTTCTGATGCTTCACCAGTTACAAACCCAAACTGCATGCTGAAATCTGCTTTGGCCACTGTCCTTCCCTCCGGCTCCCTCTAAGAACTGGGATCTGGTGGCTGGTCCTTCATTCGGCTACAGTTTACACCAGTCACTACAGAGCCACGTAACCACTAAAGGTTGACTTCAAAGGAGTTACACAAGTTGAGTGTAACTCACTGATGGCTGCGAAAGCAGAAGGCATGAAGGAGTGAGTGTATTTGTGGATGTATGACCACTGCCTAGAGGAGGAGGAAAAAGGCAGCATGTTTTCAAGTTTCTTTTAGTGAAGGGGAGAACTCCCCTCTTTGGGGAGCACGGAGAGCCTCACGTTACCAGCCAGATTCAAGATCAAGCCACAGCGAGACGTGTGAGTCACCGAAGCTGGCGACTTGCACAACAGCAACAAATCACTTTGTTCGGAGACTGATGGCACCTCCAGAGGTTTTTTTTGCATGCTTCACTTTTACATCTGTCCCAACAGCCACATCATTAGGCTGTACAAATACCCTGCTGTAATAGCACACCGCAGGCCAGTGAGGACAGACTGGACTGTGGGAGGTGTCTCCAGTCTGCTCTGCACTGGCTCCTTTCTAATAAGGTCCCCCATGCTGGGCTGGGGATTGCGAAACCTCCAGTATGCCCTTGGGCCCGGATGGGGAAGCGTGGATGCTTTCTCTGTAGTCTTCAATTCACATCCTTTCCCCTGTGACAAGCTGAGCTAAACTCCACTTAATTATTCAATGATGTGCTGGGATCTGTCTGCACTGCACCGTGGGTGCTGGTGCCCTGGGAGATGTGGAGCTGAAACTGAACCCAGACACCCAGCGCATTTGCTGGGCCTCCGTTCTCCAGAGTGGCTGACAAGGCTAGAAATAGGTCCCTGGTTTAAGAGCACACTAAGATGTACTTACAAGATGTAAGCCCCTGCGGAGCAGCCAAAGGAGCCTGGTCAGAGGCAGCGGGTGCTTGGGAGAACCCTGTCCATATGTCCAGGGCTTTGATATGCAGATGGGAGCCATTGTGAGCTTTAGCCCCATCTGTACACCGAGGGGAGCTTCATGTTCAGATTGCTTGAACAGATCTATTTAACTCCCGTAACTAAAGGGAATTCCAGCCTCCAGGAGGATCCGAGCATCCAGATGGATGCCAACACACGAACATTCAGAAAATCTGTCACCCTGTGCAACTCCTATCCCAATATCAGAGTGAAAAAAGCACCCAAACCCAACATTTTACACACATGCACAAGGCTGGGGTCAGCTGAGGAAAGACCTCTGCTAGCGTCAGATCTTACACCTCAAATGCAATGCACTCCTCTTGCAGCTCAGCTGCAACACGAGCTGGGAAATCTCTAAACCTGCTGGGAGGAAACGCTGCGTCCCTGCCGTTAGTGCCTGGCTACCAGTGTCGTGACCCTGCAGGAGATTTGATCCTGCCTGACTCAAAGAAGGAGAGCCCCAGACTTTCAGACAACTGTCAGTTTACGCTCATGGGCAGCCAAGGGCACAGCGGAATATTTATTGAGGTGCTCTGGTGATCAAGGATGAAGGCAGCAGATGCTTTTAACATGTCAAGCTATTGCCCCCCTGCAAAAACAGCAGTGACACAACATGGTGGCCCTCCTGCGATCAGGGAAAGCAGTTGAGGGGTGAGCAGCCTGCAATCCCGCAAAGATGCCAAGTGCTGGTCTGGTATAGTATCCCCCAGCCTCTTCTTCCTGCCGTGCCCTCCAGTCACGGGGAAGATTCAGCCAGCACAGCAGGAGGGAGAAGGACCCGATCACAGATCAAGGCTTTGCCCCCCTGCACATACCACAAACACATCACACAGACCTCCTACTGCACTAAAGCAGGGCCTGAGGTGCTGGGGGAGATGCTCAAAAGCATCTCAACCCCAAGAATCCCTCACCTTCAATTGCAAATTGTGCTTGGATTTAGCACATGAAAAGCCCCAATTAATTCACTGCTCCCCTGTAACGCTGAGGGACAAACTTAAGCACCAGTCTCACACCTGTGTTGTGCAATCAGAAAGGTACCATTTAGCATTCACAGGATCATTAAGGTTGGAAAAGACCCGCAAGATCATCAAGTCCAACCATCAACCCAACCCCACCATGCCCACTAAACCATGTCCCGCAGTGCCACGTCCACATGTTTTTTGAACACTTCCACCTACTTTTTGAACACACCACCTACTCTCACAGAGCTTGCTGGGAGCTAGGGGCACTGCTGTGATGCCAATTTGGCAATAAAGTCATTGATGAAACACCTGAGAAAATAGCCTGGGCACCAGTAGATCTAGCAGTGAATTACTGGAGAAGTTATAAAACAGAACAGTTTCCAAATAACTAATTTTGCAAGACAGAAAAATACAGGGGAGCTGTAGCAGATCAGATTTAAACGGTCAAGACTTCTTGTTTGTGCAAGAGGGCTATCTCAAACTCCAAGGCAAAGCAGAAACTTTCTGATACATGAATACCCTTTGATGGGAAAGTAAATGTTAGAGGCTTATTAACCTTGCAAGACAACTTCTCCAGCAAAAACCTGGTGGGAAGGAGAAGGGAGACATTTCACGCATTAACCTTGCACGAACTCTGCCAGAGGATCGATTTTCCAACCTCTAGGCTCATTCCAACCGCTTCAGGCTGCGTATGAAAAAGGACACCCCTGAAACAGGAGAGCAAATCAGACTAGATGTCTGTCTAGGGGCACGACTTTACAAGTGTAACTGAGGAAGGAGAGATAGAGAGAGAAGAGAGAAAGAGATGAGACAGCTGTCTGGCAGCAGTATTGTCTGACAGCAACAGTGGCTTCCCCTAAAACAGTTTCACAGCATCAGGAAGGCATGGTATATATTCCTCTGTTGTGCTACTCAGATCTGCCGTCATCATCTTTACTGCTTGCACCAGTAACCAGATGAAAGCTGTTGTCTGGGCATTTCAGCAGTCCCCAAAAAAGTAAAGCCAATCTCTGGGCAGAGGCAGAGAACAGTGCATGTTAAGCCTCTCCCAGGGACTTTATTATAAGCCACAGCAAACCCGTCATTTGCTCAGAGGTGCTGGGGAGCAATGCCATATTCTAACCTCCACAGGACTGCTAGTAAGAGACAAGCGCCATGGCACGGCGACCTGCGCCTCTGTTCATAAGAAGTACGCAATAGTAATGACACATCAAATGCCTCTTTTTCCACTTTGGTGCTAAGTTCCACTTTCCAAGTCTCCTCCAAGCACATTCCCAGAGTAGGGAATCATAACACCCTTTCAGTAAAATTAACTCTCAACCTGGGCCAAACAGCCTGAGACAGAAAAATCACCCTTTTAGGTCCCAGCCACCAGGATCCTCTCCAGCTTCCCAAACCCTTCTCTCCTCATCAAAGGCTAAGCAAAACGAAACATCAATAATTCATTGCCTGAAGGGGACTTGATTTTTTTTTTCCTCAAAACCGTCATCTGTGACATTATATCATCAGAAACCAAGCACAGCAGAAAACAAGATATCAGCAGGTCACTGTTCTGAATCTTTTGGGGAGAAGTGGGAGGTAATGACATCTGCAGAAGTCAGCTAATTTATCATGCTCTGGATTTCTGCTGTCACATCTAAGATCAGCTCTATCTCTCAGAGCTGGGAACACTGTACCAGCAGGTCTCGGTCGCTCACGGGACAGGAGCCCAGCAAACCTGGGAGCAGTCGAGGAGAGCAGCCCCTTCTTGTGCTGTCCACAGCCTTTAACAGAAGCCTGGGCAGATCGAAAGGTACCACCTGCCCTGTGCCTACATCCAGCTAGTCTGGAGGCATGCAATCCCAGCAACAACTTCTAGGCACAGTTGAATTATGCCCACTGAAATGATCATGCAATAACCTCTAATAAAAAGAAAGAGGGACAGGCACTGCTGTGTTACAGACAGCACAACCCTGGGATTTGGAGGGACCATGCAAAGATGCACAGAGCCCACAGGGCTCGCTCTGAGCGCAAAGAAGACTCACACAAAGCACTCTGATTCACGACGGACGCATACAGACGCGCACAAGCAACCGAGTGAAAAGCCTTCTCTACATTGTTTCCAAACAATCTCAATACAACTCACACGTCAGCCGGGGCGCCGGACACTTGGTACTTACAAGAGGGTTTGCTGCGTCTGTCTGCTGCCGGAGTCAGGACTGGTGTATTCGATTCAGAGGGAAGGTGCATGGAGATGTGCGGAGAGGCTCTCCTGCCAGCGGGGCCTGGACGGGTGGGAAGAAGGGCCCCAGCCCCTCTTTGGGCCCCAGAGGCAGCAACACTTGTTCACAGGATGGAGCGCAAAAAGGCTGGCATTCCTACAGCAGCAAGGACAATGGGGAGGGATGAGGAGGCGCTGCCATAATCAAATGCAGGCCAGCTGGCCCTCCCCCAGGAAGGGCAGGCACCTCCTTCACTTGCCAAAGGCTTTGTTTTCTAAGCCACAAAGAACAAAGTGGTTGAGGAGGAGAGCCAGAGAAGGAGGAGAGCAAAGGAGAACCCGCTGTGGGGGCAGATCCACATGTGAGCATAGGTAACCCACTCCGCAAGAGATGTCAACACAGATGGAGAAGGGCTGGGCAACACTCTGCCGGCTCCAAGCAGAGCTCGGAAGCAGCAGCTCCTTGCGTGCAGCAGAAAGAAGCCGGGGATGGCTGGAGATGGCTACTGAGGAACCAGAATCAGTACAGGCTGATGGCCAGGGCTCCTTTGAGGGAAGGCATGCAAGGGTGGCAGACAGAATGCCACTGAAGGAACAGCTCATGGAGCAGAGCCTGAAGAAATCCCAACAAGGGAAATGCTACCATTTCTTGACCACCCTCACCCCAAAAATCCTGAGCACTGGGACTCTGAATGGCTTCCCTCAGAAAGCAAATGCAAGGCAAGGACCCAAGCTGCAACAGGCTCCCAGGCCATGGCAGAGCAATACCAACAACTTTCCCTGAGCACCAAAAGAGGCAGCATCTTGCACAACATCCTGACAAGCAGGAAAAAGCCCCTGGGGCTGCCTCAGGCCCTCCTGTAATGATACAGGCAGTTCAGCTGTGAGGCTCTGGGCACCACTCCACCACAGGGCTGAAGGGTATGCAGGTGCTGAGCCGGTGTGATGGGACTCTACCCTTTCCAGCTGGCTCAGTGCTTTCTTCCAAGAGTGACTTTTGCCAGCAAGCATCATGCGCCTTTGCTACTGACCTTCTGCAGGACTGGTTGTCATCCCAGGGCTGGCAGAGACCGTGCTGTGGACTCTGGCTCATTAGACATGCCACTGCGAGTTAGGTTAGCTGCAGTCCTGACAGGGCACGCAGCTCTCATGTGGGCCATTTCAAGCCTCTGGTCCAGAGAGCTGGGCACTTTGCTTATGATAAAAAGTCAGGAGCATGCAGAGACGTGGGATATAAGAGTAACCTGGGAAATAATTTCACCCAAAGAAAGGTTGAGAGAGGAAAAAGAGTGAAGGCTAACAAGGTAAGCAAGGAGAGGGAGACTTGCTCTCGCTCCCCCTGGTAATGAGCCTATGGCAGTGTTACTGTGAAGCCAGGATAGGCAGGGAGAGCAATGGGTACTGGGGACTGCCCTTACAGGCACCCCAGAACAAAGCAGACCATCAGTGCTTTTGGTACAACACACACACACCCCCCCTTGCTTGCTCAAGCTTCCCAGTTCTCCCCCAAAGCACTGTGTGGTGCCAGATCCCATCACAGCCTTAGAAACGAGTAAACAAGGGACAGCAGCCAGACAAGGCCTGAAGCCACAGGAAGATGGCAGGTCCCCGCTGGGACCAGGCGCTGGGCCTGTGGTACTGAAAACCAACCCTCTGCCCGCAGTCAGAGATGGGGAAGGCAGCTTCCTTCACCGCTCCTCCTGCCTCAGCCCAGCCACCATCCAGCCCTTGTCAGGCACCAAGAGCTTCTGCCACAAAGGAAGCGGGGACAAATGGAAACATCCAGCT
The DNA here is from genome assembly GCF_030936135.1 of Gavia stellata. Lineage (NCBI taxonomy): Eukaryota > Metazoa > Chordata > Aves > Gaviiformes > Gaviidae > Gavia > Gavia stellata. The sequence continues at coordinate 1,536,955 of NC_082608.1, forward strand.
TGGCACAGGCCATGGCTTTGGGGAGGAAACCCTGCCAGCCCATGTGCAAGCTCCATGTGGTCTGGCCCAGCTCAGCCTGCCTCATCGCAGGGAGCTCTAACAGACCATCAGGAACTGCCAAGCAGTGAAAAAACACAGTACAGCGTCTTGACGAACCATATGGGGTTGTGCTGTCCTGTCCCATGGCCTGTCCAGCAGCCACAGGCAGCACCCTACGAAACACTTGCCCACCACATGCAGAAGAAGGGCCAGCAGAACAGAGCCTCCCATTCCTAGTAGGCAGCGAGGTATGTGAGGGATGAATACCATGATCCCTGCGGTGGGCGCTCCGCTCCCTTGGCGCATGCTGAGATGTTTGAAGAGATCTGAGCTTGCCAGCTCACTACCATAGCGTACATTGCTTACGCATCCTCAGGCTCCTTCCCCAAATCCTGGGGTCTGGCACACTGCAGGCTCTTTACAAGAAAGAAAATCAAGGACATTGCTTAGTTTAGATTCCTGCTGTTGATACACGCTCAGATATTAGGGAAGGGAAGGCAGGTAGCCAGTCACTGACAAGATCACTGCAGGGAGGTCAAAGCAGCTCAGCATCAGAAGAGAGTGAAATCAGTTTAGATAAAACCATCTGCTTTTTCCCCACCTCCCAGACCACACCACTGACTTTGCTTTGGGAAGGCAGAAAGCATTCTGGAGATTGAGATCAAAATTATCAGCACTGAAAGAACTTTCATGCTGCGCAGCAATTTCTGCACTCATCCTACAGCTGCAGGATGTATCCCCTCCACACCCTGGTTTCGGTTGGTCACTGGTTTATAACACACACGTGTTATATTTACACCACCAGCATTGTTTATACTTCTACTGAAACCAGGGAGATCAAAATCCTCCTCCCTCCCTAAGCAAGACACCTCTCCTCCACACCAAAGCAGTGTGCAAACATACTGTGCCACTATCATTTGGTTTTCACTGAGGCTGTGCAGCATGAAAGGCACAACCAAGAGGGATGATGCTGCTGCTGCCGCCAAGGACTACATCCCCCAGTTGTCATACACCAAAAAGAAGCTGTATGAGCGGTGCTATGATGCCCTAAGAAGCAAAATGGGCCGTTGTTGGGGTCTGTGTAACATTTGTGCCCCTAGGAACAGCCCAGGCTTTGAAAGGCTTTGAAGCTGTGGAAGAACACCCATTGCTGTTGAGCCATGTCTGACTACCCTGGCAGCCCAAGAACTACTACCATGATGTAGCTTCCATGCCTGAACAGAGAACAGAGCAGCCATCATGTGCCACAGTCCACGTCTATGCTCCAGAGATCTCCAGCTTTGGCTGGGTAGGTTCATACAGGATCGACATTTGGCTTGGCCACAGACTTGCCAAGATGCTGAGCAAGATCTGGCACCCTTGCCTGCCTCAGTTTATCAGAGGAAATATGACAACAACCATCCTTACCAGGATCCCCCATGATGGCAACAGATGTTCAGGGGCTGCTCTGGTCCCTGAACGCCTGTGCTCAATGAGTGAGCAGAGCACAGGTTCTTGCCATTCTCTTACAGCACAGAAGGCACTTTTCTCTTCACTGGGGGGAAAAAAAAGTAGTAATTACACATTCCCACAGCAAGAGGGTCTCCCACCTGCACAGCAAACTGCACAGATATGCTAGAGTGGACCTGCAGAGCATCATCAAACTCACTCAATCCTCACATGTCCTGAGAGCAGTGTTCTGGGCTGCCTTCTCCACTTTCCTCCCTCGCACAGGATGCTTCTCAATGCTTTCATGTTTAGCTGAATTTCCTCCCCCCTCCCCGAGCACTTCTCACTGCCAAGGCAGCTCAGAGACAGCAACTAAGTGGCACCTACATCTGGTACCGCTTAACTTCTAGTGCCTATTCTTTCTGGAATTTGAGAACTTCAATACCCAATGTTTGTACAAGTGAAGAATAAATGGAGCACAGGCTCCCTGGCCGCCTGTGCTTGCCAAAGCTGTATTTGAAAATGCACTTAGAAAATCCTACTGTTTATTCATCTGCAACTTTAGAAATGAAAGGACACCAAATCCAACTGCATGTCTGCTGAATGGGTGCATTTGCATTAAACCAAACAGGTGAGAAGGCCAGGCACTCAGCACAGTCACCACCTGCATCCTCTCTTCCTTATTCCCAGATGCCTGGGCCAACCCAGTCCCCTTGTTCCCTCAGCCACACAGCCCAGCACCCCATTCTGCTGCTCCATTTCCTCACACAGGCCTCCACAAGAGAGGAGCTGGGCTATATTTAGGGCTGAATAGGAGGGTGCTACTCCTGATGTGTCAACAGGCTGAATTTACCAGTGTGTAAGGATACAGTATGAATAAAATGCAGGCAGCCTACCCTGGCCTAGCAGCCAAGACCAGACACGAGCAGCCAGTCTCTTGGCCCTTTATGTTCGAGCTAGAGCTGCCACGATCCTTCTGTCCACTATGGTGATGAGAGGGGCCTACAAGCTACAGCTCAGACAGCAGAAGGCCTCTATTCTTAACAGATGTGGACATTTTCTTGAATACTCACCCAGCCCTTCTTCCACATACTGACTTAAAAAAAAAAAAAATCACTGCAGACACATGAGCGTGAGGGGGCTTTTGCAGGCCATAGATCCAGCTCCCTGTTGGTGCACACACTACATTTCACATCTTTCATAAACAACCAAGCTACAGACTGAGTCCGAGCAGGCTTTCTACACCCTCCTCCATGCAGCAGATGCCTTGTCTTACCTTGTCAAAGAATTCATACAGCCTGACCGTCTCACAGATTCGATGCCTGTTCTCATCCAGTTGAGTGCAGAACTCTTCCAGTTGATCTTTGTAGGTCTGCAGCTTTACCCTGTAAGAATGTACATCCACAGAGGAAAAGTCTTCCCATCGATCCATCTTCTTTAGTGCTTCCTGCCCCCTTCTGCAGTATTCCTGAAAGCAAAATGCAATTACTTATTAGGATAGAGACCTGATGTGGACAGTAGATAGTCTTCAAGGTCATGAACAGCTAGGGCTAATTAGACTATTTGTTAAGGTTCAAATCACATGAGCAGGGGTGTACTTGTTTAAAGCAGAATTCTGGAAAGTCCTGACCTCTTATGTTTTACATGAGCCACACTGCAGCTTGTAAAGGCCTACAGAGTAAGGCCACAGGTCAATTAGGATCAAAAAAAGACAGTGTTACAAGCACATCAAGGGATTAACAAAAAAAATCCATCTTCCATCATAGTAGTAATTTTCCTCAGGACTGGCAAATACCATCTACTGAGGGGTTGAGCTGGCGGCTTTGTCTACAAGAGGAGAGCAGGGAAGCCAAGTAGTGTAAAGGAATGACACACACCTTGGTGATGAACCCTCTACCAATGCCATCTTAGCATCATGGGTTTGGCTGAGCACGTACGAGGCACACATGCTGCCAGCTCAGACTCTGGAGAATGTTTTTCCAATCAGACAACACTTACACTGGCAACAAGATCAAACTCCCTGAACTGCTTTTGTGCTTGAAGCAGCATCTCCAAAGAATCGTCCAGGTTGACTGTTTCTTTTAGCCGCCTTCTGCCAACATTCTCGATCCAACTGCTGACCTAGGAGAATAGGGAAAAGCTCTACTATTAGTCACCGTGTGCTAGTCACCAAGGTAGGCCTTTATGTGGAAAGAGCAAGGAATCACTCTCATAACGCTGGTCATTTCATTAGTGGAAAGAACATGCATGTACACTTCTCCCCGCACCCTGGCATTTCAGCCTGAGCCTCCTGCTAGGAGTTTTTCCACTTCAGGTTACTGAGTAATTGCAAAGGTCTGCTATTGCTCACTAGCCTTAGGCATAAACAAGGTAAGTAGCTGCTTGGGCTCTGTTTCAGGTGAGCCACGGTCTAATGCAAGCCCTGCAATATGCAGGCTGGCCTGATATTCCTACTGTTGTTACCCCCAAGTGGGATAAAATCTCCCTGCTGCCAGATTTCCTAGCCCACTTCCCTTTTCTGACTGGCAGGACATGAACTACGTCAGTGTGAATGTACTGACGGATTCTCCCCACCTGCAATATTTCACAGTTCTCTGGAACTCTCAGCTACTGGTTTTCTGAAGGCAGATTGCAACAAAGCCATGCAGTAACTGCAAGTTCCTCGACAGGGCGCAGCCACTGCCACAATTATAAGCTTATATCCTCAAACATGGGTAGACAACTGACTAACAAGAGTGTCCTAAACGCAAAGCAGACACAGGAGGCCAGGCAGGATAACACAGCATCTCCATCAACAGTGGGATTTAAAAACAGGCTAGTAGACTTGTCTGCAATGCTTCAGGCATAGCTGCACCTGGGGGAAGGGACAGACTAAATGTTTCCTAATGCCCGTGCATCCTGTTTTCCTGTATCATCTAAATCCACATTCCAATTCAATCCCACAGTCAAGGACTAACTCCTAGTCTTCTGGACAGAGAGAATGTCTGTGCCCGTGGAACAAGCTCACCAGCAAGAGGAGGAGCTGGGGATGGGTTCCCAGGCTGTGACCCATACTGCAGAGGGGCACACTGCTGCTGCCTAGAACTCCTAGGCAGGCTTAAAAGCAGGAGCAGCTGCTGCCAGCAATGCTGCCATCATTGGTGATCCGCAAGCAAAGTAAGCTGGAAGCAGTCACTTTTGCTCAATTCAATCAAAAAAGTTCAGCTTAAAGCAGGGACAGGTTGCAGAGACTGCCTTTGGGCCTTTTCTCAGTTCGATATAGTATTAAGAACCTGTGTCTTTATTAGGTTCTTGCGTCACGCCTCTCATCCTGAACACATAGCACACGGCGCCCGAGCGCCTACCTCCAAATGGGAAGCCATTAAAACACTTGGATCCACCTTGGCCTGTAAAAACAACAGGTAGGCTACAGCTTCCTCGGCAAATCCAGATCTTTCCAGAGGAGAAGAGCCCAGAATCCTTTAAGAGCAATGGTGAAACTGGTCCTAGTACTGATCTTTAAGGATGCAAGTTCCTAAGGTGAGCTCCAAACAGCCCACAACCCTTCACACACACAGAGTAATAAGTGATATATAAAACTTCTCATTGTTGACTAGTTACAGCAAAGGAGACTATGCGACTCTAATCTTGAGGTAGAGCTCAGGCTTAGGGAGAGGGAGCACACCTGGGATCTGCAACACCGAAAGAACTGATCAGATCTTGTAGGACGCTCAGGTGGCCTGAGCTACTTTATGACTTTTTAAGGTTCTCTATCGACACAGCTACAGGTTTCAAAGGTCTTGCTGAAAGACAGTGCCTGTTTGCTTCAGTTATCCCACGACTGTAAAAGGTTTCAATGAGCACCACATGAAGGGGAATTTTAAGCTCCCACAGAAGTGCAGAGGGGTGGGGGTTTGAGCATGGCTCTTGAGCTAAGGACAAGAGGCTGCTCCCCTGCCTGGAGACTATATAGGGCTGCACCCAGCGGCAAAAGGATTGTGCCTGGGGCTGCACCCGGAGGGGAAGGAGCATGCCTGGGGCTCATCAGATAGCAGGGACCTAAGCACTGCACAGGAATCTAAACAACAGAGTGTGCAGCAGGGACAGGCAGTTAGCATGGGGTATGCGACATGTGGCTCATTCAGCAGCAGGATATAAGCAAACCCTGAAGGATGTACAGCCCAGAGGGGACACACTGACTCATCATCAGCTTGTTGCCATCGCTCTGCTGCTTCTCAAGGCGGAGCACGAAGAATGGCTCCTCAGTAATCTTGCTGGGAGGGTACTTTTGCTGACCAATGTGAAAAGACACCCCACCTGCAAGTGTCCCGCCAACCAACCAGCCACTACACTGTGGTCTTTAAGTCTGGAAAAACATCACAGATGTTTATGGGGTTTGACTGATCCACATCTAGAGAGCAGTCAGGAGACTTACTTGGCATCAAGAGATACCAGGCAAACAGTGGCTTGGTTCTCAGCACATGTGAAAATGTATCCCAAATTCTAATGTTCAGTTGTTCGGGTGCTCTTTTTAAGGGTTTACAGGCATTATTCTACACCTTCACTGGAGAGATCAACAGGCCCAGTACCTGCTGTAGGACGTACAGTCAGAGGGTGGCAGCAGGCAGTCACTGGAACTGACAAACAGGCCTTACCTCCTTAAAACATTCTTCCACTTTCTCGAACTCCATCACCAGCTCCAGTTCCTGGATGCGTTTGTTCGACAGCATCACCAGTCGGTGAACACCCTCATCAACTCGATTATAAAGCACGCTGGCAGCATCAAGCGCGTCTCTGGAAGGGGACAGACGCTTGGTCAGGGGTTTTGCATTAGGTCCTTCCCCCAGCACCTTCATGCAAACGTGACCTGGCTAACAGCAGCGCTTCAGTCATCCTCCCTATGGGACCCGTAGTGGCCATCTCCATATGAAGAACAGAAGGAGAATAACGCTGCTCCCCACACATTCCCATGAATCACCACACTCTGATCCTAATGCAGACAACCCAGCAGGAAGGACAAGGGCATCTCCTCCCAGCCAGGCTCCTTGCAAAACTTAGTGTCCTTGTCACACTTTCAGATAGGATAATCTGCATTTATGATAAGCTGAATATTGCATCAGTGGCCTTTCACAAAACACAGGCTCAGGCAGACTCAGTGTCTAAAACCACCATTTGAATTTAATTTAAATAAGTAAATAACTAAGAAGCAAATCTCTCCTAAACAACAACAACAACATAAAGCACTTGATGCCCCACTCACTCTCAGGAATTTCCACCAGCCAAACAAAAATGCAAAGCATACAGCACCCCAGCACCAGGAGAAATAGCAGTTTACAATATTGTGCTGGAAAGATTCAAAAGACAGAGCTCCCAGTCTCACACAGGCAGCTGTGCTGACCAAAGCCCAACAGACAACACCAGGCAGCAGCCTCCCTGCCAGCCTGGCCACAGCAGAAGTTAACCTCCTCCGTGCGCAGGCAGGGATGGAGGGGTTCAGGCTGGAGCCCAGTGCCCTTGGATGCTGGAGCCAGGGACTCGGCAGATCCTGGAGAGACGATGAACGTTAGCAAGCTCCTCTCAGATGTGTGCAACACCTCTCCAGCACAGGTTCGGGTGAATTATAGACAGGATCCAAGAGACCCAATAGTATTCAAGCTTATTCTTTCTTTCTCATATTCCTTTGCTTCTAGATTTCCCTCCTTCTACAAGTATGGACTCAACAGATGCCTACAATAAAATACTACAGCCTCCTTCAGCTGTGCTCTACACCAGCATGTTCAGCTGCCTGAGCATCTCCTGTATTCACCCTAAAGCAGCTTTCATTTTGCAATTGTCTTACAACCTTCTGGCTTATGAGAGCATGGCTTTTTTATCATATTATTACAATTATCCAAAGCACTTGTGAAATAGGTAGCTAATAAAACTCTGAAAGCTTTGCTCAGGGAAATTAATACAAGCAATTCAGCATTCACATTTATTTCTTTCTTAGGTTACAGGCAATCTTGCACCTATGAAACGCAACTGAATACAAGCATTTAGCGGCAACCATCCTGTAGCTTTTAGATTGTACTTAATTGACATGAGGTAGTGCAATAGGTCTGGACAACTAGCTCTGCATAGCAGAAACCCACAGGATTTTTCCATTCGGAATTCCACCCAGCGTGCAACAGCCAACTACTCAAACCTCAGGCTCTTAAGATACTTTTGTTTTTCCTCTTCAAAATGCCATTAGACTGAATGAATTTCTCCAAAGTGCAGCCAAAAAAACCCAAATTGTTTCTGGACTAAGACCAGTGCTACTGCAGAGCAGAGGAGACAGGTTCTCTACAGAGAATCTGCAAGCTCCAATGGAAAGATCCAAGCTGTAACAGTGCTCCTGCGTTTCCCAAAACCACCATAAACAAACGGTGATGATATGAGCCTTCTGTTTTGTAATCCTCTCCCAGGGACGGACCCAGATCCAACCCAGGAGACTTGCAGGAGCAGAGCCATAACCACTGTCCAAGCTGAGCTCTGGAAAGCATGTTTACAGAGCAGGTTGTAAAGGCCAGTTCCCGTCAGCAGCAGTGACACAGCTAGGACAGCTAATGAGAAACAGTTCAGAAGATCGCTGGAAGTTATATTTGGCAACAACATTAATGCTGTTGGGTTTTGTGCAGCAGACCATATCTGTCAGGTCCTAGTTTCTGAATAAGGCTGCAGCATACTGATGGCCAGACAGGCAGACACCCTTCGGTCTTACTCCCACGGGTCTAAACTCCCTGCTCTCCCTGAATGCTCTCATCCACTCAGGAAAGCACACCGATACGGCAAATGCTGTTCCTCCCACCGGCACAGACAAGCAAGCACCTACAACTTTAAACATTACAGGCTGTTATATGTAAACCTATGCAATTATCCTCTGGTAAGGCAAAAATATTTTTCCAACCCTTCTCTGAGCTTCCATGGAAATCACTTTGGTGCTGACACTACTTCTTTGATGGCACTCAACAAGCTAGATTGACCTGCTGGACCTTTTTGTAATGGGAGTCCTTATGTCCACCCAAGCGCATGATAAAGAAAGCACACATGGTTTCAATGTTTAAGACATCACAAGATGGTAACCTTATGGCACAGCAACTTGCAACAAGAGTTCCAGCTCTTGTGTTGGCTTACCTAGCACAGAGTGTGATCTGATACAGGGAAAGGGAGCCAGGGAGTCCCGTTCCACTCCTTTCCATACCTTATGGAGGAAACAGGACTCCAGTTCTTTCAAATTTCAGTAGTTTTCCTTGACAGGAGTCAGTCACCTGGCCTGCAAGGCTCTAAATACTAAAGATTCCCACATAGCAGACAGCACATTTTCCAAAGTCACAAAACATAGGCTCTCCTGAAGACAGCATTGCAACTATGGGAAAAACCGCCCTAAAGGTAGAGGGATAGGAAGCGATTACAAAACAAACATGTTTTAAGTATATTTTTATAAACAGAAATAGGCCTATCACAAGCTCACTACGTAAAGAGGTGAATTCACTGTGCCATCGTGGACAAGACCAGTCTCTTGGAGCACACTTGAGACCAGAATTGCCCTTATGACCAGCAAACCACTCCAGGGAAAGTAAGGTTCAAAAATGCAGTAATAAAATACTCCTGGTGGCCCACCCACCGAGCCCCAAGAAGCACACTTCAGGGGAAGAGAAGGGGCTTGGGCGAGCTGCTTGTTGCTGAGCTGAAAGGACTGAAAAAAAAAATCCGCCCCCAACAGCGCTCTTCTGGCCCCACACGTTCCTTCCACAGAAGAAATTATCCCAGATTATTGGCAATACTAGAAAAATAAAGAGCCAGACTCTGAAGATCTCAATAGGATCAAGCCGTCGTTGCATTTGCGGAAAGCGGTAGGGAAGAACCAAGCTAGAGTCCCCAGTTTAGAAGTGAGCACTCAGCCCTCTGTGCCATCGGCTACAATCCATGTCCCAGCAAATAATGCGGCAGCTATACACACCTACAGATACTCAGTCATCTTCCCTCTATCTCAACTGATTCAACAGTACTAAAAGTGACACCCTGTTTCCGTGTATGCATTCAGTAAACCTTTGTGTTACTGATCCACAGGCGTCTCAAACTTTACCTAGAGTCAGTCTAGGATGCATTTGGGAGTTTATACATAAGCAGGGACTGGACAGAGAATTCATTTCAGGTAAGAGGGCTGGAAATAAGCTCTTGTTTTCATTTTAAGTTGGGCTGTTTAGAACACATATCATTACCTAAGATGCTTTACTCTTGTCATTTAAGTAATTTTGTTTTCTGTGAATGCTTGCAGCAGGCTATTGATACACTCATCTGGGCACAACCCAACACCCTAAGGCTGCCGCTTCTCTTGATCCTGCCAATGGTTTGCCGAGTGATGGCACACAAGCCAGCCAGGAAAAAAAAAAAGTTTCCAAACAGCTTTTCTGGGCTCAGAGCCCCAGAGGGACTTCAGGTGTGGCCTTACACCATTCTTCCTCCTCTTCCTCAGCCAAGTTCCTCCAGCATCCCAGCACCTCAGTCCTTTGTTTCAAGGTCCAGCCACGCTGTTTTCACACATTCTGCCTCGCTTGGCAGGCATTCATTAAAACTTCAACGTCTAGTTGTTGGTCTTCCATTGCATCTCCAAGGTAACTCCATTCATATGTTGTCAGCTCTTGACAGTTCACTTTTACCAGCCCGACAGGCTCTCTGACTAACATCCATCTTCTACTCTTACACAGAGAGAAATATAACCCTTTCCACCCTGTAGTATAAAGTAGGTAGGCAAACCGAGCCAAACAAAGAAATCGCTCACAGTCCATGGGAAAGTTTCTTTTTTCAATTCACTTCGTCACTTCCAGTGCTCACAGCAAGTATCCACTGGGCAGTAAGTGCGTTCTCCCAAATCTCTGTACATCTGTTTACCTATCTACACATATCCATCCACTTGCTGATACACATCTTAAAAACTTCATCTTAAATAATTTCTAGTATACTAGCAAACTCTAATGATATCCTGCAACTGGGAGTTTCATGGGAAAATGATACCTTGCATAAACAACTTCTTTCTTTTTCAGAGTCAGACTTGGGAGTTTTTCATTCCTGTCCTTCATGGCTTTCAAGGCAGCTTGGAGTAAACAAACCAAATATTGAAAATCTGGTTGAAGAAGAAAAAGTGACTTCCATCCTGCCACACAAAAGGAAACGCCTGGTTGTTAAGCACCTTAAAAGATATTTTAATAGAGGCCTGAGCAACTCTGAGGAAGAAAAGCAGAGTTGTTTGAAGTCAGTGGAAAGTCTTGTCTAAGCTCAGATTTGTTTGGATGCATTGCAGTTTCCCTGCACATGTGAGTGTGGTAGTAAGAGTCTTTCACTACATTCTTCCACGGTCAAATCATCCAAAGTAATTTTGCAATAGTGCAGAGTCAATATAATTTATAGCAAAAAGGAGTAGCTTGATGTCAGTTTATGTTTCCCCAAATCCTGTTTTCATTGGGCAATTATCGTTTCAGTGGAAAAGGTTCCAAACATCTTCAGTTTTCTGGAGAAGTGCCAAGCAGTTGTATAATGGTAGAGTAATTTTAAACCTATAATTTAGAAGGAACATTTCTGTCTGAATCCATCCTTTAAAAAAGCTATCCTTGGAGAGTTACACTTTAGTTTTCAAAGCAAAATACCTGATTTGCTTTCAAAAATAGATGGCCACGGAAGAGGCATCCAGCAGGCTTGCAAATGCAGGTGCTGCACGAGGCATGCCTGCCGATGCCAGTGAGACGCAAGTAGAAGAGCGCAGCAAGGGAAGCAGCAGAACCATTACTATTCTGCAGCTTACTGTCTGCCCCCTGAAAAACTGCTCTAGCCAACAGCAAGAACACCTAAAGTGAAGGCTAAAACCAACGCTCATCCTCTGACTAAGCTGGGTCAATTTTAAAATGGCAAAAATTTGTGTATGGAAGGAACACAAGATACATGGCCTTTTGCTAGTGTATTTGATGGATTTAGGCAAATACATTGCAGATAATTTGCCCTGGGAAACCAGATATTCCTGATCATTCTCTAATTTAGAAGAAACACCGTCAGATGTTACATTACTCTCATGTAGTCTTCCACTCCTGGGGCTGAACTTCCCTTGTGGATGCCTCTACAGGTTTTGGCAGAAAAGGAATAGGATCTGGCAACTAAGAGATTTAAAGGATGGCTTGCTCCAAGGATATCACCCAGATCATTTGTGCTGATGCCTTGGCTGCAAATCATTCACACATCCTGAGCAATGCTTCAGAAAGAAATCCTTCTAGCTTTGCAGAGAAAGTCCTGTGTGCCTGAGGGCTGTTTCACAGGAAGAGAAATGCATCAGAGCCCTTCTTGGTCATTAATGCATTTTGGTAGTAAATCTACCCGACTGCCGTATTTGTAATGATCCCATAAAAAGAGGTCAGCCTCAAATGCATGCTCCTGCTCTTCAAGCTGAAAACTTCACATGCAGCTGAGGTTAAAATTCAAACTGGCCCTGGTGAAGCTAATGCAGATATTGCTAAATAAACTGTAATTATTTTCTGCAGCACACAAATAGCCACAGTGGTTTTAATTACCCAGTAAAAGTATTTGAGGAACTGGGTACAGTTTTAGAACTCCTAAGTGTCCTTAGAAAGGCACAGAGGTCAAACACCAAGTTTGGGGTTGCCTGTGGGATTCCTGCCATTCTTGATGGGAACAGCGGATCTAGTGAGACCACAGACCTGACTGAATCCCTCCTCACAGGATTACCCGACAAGCACATGCACTGGGAGCAACCCATCTAATTAATACAACGCACCACAGACTGTAATTGCTGAGAATTCTCTTCTGGAGCACAGTTCATTTAAACATGTTTTTAGCAGAAATATACTGGGAAGTCCCTTTAAAAGCAAAGGGATTGATGCATACAGCTACACAAGTGTCCAAGCATGGTCCCAAGCTGCAACCTTGATTCTTTCCCCAGCCTGGCTTGCACTCAGTTACAATAAAACTGTGTGCAGACTTTGGTTGATTATAAATCCCAGTAAGATCCATAAAACTGACTGGAAAAAAACTTTATAGGAAATCCCAGACCAACAAGTAGCCTGCTTATGGGGAAGCTCACCCTGCAGTGGAGCCTGAGATAGGATGTGGAAACATTGTTCTGGGAACACCAAGCATCAAAGCTGTGGTTTTCTACCAGCTGTAAAAAAAACTCCTACCTCCAAACCTCATCCCACGTACATTAACCTATTTATGTTTATACTTGTTATCTAGGTCAAATGCACTAGTCTACGAGCTATGTTCCTGGGGTTAGGACCACCAGGGTTTCAAGATGCCCTGCTCAAGTATATACCCACTGTCATTTAAAGCCACATACTTATTTCCCTGATACATCCTCCTTTTGCACACTCCCAGTGTTTATGATAGACGTAAGAGCAGTGATTGTGCTATTAACTACCCCAGCAACAGAAACATCTACCCCAACACAGCCATATAAAAAACGGTGCTTGTGGGATGGTCTGGGCTGAGCCAGGAACTTCAGGCAGTTCAGCTAACATCCTATACTGGAAACTTTTTGCAATTTTTTCCGTAATATTTTTAAATGGATAAAACACATAGTGTGTCATTAATTACCTAATGCCCTGTTGGCATGACAAACATTGCAAACAAGAACAAGCAAAACCGGAGTCTTCTGGGTAAATTCCCGCTGAATCCAGGAAGATTTAGGACATAAGACAGCAGAAAATAAACAGCAGAAAGGGAGCTGAGAGGGATCATCTCATGAAAAGCCTAAAAGAACAATGAAAACTTACCTAGACAGAGCTCTGCAATCTTTCACCTGCCTGCAAATGCCACAACTGGCTCCACACAGCACTTCATACACAGCTCCATGGTCCTTTATGTGCAGAGCAACAAGGTTTGTTTAATGTGAGCCTAAGTGCTTTTCACCAGGCTAAAACCACCACACAAACAGAGGGAACAGGTTAGACTGTAACGAAAATGAATACCAAGCAGCATGGTATGTGTTTGGATAGAAATGTCGCCATGTGCTCCTCCCTCCACCTGACAAACAAATAAGACCACGGAAGAGCACTGCCACCCATGCACTGCTAAAGGCCAAAGGTTTAGTGTTCATCAGCATCTTCTGTGTCACCAGCAACAGCGCAGAGGTGTCTCACGGTAGGAAACCGCCAGTCTTTGAGGCCAGGACTTAAGCACAGTTTTTCAGCTCATTTCAAGGTATACTGAGAGCTTGTCCTAACCAAGAGATGAAGGTTTCAGGATTACGTCCACAGGAGAAACAGGCAAAGGACACCTATCAATGGAAGATGCATCTTGCATGCCATGTCAGGAGCGTGAGCTATAGAAAGCGGTAGCATAAGAGGTTCACCAAAGCTCCCAGAGATGCAGGAAGATGAGGCAGCGCTAGGTAAGCAAACCAGGAAAATGGCATCAATGAAAGGGACGCAAGCACTGCCACCTTTTGAAGCACATACAGACACACAGAGTAGCGACCATCAAACTGGCCACAGCACAGACAGAAACAAATACATCTCTAAAGCAGAAAGGGGATGGCAGAAGACAGTAATACCTCCAGGAAGGACTTCTCCATGTAGGTTGCCTGGCCATGACCAACAGCACATGGCAGCAGCTATCAGCTTGCAGGCACACACTTTTTAACTTCCAAACCAAGAATACCAGCCATCCCAGTCTCCCTAGACTGGGACTTACACACCAGCCACCTGTCTCCCCTCTACCCTTGCCCCATGTTTTGGAAGACCAGCTTAATCTCTCTGCCTAGACCCCAGACAGACAGAGCTTCAGATGGTGCTTGTGCAGTCCCTCTGCAGGCCCTCCTGGAGTCCCCAAGAGCTTGTACATTATCCAAGTTTACTTCTGCAGAAAGGAGCTCATACACCACTTGGCAGAATGGCACGTGCCTACCTTGGAGCATCCCAGGAGTTGCTACTAACAGAAGTCTTGCTAAAGACCAACAAACATGATCTCCTACAGCACCACACAGCTATAACCCACTGCGTCATTAACTGGCCACAGCTTCAAGCTGACCTAGTGCCTCAATACTGCTTATGGAAGCCAGGCACAAGAGCTGTGGAGGCTGTTAGCCGTAAGATCACTTTCTTTGTTGCTGTAATTGAGTCAGGTCCAGCAACAGGAACCTGGCAGCTGCTGCTCAGGAAGTCTGCTCCGCACTGCCCATTACCTCTGCTCAGCTCAGGTCCCCACCCAGGGCTTCCAACCAGATCACCAAGCCACACTAAAAATAGCCAGCTCACAAAACCAGCTCTTGGCTCTAGCCACTCCACCCTCAAAGTACAGAGCCTAACTCTACTGCCTCCTGCAAACAAAAGGAGAATTCACTCCTCCATCTATTTATAAGCTGCTTATTCACAGCTTGCAAGCACAAATTCTTTTCAGATGAGGAGCTTGGGGGAAGAGATTATGCTTTTTCTGGTTCCGTGTTGCACAGAGCCCAGCACCCAGCCTGGTCATTCCTTCACCGTCTGAGGTTTTTCTCTTTCTTTCAGCTCTCACAACTAGTCTTGTGGCTATCTTGCCTACCAACATGCAGAACATGATGCAATCCCACTCCTGTGCCACACTGAGAACACAGATTCACTGGTAGAGCCGGGCATGTGCCAGGTATATTCTGGTTTGACTAGTATAAGGCATCTTTATATTAATACAAAATGTTTGTATCTTCTTTACTCCACTTCTGACTCATAGCATATCTAGAGGACAAAAGGCATCACTGGACACCTTGTCTAGGCAAGTGATCCCAGCTCTTGGCTATGCTGGAAGAGGGGCAATAATGAGAACAACAGTGGAAAATGTCAGGCTAAAGACCAGGTTAGGTCTCCCTGCCTTGCTGCCCAGCCCCACGCAACTGCCTCACTTTAGTAAGAGCTCCCACTGCTGCTGTCTGGCTCCTGGCAGCTTCTCCAGGCTTATGATGGAAGTGTCAGAGAAATCTTCGAAATTCACCACAAAATAAGCAATGCAGTAGTCCACCTTCCACAGCTGACTTAGTGAGTTGCCTGCAAGCCCCAGGCTGGTTATCAATACACTAGATATACAGAAACCAAAAATACACCTGCTAGCCAACTCTATG
Source organism: Gavia stellata (assembly GCF_030936135.1). Lineage (NCBI taxonomy): Eukaryota > Metazoa > Chordata > Aves > Gaviiformes > Gaviidae > Gavia > Gavia stellata. Next base: position 1,552,517 of record NC_082608.1, read on the forward strand.
TAACTTATTAAAAAGACCATGTTTAATAAAAGTTTCTGTCCAAAAGTGCAGAAATAAGTATTAATAGCATTAAAGTGTTGGTCTCTTCTCCCATGTAACTAGTGATAGAAAGAGAGGAAATGGCCTCAAGTTGTGCCGGGGAGGTTTAGGCTGGATATCAGGAAAAATTTCTTTCCTGAGAGAGTGGTGAAGCATTGGAACAGGCTGTCCAGGGAGGTGGTGGAGTCACCATCACCGAAGGTGTTCAAGGAACATGTGGACGTGGCACTGCGGGACACGGTTCAGTGGGCATGGTGGGGTTGGGTTGATGGTTGGACTTGATGATCTTGCGGGTCTTTTCCAACCTTAATGATTCTGTGATATGTCTGGCATTTGTCCACACTTACTGACAGGAACTTCCGCTAGGCTAACAGCTCTGCATTTCAACCCCCAGAAAGACTGGGACAGCAAAACCTGGAAGCTTTCAGCAAACAGACTTGGAGAAGCACCGAGCCTTCAGCGCAGCAGATGGTGTGAAGGCAAATGTGCTGGCTTTAAATGCAGCCAGCTCCACCAACAATGAATAAGTGGCAATGCCACCTTCAGCAGTCCACCTGCACCTCTGGGTGGCCAGCCTGTGCTGAAGCTATCATTACAGCACTTAAACAGGCACTACAAAGATACTGGTTTGTCAGTACCACACCCACGCCAACTCTAGGCCAAATTCAACCTGGTCTTCCTGGAGGTGGGAGAGTGGTGGGGGACCCGCTGAGCACACCTCATCCTCTTAGCCAACTCCCTGTGATGGGCTGCCTGCAGGACTCATGTTCTATTAACAGAGCTCCTCCTTTCTAAGCCAGGAAAAGGCTGAGATCCAGAAAGACTGCTTGGAGAGGTCTTTCTTTCCCTTTGTGAATATGCAGCTGGATGGGCGCGGCTATCTTTTACAGCTATACTTGGTGGAGAAGGGAGTATGGAGACTCTTGGTCAGCTCACATTGGGAACAGAGAGTGAGTAGAGTCACTGGTCAAAGCCGCTGCTGTGGTGCTACAGTATCTCTCAGGACGGGACCAACCAGGAGGGACTCCCAGAGGCTCTTCAAGCATCTGTCAGAGAAACAAATGGATGTACCACAACACATCTCTCCTGCATGACCACATCTCTGATAGGATGAGTTCAGTTTCTACAGGAAAGTAGCTGTGTCGCTGGCTTAGTAAATCCTTGCAAAGCCTGGGTCAGACCTGAACAGCAATGATATCCCACTGTTCTGTGTCATGAAACACTCCAAAGGGCATCTCGGCTCTCCAGGAGGGCAGAGCAGGGAAACATGCCAAAAGCAACCCCAGGGGAAGAGTTTCATTACTAAAGAAAGACTAAAGCAAGTCTTGTTTGCTATGTGCTCCCGAAAGGTATTTGGCAGATAACATCTGACTACACAGAGCACAAGCCTGCTTCCCTGCCTGTTTTAGCATACTATCTCTAACCTGCAGCCAAGCGTTTTCAGATGGGCTTGTCCATCTCTATTCTTACCATCTCCCGGTATTCTTTTTGCCACCTGAAGCCACAAACTAGCAAGAAAGTCAGCCGTGAGAGCAGGCAAAACATATCCCCTGCAAAAAAAGCAAGTGAATCTCTTGCTTGTTTAATCTCAAGATGACGGTGCAGCTGGGCTTGACCTCTTCATGCCTTTTAAGAAAAATCACATTTTTTACTTTTAGTTCTGCACTTTTGGTTAGCATATTTCAATTAAGTGGAGCTAAGAGTCCAGAAAACTGCTCTTAAAATTTTTCCCTCCATTTATATGCAATTCTTGCCCATTTTGACAGTTACCTGTTCACAGCTGGCCTCACAACTTCTGACTAAGAAGTCTTGGCAGTCATGACTCTCTGCTTGCTCAGGCTTTTGCACAAGAGGCAAGAAAAAACTAAAACAACGGGACACGAGATTAACATAAGAGCCAAAAGGTTGCTCGGAAGGGTAAAGCCGCTTGACTTGCTTTTGTAAATAATTTGATTTCAAGTATTGGGGGAGTGGGTGTGGAATTAAAGACTTAAGCATTGATCAAGATTTTACAATTCAAAGTTTAGAAAAGCTGCTGAGTGCACGGACACAACCAGTCCTGTTCCATTTTCACACGTCACCAGTCAAAAATCTAATATTGGACCCACATACATCAATAGCTACTCCAGGCTAGCTTAGTAGGCCAACTACAATATTTTGTCCCTAGCCTGCTTTGATCCTATCTGTTAAAGACGCCTACGAGAATCATAACCACAGGACCCTTTACAGGGCTAGCAGAGCTCAGAACCTTTAATATCTGCACACCAGTTTGGAGAGAAGGAACAAGTGTAGAAGCCATGGAGGATCTAAAATCAACAGTGCCTTATACAGAGTTCTCTGGCCAAGAGCTTTTTCCCCCACTTAAAACGATCCTGGAACAAGGAAGAGTAGACTTTTTTAGTCCTCTGCCCTGAGTTACATGACAAGCAGGCATTTCCTCAATTAAAATACTGCATGGATTTTAGTTTCTGCAACTACTCCACAGGCTAGAAGAGGACTAACTTTCTCCCGCTATATTCATTTACACTCCTCAGGCTGAAGAGAGCTACATATATTGGGCCCATAGCATACACACTCCATTCATACTGGCAGGGAACAAATATAACCTGAATTAAGACAGAGAACATGCTACATAGCCTCGGCATGCGCTCAAACACTGTGCAATCAAAGAATTACGTGTATCCTCCAACCCTGCCCTTGCTAAGGTAATCAAAGCAGTAAATTATCCTTAGGGGCTGTGCCAGATCAGGTTTCAAAGTTGATCATTTCCCTGCACAAGAACACAGGCTTAGCTTAAAACCACAACACAACATAAAAAGCATGCACGATCTCCCCATTCTCCTAGGACTGAAGTTGTTGTGTGTTACTTAAAATACAATAAATAAAAAAACCAAAACACAATAGCCCACATTATCTGTGCTTCTCATGACATGTCAGAATGGAAAGGCTATACTGTACTAATTCTACCCAAAACTGCATCAAGAGTACTTCACCCGTTCAGCAAAAGAATTGTGTCTGCACAGCCTGCCAGAGCTGCTGACAGGAGCCACAGCAAGCAGGGAAAAGAAACAGTTACGCAGCCTGTCCTCACGCTGCCCTCTCACTCAGCACCGAAATACCGACCCCCCTCTCCCAGTGACAGCAACTTGCACTGTCATCCACTTGCTGAATTTTCAAAGAGAAATGTTGTTCTTTTCCCAGTGTTGGGGTGAGATACCCTGCAAGCAATTTTGTTATCTTCTCTCCATTCCCTCCCTCAAAACCTCCCAACTTGCGATGGCAACAGAGAGTTTAACCAGAGCAAGGCTGTGGATGCACGGAGCCATTCCACACCACCCTGCCATCCGCTACGCCCTCGTCTGCACCCACGCGCCAGCATTTATCTCACACTTGGGCTGGAAGCTCCTGGGTGGGAGGGCTGCCTTTTTACCTTGCTGTTTGCACAGCACATAGCACAGAGGCCTTCACATGCTGATAGGCTTCAGGTGTTTTAACAGTACAAACAGGAGTTGTGCAATGCCCTGGGGTTTTCAAACAGCTGGCCTCTCACAGTCTCCGCTTCTCATACCGATTCTCTAAATGGGCAGTGAATATTTGTTTGTGCAAACCGTACCAATGTGCAAGGAGATCAGAGCTTGCTTCAGCCAGAAAGCATTCCTCACAGTTAAGGTCCTTGGAAATCCCCTTGCATAAGGAGTGCCTTGCTAAATCACACAGCGATAATGCCCTGGACCTAAACATTCATCACTGGCACCATCAATTAAGGCTTGTGTTTTAGAGGTGCACAAAATATCCAGCCTTCTCTCCACTACAGAAGATTAAGTCTGATTTGGTTTGGAAAAGGAACTTTAACCATCTAAGTGAATCCACCCAGACAAGTTTTTGGACTGGGAAAGAAGCGGTCAGGGTAAGAGTAAAACTCATCACGCTTTTCACCTTTGCTGTTTTCAACAAAAGTCCTTGCCACATGAAGCTGCTCTCCAGCCTGCACCAATGATGGGTCACCTCACAGACTCCCAGCGCCTGCTTTTTGCTCATCTCCATCTTCTCTTCTCCCGCTCTTGGGCCTTACCTGTAGTCATGAGTGAGGGTGACACAAGACTCCTCCTTCCTCAGCCTGGCCAGGAGCGCTCCACCCTCCAGCTGCAGCCTGACCAGCCGTGCGTCTTCAAGAACGTTCTTCATCAACTGCCTGTAATTCCTCAGCAGCACAGCTGCCTCCTGGATGGATCGCAAGAGTGAGATGAGCAGTTAGTTACTGCAACGCACAGTCAGTGAGGGAACGGGCAAAAACCAGCACCCAACCCAAACCACATCTCACCTTGGCCCACCCTAGGAAAGAGGGAGGCTGGCTCCCACAGCTGTTTCTCTCAAGCCTGCCAAGTCCACAGTGATTAGCAGTGCTCCTTATGTTCTCGATACTTTCCCCACCAGGCTAAAATTGAAACCCAATTCCTATCATTGCCCATATTCTATTTGCTGGGCATAGAAAGAATAAGCTTTCCAGTGTCATTTGCCACTCACAGCTAGCTCCTACTGTTCTTGGAGCAAGCTGTGCGACAAGATGCATGTGAAGGGTTTGTGGGTATACACGTGTACGCAGGAAGGCCCAGATGGGCCACTATGATATCTCCCATTGCTTTACTCTTGGGACCCTCAGAGCTGGCAGCAACCTCCTACCATGTCAGGGGTACAGCAGCTTCTCAAGAGCGGGGGAATATAATGTTTGCAACAACACAGGTTCAGTCTTTGTACCCTCCTCTTCTTGCCCACTTCCAAACTTCTGTTCTGGAGACAGCACAGCCTTGGCCTGGTGAACACCATCTATGTTGTCACCCAACTTTATTCCAGGCCGTTCAAGCCAAGCTGGTGTGGCACAGCCTGAGGCAGCTGCTCACTACTAGAGACACCAAAGCCAGCACCAGCTACAGAGCTGTGGAGCTGCTAAGAATGCACTCCAACGCTGGGGTAAGCACCCAGCAGCAACAAGCACAGCTGAAGAGGAGATCTTCTGGAGTGACAGCAAGGGATCAGAGAACCAGCTTCTACACCCAGTGGAGCCTCTATCGCTTCATTTGGATTAGCTTCTACCAGTCCCGCTGTCCTGACAGCTCCACAGTGACACACAGCACTCGGAATACCTTGCTACTACAGCTTGCAAATTCAAAGCTACAGCTTTTCGGCAGCTATCCAGCCTCCTGCTCTCTTCTGTCCCAGGGCCACCTCTGACACGAGGTGAAGGACATGTTTACCTCAGCTCCTTCTGGTAATTTTCCAGATTCCACTTTATGAATGGCTCCCTGGAGGAAGGCACAAGCACCTTGGCATCTTTGTAGCAAATGTTCCAGCTTCTACAAGAAGAAAGGACCAAGGCAGAGATTATTGTCTCACGGCTTACAAGAAAGCTGTCTTTTCAGCTTGCAGAAGGTTAGAAGTACAGAAATCAAGAAAGGATCAAACGCATTAACCTAGGAGTTCAATTACAGAATTCAGTGAGGCTGTGTCAGCAAAGAGAAGCCCATCAGAGGCTTCAGATGCATCACTCTATACCAAAACCTCTATGCAGACCTTACAAACTTGCATATTCGTGGCTTGTATGGGCCATGCTTTAGAGAAAGAAAAAAAAAAAAAAAACAGTACACTTATGTCCCACATTCTTCTACTATTAGCATTTCTTGTAATTTCCCACTGAAATGAATCACTATGCATGAATTTTGGAGGAACAAAACATATAAAGAGTACTTGGAATTTCTCTACTTCAAATCATTTCTCTTCATATTAAACGTAGTGTAAATTAAAGATTAGGAAACTGGGGAGCTTCCACAATTAAGCACCTTAAAGTACTGACAAATCTGAAATCCCTCAGCTCTTCGGGGGAAGGGGCGGTGAAGGAAAACAAAACAAAGAAAACCCCAAACATTTTACAGGGGTTCATGAGACAGTACTTTTTGGGCTTTGTATCACTGATTTTTCTAAATACTCTCAGATGCCACCCTCTAGCCACTGTAATCTGAGAAGGGAGAAACATCTATTCCAAAACAACCCTGCTCAAAACAAAACAAAAAAGCAGCTGTTTGACTCTTTACTGAATCAAACTCCCTCCTCCCTGGAGTGCTGGAACAGCCCCAGCAGTGACAGATTAGCAGGCAGGATGCAGGTGAGATCACCGAGACAGGAAATAAACACTGTTTGCTACATCGCTGCAGATCTAAAGGGGTTGAACATACAGGTCACTATCACACACAGTACATCGTATAAATAGGCAACCCATACAGATTGATTCCTACACTAACTCCCTTTGGTAACACTTTGCACATTAAGAGGTAAGACGTAAAGAAGTCTGATAGCATGCTCCTTCCTTCAAAAATTATCTTCCTGCATGGACAAGGCACCTCAGCTCCCAACTCTGTCCAGAAAACTAATCCATAACCTTCTGCAAAGCTTCTCTGCTTCCTCACTGCGAAATAAACCTCAAATTCAGTCCCAGACACCAAGATTAGGCTTCAGTACCTCTACTCCATCAGCATGGGTTCATACTAGTACTTTTAGATGCAAGTATTAGAAACCCATTTTTAAACAACTTGGAAAAGATAAGTTAACATTTGGCACGTGCTAAGCCTAACTGCTGAAGCTTGCCACCAGCAACACAGTGGTATTATCAGTGATATCTTAACCTCCTTCAAATGCTGCACTGTCTGCCACACAGTGCTCTGGGCAGTGAGATCACAGCCAAAAGACCACTGGATCTTTTGGAAGCAGAGCTGATGGTTCTGTCATCCACCAGGGTGAGCAAGTCAAATGCAACGTGAAGACAGCCAATTTGTGTGGAGATTTACAGAGATTTAATCCCGTCTAGTCTCAGCGTGCCAAATCATGTCTCAATATGGCTTTTAAAGACTCAACAAGCAGATGATCCACAGGACCTATGCTCCCTCCGCAGCACAAGTGTACACAGAGCTGGGTATTGGTGCCACAGATGCTACTTTTGCAGATTTATGGCAGCCTGCACACACCCTGCTGCATGGCCAGCAACACCTGGAGTCCTGCCGCAGATCATCAGCGTGTGCTGCATTGGTGGCTGCAGCACCCATCGGTGCCTGCAGCACCCTTTGCCAGGGCTACCTTCTTTATAAACCGTGGCTGGGTGCTGCAGTTTCAGCTCTCTATCTCTGAGGTTTAACCTGGGTCAGCTCAAACATTTCCATAGCGTGGTCAGCCTCCCTACATCTTGGGCTGGCTCTAATCCGCACTGGGTACAGTTCACTGTAGATCTCTTGATCCACGACTCTTCTGGAGAAAAGTGCAAAGGTCAAACAGGATCACAGCACTGAGGCATGCTCAGAGCAGCCAAACAACAGGGAGAAGGAACAGATCGCTGGTACTGCCTCCTACTGTTATCTTCATCCTGACACTCACTGAATGGAATCTGCGTGTTTCTTTTGTTTCCTTGCCTCACGTGGCCAGCTCTCAAAGAGGAATACAGTGCTCCCCTGCACTGAATCTTCTCTGTATTTTTAGTTTAGATGCTTTCTAAAGAGTTCAAGTTTTATGACAACTTCGGTAAGTAAGCAAATTATATCTAGAAATATCTTTCTCCTCCTTTAGAAGTATCTGAACTGATTATCAAGGAACTTCAAGTTTCACTCCCGCCAGGATTGCAGTTTTTAAGGAGCTCTTAGCCTGGTCTGGGGAACTTCCTCCAAAACCAACAGGATCTAACTATTTTTATTATGCTCGAGTTTTTGATTGCTAGTTCAAAGGCAACGTGATACTAACACCTTCTCCTCAGATTAGCACAAGAAGTGCCTACCCTTGAGCCCCAGAGTATAACCGAAGTGCCACTGTCTATCACAACAAAACAGGATTCTGATTCTCCCTTCCCTTCAAAATATGGTCAGATCTGAATTAATGCAGTTCAGGCAGATGAATTAAAACCGAAAATTTTAGTTCCTGCAGTCATGCCAATAGGTCGCAGTGTGCATCCATTTTATGAAGAGAGTAGTAGCATTCTTTTGGTAACAGAGATTCATTTGCATACATAATAGCTATTACAGGAACCATTGTCTTTTAATGCTTGTAGGTTCAGCTGTTGACAAGCTGCTCTTGCTTCAACTCCGTTACCATGCCATTTCTTCTCTCAGATACCAAAGAACACAAGACATCCTACTCACCATGCGGAAGCTTAACCAGTCCCGGTGGCAATAAGGGAAGGTCCCATCCAGTTCTAGAGGCAGCTGTGAGCTGTCTATGTGCTTATGGAGGGATTTCATGGAGGTGAGAAGTTCAAACTGCACAGGAATGGAAGAAATAAAAGCACATTTGCATTAGGGTGTGAGTATTGGAGAAGGGAAGGTTAACAAAAAGACAGCATCCTTTATTTCTTTATTTATCTTGCATAGAAACAAGGCACACAGCATATATCTGCAACATAACTACAGTATGAAGGAAAAAAAAAATGAATTCAATCTTAAAGCAGCTTGCTGTACAGCTTAGTGGGCGAACCTTGAGGGAATGCAGGCCACAACACGCTGTTTCACCAAGCAGAACATCTGTGATGGGAGTCTGGCAACAGCCAGCCTTCTCCAGAGCCAGTACCTCCTAGTATAAGCAGAGCAACTCCCTCATATGTTCCCACGTTGTGCTGCGATTTGCATTTGTTTGGGGAGTCTGAAAGGTTAAGTCCAGCCCCAGCTTCCCCATTGCACCTCCTGGGAAAACAGTCTAACAGAACAGCCTCTGCCCTACCCTAAACTCTCCACTCATCGCAGCAGCTATTTGCTCCAAGTGTTTCCTGGATCTCAACACAGATAACTTACCTTCTGTGAGTCTGTAGGACCTCAGAGCATTTTTATACTCACCAGAGAAACAGACAAGTGCTCCTGCAGGTACATGGAAGCCAGCCCAGACACCAGGAACTCAGGTGCAGACATTTAACCCCCACACACACACTGGGAAGTTTCCACCTCCTTACAAAATAGTGATGAGGCTTCCAATTCCTCCCGCATGCCCATGTCTTTATTAGCCTTTGCTCTGTTCCCTCCCACACACTTTGCATTTGTTCAATGCGTTTAATGTCTTCTGTAGCTCTCCCTGCATGCACATGCCTGTAGCCCCCCTTCTCAGTTCAAATTCTTCCACGTGGGGGCAATGAGGAAATGGTCTAACAGCATTTGTTATTCTTTAGCCTTTCAGGGCAGCACACCACACACACAGCAAAACTGATGCTATTTGCAATGTCTTCATCTACAGGAGCCAAAAGGGAGGTCCTGGCCTACTCTAAAGTCTATGGGGTTTTGGCAGGCACAGAATTTCAGTCCACTCTTGTAGCTTGTAACAGTCTTAGAGCAGAGAGAGATGACTAAAATGCAGTCTGATGCTCTATTCACTCACCACAGAGTGGCTGAGAGCCTACATTCCTTATACAGCTATGGAATACCAAGGCAGATTTACTTCTAGTGGGGGTGTTCAGTGAGGTTGTGATGATTTTCTCTCCTCCATTAGCACCTCCTGTTAGCCTTCCCAGACATTTCAGCTGCAAAAGGGAGCCTCACACACATACACATCTCCTCTTCCCCCTCTTGCAGAAGTCTTAGCCTCTGACAGCACAAGCTATGAGGAGAGGAAACATGAGCTATGCAAAATGTAGGAAGGCAACAAGTACCTTCAAACAATGGAGTTCAGCATTTAGCTTAATGTGATCTCTTCCTCAGCAAGGACTTCCCCCCCTTGTTAACAACAGAACTTGAAAAGCATCTCTATTACTGTTAATTGTGCAGGGCTCCTCCATACAGTTATCCACACTCCCAACAAACCCCCTGTGTCTTGAGGGCCCCAGCAGACTGACATAATTATGGCGCAAATGTCACTGATGGACTCGGCAATAAACACAGCATGACAGAGATATGTTCAGCTCGCATAAACTTTACAATGCTATAAACACCACACCCGTAAAAGACTACAACCATAAAATTCAGAGAACAACTACAGAGATTTCATGTGAGAATAAACATACATCAGATGACAGAACTTGCTGTTCGGAGAGTTAAATAGAGGATATCAAGAGCTCCCCAGCAACCCCTGACTGAATGGTTCCATTACCTGTCCTGCTGGTGGCTTCTCCATCCGAAAAGTCAGATCTCTCTCAACCAGAAGCAGTACTCCATGAATACAATGAGGATCCATGTCCTACAACAGAACAGAGCGCAAATCCATTACCTATCTGCCTGGGATGCTAAGGAGAACATACCATACCAGGTTTGCACAAGAGTAAGCAATTTATCCTTCAGAGGCATTTACAAAGCCTGGAAGGCAGTCAGCAGGTATAGGGAAGGCCATTCTACAGAGCACCAAGGCTACGTCCTTAAGGTAGTTTGCTTCAGATCAACTAGTCCCGCAGTATTTAAGGAAGCAATGAAAGAGGTCAGGTCTTGGCTGTACTAAAAAACCCTCTGCCTTCTACACGATGAAATGTGTCGGGGCAGGGGGACAGGGACCAAAAACCATATTCAAATGTCCAAGTTTTTCCTTGATAACTTTCCTGGTCACTTCTAACCAAAAGCAAGGTTTTTTTATTTCCCCCACAGTGCCACAAGTGTCATCTTGTCTTTACTTACTGCCAACTCACAATCAAGGACTTGCATCCTGTTGCTACTGTTAAATGGACAGAAATCCCAAACACAAGGGACATCTGGCAGCGGTAGTTCAAACTCGGTGATCCAGGAGCAGCTCTCCAGTTATAGAAGCACTCTACAGGGTAGTGTGAAACAGGCACAAAGAGCGACAGCAGGGAGAGGGAAATGTAGGAGAAAGATCCAGATCATGGGGACAGGACCCACTAAATACATGATGCCTGGACAAGGATAGCAAGGAGAGCAGCCATTTGAGCTGTCATTCCACATGGTTAAATAAGAGCCATCCCATCTAAATGTCTCCTAGATGGTCTTTGCCTCTGCAAAGAGCTTGGAAACTGTCAAGCAACAAATCCTTTCCGGTATTGCTCGAGCTGCAAGGAGCCTGCCACACAGCAGGCCATGACAACAAGGGAACCCTGTTTAAATAAATGGCCCCGGCAGTGTTTAAGGTTAAATATCTGACATGAGCAGCAGAGCCAGAGTACACAGGCAAGTGCACCAGCAGAGACTGAGCCACCTCACCTGACACCAGGCCCAGTACAGCAATTAAGAAACAATGCCAACACAAGGAGACCCTATTCTGCAAGTGAAAGCAGCAGCAGAGATTCCAGAGCAGAGGAAAAAGACCTTTCTCTCACTTAGTCCTAAAACAGGATCCTTTCAAACAGGTAGCAAAAAATCCCAACTGAAACACCTCCCAGAACAGTGAGAGGTTTCTCAGTTTTCTGAAATCCCTTCCTCCAAAGAAAGTTATTCACACTTTCACTGATATTTGAACACTGATCAAAAGGCCAAAAAGAATTTATTGCATAATTAGGCTGTATTAGGTAAATACTAAAGCTCACCTGAAGAGAAGATGGGGCAGCATTTACAGCTGTATCAGCAGCTCTGAATTTGTCTGCCAGGAAGTACTGAAGGATGAAGACTAGCCACAGTTTCAAGACAGATCATGGTACTAAATAAATTTATTCTTTCACAATCCCTCTTCTACTCCAACAGTCATGAGATGTGCAATCCGAGTGAGGGATAAAGGTAGTGGTGGTGTAACACGAGGTTACAACAACAGCCAAAACACTCACTTGCATGTTTGCTACTGCTGAAAATAGAGACTGAAAAACCATTCACAAATAAAAGCTGTCAGGGGAGAAGCTCAGGGTTTTCCAATCCAAGAAGTAGTCATATTTCGAAAGAAATCGAGTATTTTTCACTGTATTTTTTTTTTTCTTTAAACAGCTGAAGAGAAGTCAGTCTCATACAGCACTGATGGAGCAATCCAAATGGACGAAAACAGTTTATAGGAGCGCCTCAGGAGACAGGCAGAGCTGAAAGCAGCAAGATGCTACTTGAGGAAGCTTTCCTGCAGCTTTCTGCACAATCTCTTACCACCTTTGCTATCAAAACCAGCTATCTGGAAGCAAAGAAAGAGTCCCACACATGTAAGTTAACTCCTTGCCTCCCAGAACAGGCGCAGTGTGGACAGTGTAGAATAGAGGAACATCAACAGGAGCTCAGAAAATCATGGTAAATACCCATCCCTTTACAATTATTCTTTAAAAGAGAATCAGGTACTTTCTTCCATCTTTCTCAGACTGAAGTTTCAAACAGTATTCTGGCTTCCTGACCCAAATGGAAGCCCATGTCCAGACTTAACATCCCTGGCACAGTTTGAAGCACAGGCTGCCTGTGCAGATGGGACAGTCCCCAAATACCATGTTCAATCTCAAAGTGACCACTTCTAATGGAATAGTAGGAGGTCCCTGGTCTTTAACATCAGACCAAGGTCCTCTGTACTTCTGCAGTAACAGGGCATGTAAATATACCCCTTGAACAGAAAGAGTTGCAGAGAAGTTTTCTGCTTTGAACTGCTACTGTATCTCTGCCTTCATAAACACTCTTCCCTTCCCCATCCAACACACAGATGCAGCAGATTACAGGATTAATCATTCGCACTGATATGCAAAATTCAAGAGACTCTCACTCTATAAAGACTCAGGCAGAGAGAAATCCCACAGATATCTGTTCACTGAAGGCCAGCACAAACATTCCACTGTCCATGCCCTGCCTGCTCACTAACCAAGGGATCGGCCCAGCACTACTGAGCGGCAAAGTTCTTCTGACCAGGCCCCACAGCACAGAGCTTACTGGTGACAGCCTGTGACCAAACATCACAGCAGCATTCACCCCCACAAAAATCCTTCCTCCAAAGCATCATTACGCAGTTTCCCACAGAAACAAACACCATCTATTCTTGCAGCGCGTACACACTACGCATTTCCCTTCACCTCCGTATGGAGCTGCCAGAGTTCCTCCTTGCTCCTTCCTGAGTTAGCTCTGCTGCAGCGCTTTATTCTGCCTCTGCTCTCAGTGCTGTCTGGGACAGAAGGATTTCCAGCAGTGCCCAGCCACCCACATTCTAAAAAGGGAAGTGGAAGAAAGTCTTGCAGAACACAACTGCCCCCCACCCTGAAGGCAGAGAGGATGAGAAGCTTTCACCAGTTTACTAGGTGACTACAGACAGAGCAACTGACAGTCTCCCAGTGCTGTAGGGAAAGCTACCTGCAAGCACCAAAAGTTGTCCATTAGCACTTAAAAAGTCCGTTTGTGCATTTATTCTGAAGAGATGGAAGAGTGGAATAAGTATTTTCTCATACTGACAGATTTTTAACCCAGAAACCTGTGGGATCAAAGTCTTCCCTCCCCAGGGAGGTTCTCTAGGGTTAACAGATCTGAGCACTGCAGCAGGAAGGGACTCTGCATTAGGTCATCCGATCTGTGCTTACCCACTGTGAAGCAGCACTCCTCACTGCTCAAGAGGAAAACGTCCCTTCAAAATTGAAGAAGCAAAACACTGGATCTCAACATTTAACAGATTCCACCCACACTATCATAGTAGGCTTCACAAAAGCCATGTAAATAAAGTCCTGTTGAAGTGAAGAGCAGAACAGCGGAGCCATGAGCTCCAGAGACAGTCTGCCAAAGGTAAGAGATACTGGGAGATGCATCAGGGATTTCAGAAAGGACCCCAAGGAGATGATGTGTTTTGCGACCTTACGGGCACAACATACAGTCTCTGCTTCTGTATCCACCGGCCAGCAAACCTTGCTGCGCTCTAAAAAGCCTAGTTTGCCTCACCGTAGTTACAGTCAGTTTTCTGTACTTCTCTATCCTTATTTCAGAGCAGATGAGAGTACTGCTGTGGGATCACAGAGGTAAACATGAAGGATCTCCAAAAAGCTCAGAGGAGCCAGGGGATTATTCCTGTGCCATAACCAGATGATGAGCTAGCTGAACAGGTCTTGTTTATGGAGTGTGCAGAAGAGTCAGGGTAAGGACCAAAAAACCACAAGCAGAGTAATCAGCCTCTGTCAGTCACTGTTACCTGGAGCACACACTCAGCTCCAGCAATCTGTCTTGCAGCACATTAATCCCTGTTAACTAACCGTTGCACCACCCTGATAATGAGGTGCTCAGAGCCAAACAGCCACCACAGCAGGATATTACAGAGGCAGTGCAAAAAGCTTTCCCCTCCCTCCTCTTTCCAGAGGGTAGGAAACTTAAAGTTAGAATGGCTTTATTCCTGCCATGCTTGTATGAGACTGGAGACCCCAAAAAGCACATTAACCCCTGTTAACTCTCAATGTGTTGCCAATCTCCAAATCATCCCACTAAGGCATGACCATGCAACCACGGGCAATGAAACACTCAAAAGCTTTAGCAAGCCCACTGCCATGTGGGCACAGCATAAAAGAGAAGATAACTTGCTTGTTGCTTCTGCAGAACCGAGCAGGGCACCAGATTACTCCTTCACCGCAGAGAATGAGCGCACTGATAGAGCTCACAGCTCCACCCAGCCCAGGAAGCAGGAGGACAGACCTCTGACTCAGCCCCAACTCTCAGATGTGGCACTGAAGCACATAAATCACAGAGGCACCAGCCTCATTAAAACATTGCCCTGTTCCAGTTTGCAGAGTTTGAGTCCTGAGAGACCTAAGCTCTGATTTAAAAGGAACACCTGCTTAAACGAAATTAGTCATAGCTACAACCCAGCATCTCCTTGGCTTTCTAACAGCAGCAGATAGAAGCTATCTGGGAGCGGGGGCAACACAACCCACTTGCTTTCCAAGTGACTGATATGAAAGCCTTTGACCTGAAGCAATATAGAGTTACAGCATGTCTGATTCCAATCATTCACTGACAGCCACATCAACAGCTGCATGCGCTCTTCCACCTGGCATGACAAGCAGCGTCCTTCCCTTCCCTCTGCAGCAGGCATCTCTTCCTCCCTGCTCCGTGGTGGGCAAAACTCCCTGCATATTTGAGACAGCCTCTCCGTGCAGGGGACAACGTCTTCAAGCATGATAATTCATGACAGTGTTTAGACTTGGGTACAGGCTGTTCTCAGCACAGAGACATAAGCAAATTTGGAGGGGTTGGGGAGGGGTGTTCTCCCCTAACTCAGACTTGCTTAGGCTTTTTGCTTTGTCTGCAGTCTAGCAAGTCCAGGTCATTCTCCTAAAACAGGGCTGGGTGCATAACTCCACCTCCCAAAGCCAACTGAAAGCCAGGTGGCAGATGGAGACATAAAGCAGCAGATGGAGATGTAACATCCAAGCAAGACAGCAAGCCAACTAGTGTTCCTTTGCCCGAACTCACAGCTCACCTGCAATATGCTGAACGCCTTGAAGAGAGCAGGAACCGGTGAACAGCGACGAGCATCCACAAGAACAGTTAGACCCAAAGCCTGACATTCTGGTCTGCAAGGACAGAGAAAAAGGAGGTCATGTTTGTCACCAATGAAAAATCAACAAAACTATGGAAACAGAACCCGTAGTCACGACAGGGTGGGGAAAAAAGAGAAATCAACAGTACATTATGGCTCTGTAAGGACAGGGAATGAACTGGCCACCTTCTCCTAACCAAAATATATAAATGGAAACCACCACCTGGCGTGCTCAGTTTTTACTTTTGCTACTAACAGAGAGTTAGCTTTACCTCTTATTAGTTTAATCATCTAGAAGTGAAACAAAGTCTCAGTAGAGCCTGAGATAAGCTGGGGGGGAAGAGTCTGTCATAGTGAAAGGAAGAGTAGCTGCAGCAAATTCCAGCCTGCAGACTCCAAAAAGAATTGTCAGCCAGACATCAAGGCAAATTTTCTCAACCCTTGCAGATCCTCCCTCCCTCTCAGCTTGGAGGCCCAGCCTTAAAATATCATGTCACAGCACTGTATCACAGAGCTGCTGCATGACTGCCCCATCATAGCTCCCAAATCCCATTTTTTGAGCTAATGAAGGATAGCAAGAATGGCTTGGATTCATGGCAATGCATGAAAACACTCAGTACATACCTATTTCTACCACACCATGTGCACAAAGCACATACAGAATAGCCAAAGTGCTTACTGAGCACCAGCCAGTTCACCCTAGCAGGAGATTCCCACCTGTACAATTTCAGGACTGTTTGGACCAGGTTCCTGGGCCAATAAGACAATACATTCCACTCACCACCTCAGCTTCCACAGCCCTGAAAGGCAAAGCGGACACGGCAGCAGTGTCCACCCTGTCAGCCCAAGAGTGTCACAAACCTTGGGATGCTATGCAAGTACAGAAGAAGGCGTACAAGCTCAGTGGTGTTGCAGTGAGGGTTTAACCAGGCTGTGTTCCTTGTTGTTATTATGGCCACTGCACGTCCCGATTTATCTCTGGTACCTGTAAAAGGAGGGGGGATGTGTGAAAAAAAGGTCACACAAGGAAGCCAACAGAGCCTGGTTCCAGGTGCGTATGCCTCATATTCCCCTACTACCACCCCATCACCTTCCTGGAAATGTTCCCAGAACTAGATATAGGGTATGTTGCAGACCATGGTAGGCTATAAACACATTTCCAAAGTACCCAAATGCTGCCCCAGAGTTAAGTAGCAAAACTCTGCTTGTCTTTTTCCCATGATAGTGTTAAATTTGCTTCTACCCAAACACATTCTTCATAATATATGGCTGAATTTAGCTAATGATAACCCAGCCTTTTGAGAAAAGCAAGAATCTCAAATCCAAGTGGAGGTGAGATTATTTAGGCTACAACATTCACATTGCTGTCAGACAGAACACAGACAGGTTTGCAGAACAACATGTGCTACCTGAGACTGGGTGCGCATACCACAGGCTGAGCCTACCACATAACCAGACATCTCCTCCTGGGAGCAAAGCCCTGGAGCCAGAGCCTGGAGCTCCTCTTCAGAGGCTGCAGAGCGGACAGCCCAGGAGCACACTCTAGCCTGCCTACAGCTCTGACAAGGGCAGGGTCGGTGCCAGGCTTTCATTACTTTCAGAGCTTGCTCAGTGCCTAGGGAATAGATAAGGCACAGTATGGGCAACACAGCTGAGTTGTGATATATTGAGGAAGGAGAAACCCCTCTGCCTCAGTTAGGCAGGACAACAGTTCTCTGGCCCCCGCTTTCCAAAAGCCCAAAGACACAGCTTATCACAGGAACCAAGCCTGCTCTATGAGCTCCCAAAACTAAATGATAGTCTGGCTTTAGCCACAATGCACACCAACAGCTCTGAAGAGAAGGACGTAACAGTGCCATTTCTGGAATTACATCCAGGCTCCTCTCCAGACGCAAAGGAGAGAGAAAGAGCAAGCGGACACACCACTTTGGAGACCCAGACCTGCCTCTGCCATTCAAAAGCAGGCAGTGCCTCTGGAGCAAGAGCCTGCTCAAGCGACCAGCACTTGTGCACATCACCAAGAAAGTAAGTGATCTGGAGAACAGCAGGGACTACACCTCTACTGCGTGAAAATTCACAAGAACAGGAGCCATTTCCTGTCATGCACATTGTATGAGAGAGAGGGGAAAAAATCCCAAGCACAAGACAAAACCAGAGGCTTAGAGAAAGCTATGTCTTTTTGTCTCTTCCGAATTTTATCGCTACCACAGGAGATACTGTCCTGGACCACCTCTCTCCCCATCCCAGGGACAAGCACGTGAGTTGACAGGTAAAACAGATACAGATGGACAGCCCCAAGCACAGAAAACTGCCCTGGTGCGATCTCAATCTGTCACTAGGACGTGACTTGAGTAAGGGCCACAGACACAGATGGGTATCATGTAGAAGCAGGGCTTTCTCTCTCCCAGGGACCAGAACTGTGACACAGGCTTTCTCCTGCTAACAGCACGGACAAAATCTTTCATCATCTGTGTGATTCAGGAGGAGTTTTATTACTCCTGAAATACTGTGTTCTGGACACTATAATCCAAGAGCTGGAGAGAAATTAGAAAAAGCTTATTAATATACCTTGTTTCATAGTCTAAAGGGATCATCAGAAAATAAAAAAAGCTAAGCACTCAATTACTGGAAAAATGGCTCAATAACCAGGCTCAGTAAAAACTTTCTTACTGTGAAACAACATCTTTTGTCCATCAGGGAGGCTGGGCATCACCAGAATTTGACTGAACCTTGAACTTCCATATAGGACCCTGGAAATTGCCTGACCAGGTCAAAGAAAAGCAACCACAGCCACCAGGGCTAGGTCTCCAACAGTGGCATAACCAGATGATTCAAGAGCAGAAGGCGGAAATGAAACTCTCCTGAACCGAAAATTTCTTCCTAACTCCATCAGCTACTAGTGTTATTAACTAGCTCTTATTCACTATTCATTATAAAAGTTATCCTTCTAATGTAATTATTATGTCATTACCAATGTCTAACATAAAGCATTTAACTGAGTGGTGAGTGCATTCCCTCAGGAGTGAGGATTGCCCACTGAAATCCAAAAGACAACGTGAGAGAAGAGATGTCAATCAAATCCAATACTGCTTCTACAGGAAACACAATTCCTCCCTTAGACGAAAACTCCCTTGGAAGTGATATCAAACCCAAACCTTGTTTCCGCAACACATTTCAAGGGCACATCCCTTCATCCCATATTCAAATGTATTTGCCTCGTTTAACAGTTGTACATTGTGATAGGGATCTATGACAAGGGAAGCAACTAGAGCATCAGATCACATAATCCACGCTATTGTAGAAGCCTGACTATGAGCTTCTCTTAAAGACCCCTCTCTTGAACTCTGTAATTTTTTGGCTGTTGTACACACCCTAAAACGTCCAACCTGATCAGTAGATCAGATTAGAAATCCTCCTTTGGAATTTGTTCTTAACAATTTACCTCCCAATGCAAAGTTACATGTTTGAATGTACCATAACTCTGCCCTGCACTCAGTTTCTTATTTCACCTTTTTCCGGAAGACTGGAAAAGTCTTCTTTCCCTTTCTTCTTTCCCTGCACAAAGGTGTTTTCACCTCATTCTCAATCATCTTATGAGACAAACCACCTTCCAGTCTCTTGCCATAAGACATCCAATTCAGTTACAAGAAAGGGCTGCCACCCTTCTCTGCACCATCTCCAATATTCACCATTTCCTTTTAGAACAAAGGCAGCCCAAGCTATCTGAGAGGCATCACCAACAAGCATACACAGTTAAAAATCACTTTCTTAATCTGGCTAGTCATCCCCTCTCCTTTACAACATCTGAGGTCAAAATCAGTCTTGCAGCCCCAGCACTGAGTGGAGATCCCTGTGCTTCCTTTCCACTCTCCTTCCCAACTTCTCCACAATGCACAGGTCCACCTGACCTCTCCTCTGCTCTCTGGCCAATCTTCAACTCATACGTGGCTCCTGAGCCGATCGAATGCAGCTATCTTCCTGCCCCACACTGGACAACCCTCTCGCTGGCTGTGGAAGGAAGCAAGCCACAGGGGCTGCTCACGCAGACGCCGCCAAACGCCTGTTTCGCGCTGGAGAAGTAGTTCTCGCTTCCTCTGCTTTACTTCATGTTTGGTTAAACACAAAGACCTCTTGTGTGGGCCCTGCACACCAAGCGATCCTGGCTGCTCTGTCCAACAGCCTCAGCTTTGTTTACTGCTCTGCCAGTACTTGTCCCATGCAGAAGTTTTATCTGCAGCAATTTGATACTTGCTGCCATATCAGATGCAAACACTGAATAACGTTTGACCTACAACTGATCTCGGCAGAACAATTCTGGGAAGTCCTCCCTTGATAGCTAGTTTTGTCATCTGCTGTTTAGCTACACTATCGTTCATCCCACACGTTGCTCATCCACACTTCATTGGGATATTCCTTTCAACACTATGTGTCATGGAATCAAATGTTTTCTAAAAATCTATTATATCTAGGCAGCTACATTTAATCAACCAAACTTGTAAAACCAGTTTTATTCTTGGTAATTAGAAGAGCACTGTCAATAGCATCTTCTACACTCCTATCCTTTAATTATCTACCAAGTGAATCAAGTTCCTATTGTTTCGACCAGGTCTGATGTTAGGCCCACCAACCCATCATTAGCTGCATCCTCACTCTTCTCTTTTTGAACTACTGGTATGAGCCCACAGATCTGGCATTTTTGACTCATACATGCTTGGTTAACATTTTGAAACTCCTGGGAGCAAGTTAACATTACTTTCATGAGAGGGAAGTTCTACTTCCTGTCCTTCCCATCCAGAAACTTCAGAGGATTCAAGAAGTGTTGCTTCTGGAGAGGTTCAGGGTGAAAGGAATGGAATTGGCACCAGGCTGCAGCGCTGGAAATAGAGGCTCATCTCCCTTGCCCTCCTACAAACCACACTTCCCAGACACATTCTGGCTCAGCTACTCACCAGGCAGGCAGGCGACTCCGCTCCTGAGCACTTCTGGGTTCACATCCTTGACTATGGTAGGTGCAGACCGACCACCCCAGGCACTCCCAGGCGCTGGGGATGTCGGGGGAGTAATAGCTGTTGAGGTTTCCTCCAGGGCACTGACTTTTCTCACTGCTTTCAACACATCTGTGCCAATTGCTTCTTTTCTCATCTCTGCCTCTTCTGACACCATCCCTGTAAGACAAGCAGCAGTCAGAAGCTGGAACAGAGCTCCACCCAAAAGGTCCTTGGTACCAGATTGGGGAGGGACATGTCCCCAGCCCCAGCACTCTGCAGCTCCTCCAGTCCATGGGCCAGTGGCATACATGTTCCAAAACTGGTTATATAACGTTAATACCACTGTAATTCTAAAAAAAACAACCCAAAAAAACCAACCAACAAAAAACCCACAAACAATTTATTGTGAAGTTTGCAAATTACAAAAACTCAATTCAGATCAGGATTACTGTAGTCAAAGTCATTTTTAAAGGTAACTTCTCAAGCAGTACATGCCTGCTCACAGCCTCAAAGTCTGGCGCTGTGCAAGTCCCTGGCTAAGCTCCAGCAGCCTGAGCATGCTGAAGTGATAAACCAGCTTCTGACAGGGAGAGCTGCTCCGTCAGAGCAGAATTACTCCCCCAACACCACTTTCAGATGAGCTCCTGACAATATGAAGTCAACTCGAGGCTGACAAATCAGCTGGAAATTAGCCAAAAGAGACCTTGTTCTGCTCGTCCAGACTTTTATAATTAACAGTTAACGTGAAAGTCAGAAACCTATTTTAAAACCCTGAAGAACAGGATGGTTACATCAATCAGCTCTGCCTGAGAACTGGAGAAAATGCTTCCTTTGCCTGACACCTCAGCTCCGAAGTACAAGTTATCAGGAATCAGTTAATTCTAAAATTAAATATCTTAGCTACTACATGGAAACTAATGCTAGTTTTATCAAGTTTCAATTTTCATGTAAAAGTAGCTGGAGAGAAGAAAAAACCATACCTACTGCATAAGAAGTATTATTCCCCATTTGCCAACATTATAGGAATTAGAAGCCAACAATATGTCTTCAACAATACATCTTTAGCATCCTAAGTAGACAGCTAGGCTATCCCACTGTTTGGCAGAAAGATGTACTAAAGGAAAGGCTATACGTTGCTGCAAATCCTGATACTTCAATATCTAGCAACAAAAAAAAAAAAATCAACCTCTCTTTAGGGAAATAAGAGAGTGGAGTATTTATTTGCTTGCTATGAAGTCAGACATTTTAATTGCTATTTAAAATTGACTTCAACCATCCTACCTTCCTGCTGCATCAACAATGCTGACAATTGACTCAGTTTATTTACTAACAGATTCCAATACTTCATTAAAGAGCGGGACCAGGAACAAAGTAGTCCTTGAAGTGGCTTTCAATACAAGTTTTAGCAGTGAAGGAGATTTACAGGTTGAGGCTCAGCCCAAACTGCTTTCAGAATTGCTAAAGTGGGTGAGAGAAGTGCCCTGAGCAGCATGGCTCACTGGGCAAAATTATCCAACAGCGGGGGGAAACTAGGAGGGGCTCCAGAGCTCTGCACCATCGAGGCCATGATGGAGTGGCTGCTCATTACTCTTTGGTAACACCCCTCTTGAGGGAGCATCCCTCCGGGACCCAGCTTGGCATCTGCTGGTTCAACCACGTAAGCTGCTGCGACGGCTTCGGGGCTCTGCACAGTTCTGGGACGCGTCAGAGCTCAGTTCTGTTCCTAGTACTACCTCAGCCTCCACTTTCCAGTGATGCAAGAGGTCATTCCGCTTTGGACAACGCTGCGACATCTTCCTGAAGCAGCATTTTAGAGGAGCACTGATCTGCCGTAGATGGGGTATCTTGAAGATCAGTCTCACGCAAGTCGTGCCCCAAAGGCTTCACATTAAGGGCTGATAGACTTTCTAGGAGAACATAGAATCATCTTCTCAAGGAGCTGTAAGGCCTGGCAATAAGCAGAACCACACAGTCTGTAGTAAAGGAATCTGCATTAAATGAAGAAAGCCTGCAAAGAGGACCAAAAGGTGGCATTTAAAGACAACAAGAAAGCTAATATAACTATATTGAAGGTATCACACCAAGAGAAAGACATAAACATACATGGCAGCCATGCCTTGGATATCTCTTAGGAATGAGGTAGCAGCTCCTGGAAGCTAGAAGAGAGAAGCATTTTACTCAGCCCATCAGACATAGTCCTGGTACTGGGGCTTTTCAGTCCCAGGGAAACCTCACTGGAGTCATGCAGCCTCCAGACTATGTACATCTTGCCCAAACAAATCTCTTCCCTAAGCTTCTCGGGCTCAGTTCAGATCTGCAGACCCCACCTCTCTCCGAACAGGCCCAAGCACACTGTTTGTTATATGCAATCTGGGGTGGAGGCACTTACTGAAGCGGAAATTGTAGAATGCGGAGGATTACATCAAAAAGCAAACTGAGAACTAGGACATCTGAATTTGCCGTGTTTGCAGGTTCCACCTTTCCCCGAGGTTAAGGAAGTGGTAGAGGAGGATTTGCTTATGTGCATTTCAAAGAGACATTAGCATTTTTCCTGCAAACTGCCCCGGCACCAGTATCATCTATGCTAACATCACGTAGTAACAGGGAGCGGGAACGGAACGCCCTAACAGGTGCTGCTGAATATGCCCCAGTGTGGCTTTTCAGCCAATTTCTTGATTATCAAGGTATTTTCCACCCCTAAAATACAGGAATTCTTTCCAGAGCTGCAAAGTTTCAAAATTCACTTTCATTCAAAGTTAGTCATTAAACAGCAGTCACATTATCTGTGAATGGAACCAGTGTAAATTTTAAGCCACCAACTCAAAACAGCTCACATTTGACTCAAAATCTTTCTAAGTTAGATCATATTTGTGCAGAAAATAAGCTCAGTTTGTGACGGGGAGTGGGAGGAAGGGGAGAGAGTTAAGGGACAAGGAAAAATCTGCAGAGAGAGCAAACTCAGATGCCCCAGTTCTGAATGCGTATTTTGATATAATCTACCATGTCTGCCGTAACAAGAAAGCTCCTCCACCTCATGTAGAGCAAATCGTGCGTCTGCCCACTGCTTTGGCCCAGTAAAGCTTAAGCTTTGTTGTTATTTATAGTTTAGGCAAGATACCCACAGTTTCCAATCACAGTAGCAAAACAACCCCAACAAGAGACAGTTACAGAGAATTTAACTTGCATACAGACTGACTGGAGAAGTCCATTTGTAGGACTGAGAACATTTGCTTCACTTTGTAATTTTATCTCTGAATCATCTTATTATTGTATCTGAGGGTTTAATGGGGCTAGATAAGGGGATGGCTTGTTTGGATCTCAAAGCAATCAAATGTAATTGAATGGATTAAGCTTATTACAGTTCCAGCTATAGTGTTTAAGAAATACTCCCAGCATTAACAGATATTTGAGCTGCCCTATGCCTTAAAGAGTTTAGTTCATTGGTTTGGGGGGGTTCTGGTGACTTAGGTTGTTTCTTTTCCTTTATAAACTCTGAGATAACAGGATTCTTTTTTTTTTTTTAAACTGAAATGCCAAAGTTCAACATCATCAGAACTGGATCATGAATGTCACTTATTTCAGCCAAATCCCCAGAAACATTTAAGTTGTCTTTCATTAAAAAGAAACTTCACACATACCCCAGAGGGGTCCGTCATTGCTGAAATCCACAGCAACGGCCAAGTCTCGTCCTATGGAGCAGCGAGAACATCACACTTATCTCATACACGAGCTGAACCTGGCTAATTTTAGACAGAAGAGATGGGAACACCGAACAAGCAGCCACTAGAGTCATGAGGAAAGCGTACACCCAGCACTCAACGCAGCCTAGGTTTTCTGAGGTCCGGTCCTGTGCAAACATGAAGTCAAACCAGATTCAGCTTGGTCAGGGGAATGGATACCCACCCCATGGTTATTTACTGGCATATATCCCCCCAGAGCTACAGATAGGCAGAAGGTGACCTCTTTTTTCCTGCTCATGGTGGTAGACACTCAGAGACATACACACTTCTGAAATAGAAACTTTTGAGCCGACCCCTCCATTTCACAGAAGAGAAATGCTTGTCACTCCAACAGTATCACAAACGCCTGGCAACCGTGGGCTTGCTTAATTATGGAATTAGAGTATTTTGGTGCAGGTGTTAATGAAATTTCATTTTAATCAACGGACACTTTAGCTCCATTAGGAGGTCCCACTAAGGCATCAGGTAAAATGTGACTTTTGGACACTTGAGAAAGTAGCTGTGTTTGCAGCCAAATGGGGTAGTGCTGCAGCGGTGATGCAGGCTCTTATCCACGCCATTCAGGACCAGCGCAAGCATTACGCTCACAGCCCGTGCCGAGACCACCAGCTCTCAACCTGTTCCTCCACTGTCTCAGACACACTCTAACAATATGGGTCTGTACCTCCGACCCTTTCAAGCGTCCTCACTCTAATATTTCAAGCCGGGTAATTTTCCTAGCCAGGGGTCTCAGGGAATGAGAGCTGCTGAACTGGAATGGCATGTTTCACCCGCCCCCGCCACACACACGCTTCTCGATGAGATCTGCATATCTAGCTACAGCTTTCCAGACTCAGCAGTGCTAGGGAAAGCCAACATCATGTCCATGCGGTTACACACTGCCTGCCTACAGTCTGGTGCAAAAGGCAGAGAGACCTGGATTGCCTGTTCAATTCTTTCTGAAGGAGCATGGCTCCAGCACAGGAACCCAAGCATCACGAAGTCTGGGCAATACCTGCTTGAACATACTGTTTGAGCTGCAGTTAGATGCTTAATTTCTCAGTGCTCTCCCACTCAAGTTAAACAGCTCCTACTTGAAACAAGCTGAAGAAAGCATGCTGGAGGGGAAGGGAGGAAGAAGGAGGAATCCCTGAACTCTGCAGTTCACTTCTTAAATCAGTTACCAGCACACACATTTGTTGATTTTCAGGTCATGTTACACAGCTAGTATTTTACTGTGGCATCCAATTCTGCTTCCTCTTGCCACAAATATCTTCCTAAAGCCGATTTTCAACTATGAGAGACTTGTACAGTTAGATATTCTCTTCTCACGCATTCCTATTGCATGCACACAATGAACGTAATGGGTGTAGGTCACCAGCGATCAGATTAACTGAAATTAAAAGTCTTACACTGGAACTTTGTTCTGTACCGACGTAAATTTGCGAAGAACTATTAAACAAAATACCTACAATAAACCCACCTGTGAAGAGAAAGCTAATTTCAAGCCACAAAACCAATTTAATCATATTGCTGTAGTTCGTGCTATTACCCCAAAGCCTCCCAGCAGATGTACTTGTCAGCAGTACCTCTTGAGGACTTTTGCTTTCAATCCATGTTATCAAACAGATAAACACACAAACATCCAATTGCTGTACCTTTAGGAGATGATGCCCCAGAAGCTGCCTCTTGGTGGGAGTGCAGAGTGGTAGGCTCTGTATGCCCCTCAGTGGGTCCTGAGGACAGTGGTCCAACCTCCAGTTCCTCTTCAATGGATTCCAGTGTTTTTAAGGCTATAGTCTTTGACTTTTCCCCATAAGAAAAACTTCCCTGGTTCTCCTCCCCTCCCTGCAAGTCCTGTACTGCAACACGCTCTAGGTTCAGCACAGAGTTCTCTTCACTTTCATGGCCCTGGTTTTCTGCCTGTCTTTGTGCTTCCTGACACCTCTCTCCAGACCTCTGGGTTCTGAGTTGACTTGAGCCTTGTAGTTCTGCATCAGGGCCCATCAAAGAGTCACCATTATTTAACTGTTCTGCCATCTGATCACCCTCTGCTGACAGAGCAGTCTGGAGTAGTATGGCTTCTTCAGCTTTCTTATGCTGACATGCAGAGACCTCTTGCTCTTCACCATCTGACAAGAGTCCATCTGTAGGAGCTTTGGCAGAACAGTGACTATGACTAGTCCGATTCTCATTTACAGTCAATATTTGTTCAATCTCTTTGACTTCCTCAGGGCTGTCCCTTCCTCCCAGCTCGAATTCATCTACTTCTCCCTGGTTCTGTTCCGGAGGATTTAATGGAGAACTAAGATTTGCTTCCTCATCACTACAGCAAGCGCTGAGTGCTCTTACATCTGCCGTGTTCCCTGAAGAAGGAGAGCCTCTCTCCACACCTACATCTGAAGCCTCAGGCGTGATAAGTAATGTAGTGGCCTGGACTGGCGCAACACTTTCACTGACACTCTGGCAAGAAACATCAGAACCTTCCTTCAGTGTGCAACGTGGTCCCGAAGGTCCCAGGACAGACACAGGAGAGGAATCCATCTGTGTCACCTCATTTTGACCCTTGGTCAGTGGTTCTCCATGTCCTCTCAGCATCACCTCCTCTTTAGCAGGAGCAGCATCTAGAATTGTTTCTGGGCTCTGCTCTGATGTTTCAACACCAGGATTTCCACTAGGACCATCACTTTCTCCTTCCACATTTCCAGGAGCACCAGGCATTTGTGCTTTGCAGTTGACACCATCACCAGCACACACGTCGCTGTAGCTGCACAGTGCATATCGCCAATCGATTGAGTGTTTGCTGCGGGTCTCCTGCT
This sequence comes from Gavia stellata, assembly GCF_030936135.1. NCBI lineage: Eukaryota > Metazoa > Chordata > Aves > Gaviiformes > Gaviidae > Gavia > Gavia stellata. Next base: position 1,579,433 of record NC_082608.1, read on the forward strand.
CTACTGATGAATCTTCTGCACTGCAGGCAGGAGACTCAGCCACAGGAAAGCTATTCCCCATGTTTCCAGGACCACCTGCTATCAGCTGACCTTCTGGAGACAGTTCTCCATGTGCCATCATTTTGTTGCTTTCCAACGGAATTACATTTTTAAGAACTTCTGCAGAAGTCCTCAGAGTGTCCATTTGACAGTGCTCCTTCTGCATAAGTGCTGACTGAATTAAGTTCTTGGAGTAGGTACTGTCCTGAATGACAATAAACCTGTGCTTGCCTTTAGACGCATTCACTCGTGTTCTGGGCTGAGTGAGATAATTTAAAGCTAGCGATTGGGTTAAAGAGCCTGTCTGTGGCCCAAACCTGGGCAGCGAAACTTCTGTCAGCTCAACGTACTCCCCTTCAAGGTCACTCTTCAAGTCCTCTTGAGGAACAGGACTTGTACAGACACCATTGACAAGAGCTTCACTCAACTGCGGAGCTGTGCTGCTAACAACCAAGCTATCTTGATCTGAACTTTGTTCCTGTAGATACTGAGATCCTAGGTCTGGCGAAATGCACTCAGCATGGTCCACAGGGAGGCACAAAATTGAATGTTCCTCTATTATTTCTGGAGAGATGATATTGTTTTCAATTATTTTTGGTTTATTTATAAATTCAGGATTAACCACTTTATCCCAGGGGACACGAAATATTTTATCATCAGTGGTTAGCAAACAATTTTCCAGTGCTATACCCATCCGCTCTCCATTGAAAGTACTCAACCATTCCAGAGTAAAAATAGAGGTATAGGAAACTTCTGGAATCACAACTTCCTCTACATTATGCTTGTCTTTTGCCAAACATTTCAATACAATTCGTGGAGACTTCTTCAGATAGGGGACCACCTGCAGGTAGAAGTCACCAGGCTTCAAGATCCGCCAGTCAATGGAAGCTAGCTGGACTACAATCTTCTCGTGAATACACAGGGGCCAGCCCTCATGGCGAAACAGCAAGCCACAGTACTGAACCTATGGAGAAAAGAGAAAGTGTTTTCAGCATCGGGAACAGATCTCAGCTCAAGCTTTTCGACAGGACAGATCAATGCTTCTCTTTCACAGCTGTAGCAATAGAACAGTTGAATTTACAGTCTTTGGTTATTAGTGTAGGGGAGTTTTCTATACTGAAGTCTTCTCTTTAAAAAGCAGAAACAAGAAAAGCTAACAACACAAGTCACCAGCCTCTCAGAATTTGAATATGAAACAACCAGCTGCCAGAAGTCTCAGCCCTATTTTAAAGCTGGGTCAGCAGACAGGCAGAGCTCTAAGCCCCAGAAACGCAGCGTAAAGAAATCAGGAGTTCTCACCTCCCAGTGCTCAAGCCGGGAGACCCTGTCTCTACCTCATTTCTGACTCATTGGGATCAACTGGACCAAGTAAGAAAGTGAAAATCCAGGCCATACAGCACCCCTAACCAAGTGCCATCAGACAAACGCAGGCAGACAGCGGTCTGCTTAGAATGCACAGACAAAAGCTGCTGTCCTCAACTAAAGACCATCCACAGCCTTAACGGAGAAGGTAGCCAAATAGTACACATCTTTTCCAGAGCATCCACAGTGAGCTCTAGTGTACCAGGTACACTCGATACCAACCTGCCAGAAGGAGGCTGTAGATGCAGAGACCTCATTGCACAGGATGCTGCTAGTCAGCCTGGCACCGCAAAATGTCTTTTCCCTGGTGAAGCAGTGTTGGGTCTTTAGACTGAGGTCTGCTGGAAGGGAGGGAATGAAAAGCTTTGCTGATGAGGAAAGGCAGAATGAAAATGCCAAGGTCTGTCTGAGGACTTGTTTTTATTCCCTAATGTGCTCTGCTGGAGTATGCAATTTGGCCTGATTTAGCCAAATGGAAGAGCATGGAGCCAGGTAAAAAGCATTGCTTAGCTGGTGCTATCAAGAGCCTGTGCAAGCCAGGTGGAGACAAGTTACATGGGATGCAGCAGCAAGGGATGTCTGCAACCCACCAGCGAACAGAAGGCAATCCTGCGAATACAAAGCAGGAGAAAGGAGGCAGCAAGAGAGGAAAGCATAGCAGGACCACAGAGGAAGACTGCAGCAAGTCCCATCAGCAAGCTGCGAGAAACTACACTTAGCGTGCCAGGGATTTCCTCACTCCCAAAACGTAGCAGCACTCGTGACAAGTCTCAGACAAATCCCAATCAAGTAAAAGAACTGAAGTTTCATGGCTGAACTGACTTGACTCAATTATTTACAGCTTTATCACAACTTCAGAAAAATCACTGCTTTGAACTTGATTCTGTTTCGGTAAAGTAAGATTTAAATTGAGCCATGACATAAGCCATCAGCTGCACAATTAATTTCATCTTTCTCTGTCACCACAAGGGTTTAGATAAGATTCACCTGTATCAGATGCAATACTTTAATTAGAAAGCTGTCATCTGGAAACCCAAAGATTTAGTATTGGCAGCATTAGACTTTAGACATTTTATCTTGTTTCTCTTACATGTTCACATGGAAGTCTTGACAGAGAAAGGAGTTTATAAGAATGCTGTATTCTGCAGGCCAGACAGATGAAAGAAAAAAAATACTTAATTCAAACATTTTGCCATATAGCAGAGAAAACACAGAACTGGAAGGAACTTCCTGGATCCTCACACACCTTGAAACAACAGGTAATGGCATTAAGTAATTTCTCTCCTATGTTTATCAAGCTTTACCTTCAGCCCAGCTGGGTTTCTTACCCTCACTGCACCTGATGCAAAGTTGCTCAGAGGCTTGAAAGCCCAAATCATCCTTTAGATTCAATAATCCCTCCTCCTCAACCCTGGAACTTATTCTCTGGATGTGTTCCCATTGCTTACAATTATTAAGCCATGTCACATCACCTTAGCACATCTGCCTTGATCATCTCTTAGGCCTGCCTGAAGCACTTCTTTGGTGATGCTTTTTTCCGTTTTTAAAAAACCCACATTTCTTTGTTCCACTTTTTCATTGTGCAAAGCATTGCTAAACACTGCATATAATGGCACCAACACTTCCCAACTGTGCTAGAAGCATCTCTTAAAGCTAAGATCACACTCATCTTCCAGTCATGCCCCTACAGTAAACCAGTCACCTGCCAGTTTTTCTTTCCAAACTGATGAACCCCAGTTCACAACAGAAATTCTGCCTATTCCTTTGTGGAAGCACATGCTTGCCCTCCAAGCCTACCGTTATAAAGATTTAAGTACAAAGTTTTAGAGCTCATCTTGTGCAATACATTTATCACCCTCCTCCTCCTCCTTTAGGTTATTACTCATGTCTCCCAGACTGATTTCATCACAAATATCTGACATCTGCATACTCTTACTTTTTATGCCAAGGTCATGGATGAGAAGTAATGTGTGTCTCATGACTCCTGTCTCCAACTCCGTTCTCACTGCAGTACAAACACCCTTCCTTTCACCAGTTTGTTACCCGTCTTGCAATACTTGCATAAACTTCCATCCCTTTGACACAGTAATTAATTTTCCGTATGACTCCATACTAAATCCTTCACGGAAGAGATTAGACAACGAAACATTTCTCTCTAGAGAGTGCTGGTTTATGAAAAAGGCTAGTCTTACACTACCTGCCATGGAGCAAACCACGTGAAAAAACGTTATCCAGTTTTTAATGGGTCAGTTAATTCAGACATTGCTCAGTGCATGTTGTTGTATGCTCAGCTTGTTCTCTGTATTTTGTTACTAGCCCTGACTTAACGGATTCAATAAAAATCCCTGTTATCAGGCATTGAGCATTGCATCGTAACTTCTTCCATATTCCAGGATGGAGACCAGCCAGTCCCTTTTCTTCAACATAGTCAATTCTGTATCCATTTCCGTCACGGCAGTTTTATTTCTGTTCACTCAGTGCAACTGCCTTACTGTTGTATCTACATGCTGTATCACTACTAAACTGAATCTTACTTTAGTCATCATTTGTTTGAAGGATCATATTAACATTACCTTTATATTCTAACCTTGAACACAGAGCAACTGCCCCCTCCTTTCTTTCTTTAAGAATTTAGAATTTTAAAGGCCTACAGTCTAACACACAGTTGCTTGTACTTCCCTCAAAGGCACGGGGAGCTAAGCGTTGCAGGCTTGTGTTCTCATGCTTTCTGATACCTAAGACACAGATGCCTCTACACCAACTATTCCCTTTCGTGCGTAGCATGGCTGAATTCAGCAAACCAAGACCTCCTCTTACAGCACACGGTTTGCAGAAGCTGCTACCGGCTTCAGCATGTCTCAGGCCATACGTACTTCACCGACTTTTCCATCAAGCTCAAGACTCGCACAGCACCTCAGCCAATACAGCTTATATCTCTTACAGTAAGTGCCCAAGCTAAATATTTTGTACACCAGGTTTTAAACAAAAACAATGTGCTATTTTCCAGAAGAGACTATACAATTGCACCCTACACCAGACCACATCAACCCTTCTTCTGCCATTAGAATATTTCCTAGTAGGTACAATAAGGCCAGCTGTACCAAGGGCCTTTGGGGGGAAGAAGAGGCAGACAAAAAAACATCAGTTCCTAAACTACTATAAATAGTTGATATGACTGAAAAATGAGACACCATCAGCAGCAGCATAAACAGAAAGTTGAATTCCATCTGCACCTACCTGGCACAGAGTTTCTGTTAAAACCTGGATGCAGAGTAACCTATTTGGGAGCCATTCACACATTAAGAAATCCAAAACTCAACCTCTCTGCTTAGATGACCTGCCTGCCTACTGACTGACAAGTGGAAGAAAATTCAGCAATAAAATCACCAAAACCAAAATGTAGAATGCATTGAAGTTCCTGAAAAAGCCTACAAAGTCTAAACTGCAGCAAGAGCGAGAGTAACGTCCAAGCAGGAATGTAAGTCCTTCAATAGCCTAAACATTTCAGAGTTTTAGAACTTTAGAAGTGGAGCATCCTCAAGCCACTCCTGCTCCAAAAAGCACCTTCAAAGGGAAGATGACGTGAGGAGGCTTATTTCAGTTGTTTTAACATTTCACTTTGAGGCTCAAGTATTTGCTCTTCGCATGTCCAATCACTACCGAGCCAAACCAGGCTCATCAGAGTGCCAGGAACAGACACTACGCCCAGTGGTTGCAGCCAGGAATAAAGCTGCCTCTGAGAAAAGATCTGGGCACCAAGAACAAAGATGGCACAAAGGTGGTAGCTCCTAGAGCTACGGGGATGGCTGGGCTGGAGCAGACCAACAGTTTATTTAGCTTAGGATGTCCTCTAAAGGCCAGGGGCAAAATCTGGTTTCTTAATCTGTGCTGAGCAGAGAGACCCCTTGGCACACCCCTCTCCAGCCCCTGGGGATCACATACAGGCTATTGACTTTAATGCGCCAAGCTGAAGCCTATGACCTTGTCTAATACTTCATGAAGCCACTTACACTTTTGTCACTGCAGAGGCTGAGAAAAAGGATTTAGCGCTCTCAAGATTTCCTACAGTAGCTATTCAAACAGGCGTTACTCCCCCCCCTCCCCTTAGGAGAAGCTCACATGGACCAGCTGAACTACAAACTAAGGAGGAAACATTGCTCTTGTTTAGACTCTTTAAAAGGCAGACAAAACTTTTAAAGAACAAGTAACAAGAAATAGCCCTGTGATTTCAGACAGTGAAGACAAAAGACAGGGCACTCAGTGGAGGTTTGGGGAAGAGGAGGAGTCCACAACAAATGACAGAAATAACTTTTAGCAATAAAAATTCAAACAAGCAGGCTTCTAAATGAAATATGGAATAGCCTGGGCCTACCTCTAAAGACAGTACAAGGTACCTAGAGCCTTCCTTGATCTCCCTGTATAGACATTCTGAAACTACAAAATTATGAGTCAAGGCCAGAAAGAGTCATAAGCAAGGAGGAAAGGCTCAAGGCATCCAGCTGTGCTCTATTGAGAGGCCTGTGCCTGCACTCCGCCGCTTGTTGCCCACTCTCACAGACATCTCACACCTCAGCAAAAGCTCCTGATACCTAATGCTGAGCCCTGGGCAGCCCCTCACTGGAGGTGGCTGTCCCACCCCCCCCCACCAGCCCTGCACCTTGTGGCTCCTGGGCTCGCCAGGGAATGCCAGGCAGGCCCCAAGCCACCCCCCCCGTCCCTGGGTCTGTGACAGGAGGGTGCCTCCAAGCACAGCTCCTGCCCCTGTGCACCACCTCCCCAAACACTGCTGCATGTGTAGGACAGCCCCACCATACCGGTTTCCCCCTCCAACAGGAGACCTCGGGCACCACCAGCCCCCTTGCCTCCATGTCACCTGGGCCCATGCTCCAGGCCACACTGGGGGGGCCACCAGCACCCTGAGCCCCTCCAGGGTCCACCGCCCTCACACCTCTCCCGCCTCAGGGCCCCGCACGGCCCACTGCCCTCACACCTCTCCCACCTCAAGGCCCTGCACAGTGCAAAGACCACTGCCCTCACACCTCAGGGCCCCCCGCAGCCCCCCACCCTCACACCTCTCCCAGCTCAGGGCCCCGCACAGCACACGGCCCACTGCCCTCACACCTCAGGGCCCCCCGCAGCCCCCCACCCTCACACCTCTCCTGCCTCAGGGCCCTGCACAGCGCAGAGCCCACTGCCCTCACACCTCCCCCACCTCAAGGCCCCGCACAGTGCACAGACCACTGCCCTCACACCTCTCCCGCCTCAGGGCCTCACAGCCCACTGCCCTCACACCTCAGGGCCCCCTGCAGCCCCCCACCCTCACACCTCTCCCGCCTCAGGGCCCCACATGGTGCACAGCCCACTGCCCTCACACCTCAGGGCCCCCCGCAGCCCCCTGCCCTCACACCTCTCCCAGCTCAGGGCCCCACATGGTGCACAGCCCACTGCCCTCACACCTCAGGGCCCCCCGCGGCCCCCCACCCTCACACCTCTCCCGCCTCAGGGCCCACCAACTCGGCACCTCCTGCTCCGACGGCCCCTGGCTCAGCCGAGGACACCAAGCCCATCAAGGCAGCCCCATGCTCCTATTGGCTGCCACAGCCTCAGCTGTCCTCCCATTGGCTGCCGGGCAGCACAAGGCCCTCCCTACCCCCACACCCCGCGGCCCCACCAGCCCCAGCCCGGCCGCCCAGGGAGGGGCAGCCCCCCGCAGTGCCCAGGGGACCCCCTCGCTGCACCCTCCCTGCGGGTCACTGCGCCCCACACCTCCCCGCTGGGAGAGCAGCACCGCGGGCCCCGCTCCCCACGGGGCTGTGCGGAGCAGCAGGCTCCGCTGGCAAGCCAGGCTGCTTTTTCCTTCCCACCACCTTCACCTGCCCAGGGCACCGCCGGGCGCTTGGAAGCTGCCGAGATCTCAGGGAGTGGGGAAATTGCTCCCTTCGTTTGGGGAAAGCCGTGAAACGTCTTGCAATAATTACCGGTTCTTAAAAAACTAAAAGCCTTTGGTTTCTTTAAAGGGGAAAACCATGCTATGCACCATCGCATTAGAAACTGCAGCTAGATTAAACAATGGAATAATTCCTATTCGAGTGTTCGAGGTGAGAGACGGCCGCTCCCCAAAATCCTTATGCACAACCTTGGATCCTCCTGTACGGGCTCACAAAGACACGGCTGGCACCAAGCTGGAGGCTGGCGACAACGCCTGCGAGGTGACCAGCTCCCAGGGATCGTTACATGGCTCCATCATATGTGATGGGTGTTTCCCCCAAGCATTTCGCCTCCTTGAGACAAATGAGCGAGTGACTATATCAGCTTCTATTTAATATTTTTCCTCCTCCCAAAAGTCCCTTGCCCTCCACCACGAGGACTTCTGTTGAAAGCCTGGCCGCACACACCTTCTAGGTTTAGGAACAACAAGGCTGGAACGAACCCTAGTTTTAGGTTGTTGGGGTTGGTTGGGTTTGGTGAGGGTGGTTTTTTTTTTTCCACATCTTTCAAACTTTGAGCCAAGTTTGTGATGGAAGCATTTGACTCATCGTTTCTAATATTTTAGACTCCCAACAGTAAAGCACGTTAATCTTGGACTCGTTCTGGCAGTAAATGTAACGTGACTCCTCGGGGCTACTGAGCCTTGCGACCGTTCCAGCAACCATCAAAGGGGAGCCGGAGTTCTGGGAAAAACACCGACTGGCAGCATTTCGCCCCGCACATCCTCCTGCCAGCAGCGGGAGCCTGACAGCTTCATCCACAGGGCCAGGGTTATGGCTGGGGTTAGAAGCCACCCGAGTCAGCCATATCCAGCAAACGCTTCGCTAAACCTCCCCCTCTGAACCCCTTAAGCCTTTCTGTTTGGTGTCGGTGGTTATGGAAGGCGAGGGCACCGCTCCACATCTGATCTCTGCATGGTTAAGCTTCAATAACAATTTTTCAACTGTTTCCTAATTGTCTGCCTGCCCTCCCACCTAGGCTGCCGTACACACGGCACTTTTTGCCAGCCGTTTTACATACGAGAGTAGAAAGAAAGCTCTTCAAGAAAGCCTTCGCAGGCCTTAGAGAGCATGATGTACTCACACAGGCATCCTGCTGAATGCACTGTAGGATGTGCTTGGCCGGAATCAGGAAGTCTATGAGGTAGCGCAGTCCATCCCCACGGTACGTCTTCTCCACCACATCAAAAACTTGGCACAGAACAGTGGCTGCGGTAGCCTCAAAAGGAGGGTAGAGTGCTGATAACGTACTCTGAATGCAACCGTCCAGCGACTCCGAGTCCTGCCAAGAGAGAAAGCGTTAGCGGTACCACGGCACGATACGCCCCGGTGCCCTGACAAGCCCTACACCCAGGAGCGCAGCCATCTCCGAATGCAGGAGGAGAGAGGATCAAAGGAGCAAAGTGCTGTCCTTTCTAGTTTCTTTTGGCACCGGTGATTCCAGGTAAACAAAAAAAGCTCTCCCAAAACGCGAGTGAAGTGCTTGCAGAGCGCTGTGCACAGCGGCGAGATTTCCCGGCTTTTGCTTACGCAGCAAGTCCTTCTCCTGACTGCGCTGGGTGGGGCTGCTATTAAACCATTACCACAGCACGTGAGCGCGTGCGAGAGAGCGAGAGTATCATGGGGTGGACGGATCGGCGGGCCCCGTGTTTCGGATACCCGGGGCTGGAGATGCCAGGCAGCACTTGGGTACATTAAAGCCTGGCGTTATGCCTCTCAGGGGGCTAAGGGGAGTTGCAGGGGCAACAGTTGTGCCGAAGCTCCTCAGTCTGCTGCGCTCTGAAGTCCCCACGCAGGATAAGCTGCCGGAGCTGTTTGGTACCGGGGAAAGCCGCTCAACGGTGCAATTCCTCGTTATTCAAAGTTGTTTGCCTCTCATGAAAGGCTCACTCCGGGAGCCAGGAATTTTCCGTAGCGAGAGATGTCTCACAACAGGATCCGCAGACTGTGCGTGAACAGGGTGGTGCCTGAGCACGCGCATCGATACATAAGATGCCCGTTTCCTGCCCGGGGATCAGAGGCGATGGCTTCCCTACTTCCACTTTCATTCGGAAGGGCCTGCCAGCCGGAGCTTGCCCATGGTGTCAGGACCAATTCCAGTGCTAGAGGCCAAATTCTGGTCTATTGCATGGGTGTAAATCAAGACAGCTTGCCAAAAAATAACAATTAAAAAAGATAAACCTGTACACATCTGGAGAGAGGATCAGGATCCTTCCTTTCTATTTTAGAGGGGACCCCTCTGGCTGACTTACAGCCAGCGGGAGTGAGTTTTGCTGCAAAACCAAATGAAAGTTTACTCAGGTGTCTGGCCAGATCCTCATCTGATCTAAATCCACCTCCCTTCACTAGAGACAAGAAAAGCATTTCAGCTGCTGGCCCAGAAGCCCTACAGCCTCCTGCAGAACAGGAACAGCTGTATGGACATGCCTGAAAACATACCTCAGTTCCACAGCAAGATCAGGAGAGAAAGTTAAACAAAGCAGTGCCACGACAGCTTACACCGCCACCGGGGAATAGTAGGATGAAGGGATCAGGAGGGAGCAAACCATTTAGCTTCTTCCACTCCAAGGGAGCACACGTTCATCGCTCCAGATACCTCCACTGGCTGGAGAAAACGCAATGCTCCGAGAGCAAGCCTGAGCTGACCTGCAGCCAGAACAAAAATGATGCTCCTCACGCAAGCCTTCCCATCTCTCGCAGCAAAACGATCTTTAAATTCCTCCTTTAGAGGGTTGGGTGTTTTAAGCATAATATAAACTCCCTGCTCTGTTGTAAAACCTTCTTGTAGGACAGCCTGCGGGATTGCAGAGGAGAGATGAGGATGCCCAGGCGATGCCTGCACAAGCCCTGCCTGCACCGAGCCGGCAGAACACGGGTGACAGGCAAACCACACACTGCCCATGGCACGGCACTGCTCCATGACTTTTTCCGCTGTTTCTCCTGATGTCAGCGACAAGCAAGGCTAAGTGGCAGCAGGCTCCTAAAGCATTCGCAATTCTTCTGAGAGACCAGCTGCCTCCTGTAATACCCCTCAAGGTCAATGCAAACAGATAAACAGAGGTTAAGGAGCTATTTTTCCATATTCTTAACCCAAGGACTCAAAAAGTAGGAGGCCTATGTGCACACTTTCAAGCGTTGAATACTAGGACTGAGCATTTAACCCTAATCCTAGATGGGAGGAGAAGACTATTTTAAACAAGCTTCTTTCCACTCAGAAAATAACAATGTCAAACCTCAACTTTTATTCCATTAATTGAAATGAAAAGCCTGGAGGTTCCCAGGTACTTTCTTCTCTGCAGGAACGGGTCTTCAGAGAAAATCTTTAACTAGATATTGTGGAGGTCAAGAGAAAACTGCCAAGAGCTGGCAGTCAGCCTGCTCTGTGCAGCAGCCTGAACAGTTCTGGTCAAGACCACCCCCACGCAGGGTACGAGGGATGAACTCAGCAGAGTTCAGGAAATGTAAGAAGAGAAAGTAGACCGATAGGAACTGCGGGATGAGTTGTACAGACCCAAGACGACAGCCTAAAGAAGCAGCGTTCCCTTTACATGGTATCCTGGACCTGCTAAAAGGCATGGAAGGGGCAGTAGGGTGGGGGAATGGGTACCAAGTCCAACATGAAGCCTCTCACAATTAGACATCCACCTCATATTTCTAAATATTGACATAACGCACTCAACAGTACTCATCTTTCCTCTCCCGCGCTCTTGTGAAATGACAGAGAGGGGTCAAGCACAGCCAGCTGAAGGCGAGCGCAGCTCCGGTAACCTCTGTTGACACCAACCTGTCCCAGCAAGCGTCTGTGGCCTTGTCAGACAAAACTGGCCTTCACATGGGTGCTCTCCCACCCAGCACCAGCCACCACAGAGACCCCCAACCAAATGCTTGGGCACGCTCACAGTAGCATTACTGCTGGTAGCATTTGAAAACAATTTCCATCTGACCCTCCGCAGGTTCAAAATCTCAGTCAAAACCAGCTGGAGGGTGGTTCTGTGCTGTCTTCTGCCCCATACCCCTTCCCCTGCTTGAGCAAAATTCTTTCAGATATCACCCCCCCCCCCAAATGAAATCAGTTAAGTTTACTATTGCAAACAAAACAAAGTCAAAATATTTGCACGTGAGTCAGTGCATTTCTCTAAGGTTCTCACACCATTCCTGCTGCCTTAGCAAAGCCTTCACAAGACAATTATTAACATTGGCCCCAAATCAAAAATCCTTTATATGGTTAAAATAAACCAAGTCGTAGATTGTCCTTCCTTTAGCGAAATACAGAATAACCATAGCCTGTAGCCGTTGCAGAGTTCAGTGCTAACAGTGCACTACTTAGCACAGAGGCTTTATTTCTCTCTGGCTAGACTATACCACGAAGCCGTGATAGCTGTGCAGGCTTTGAAGGGACAGAGAGAAGATTTCAACCCCTACCATTTGGTAGAAAGAAGAGATGTTTTCACCAATCGCTGCTAATTCCACATGAAACTCCCCCAACACGGGAGCAAATTCATACATCCCATCGTGTTGCACGTGATTGTAGCACCAGCATCCTTGGGCTGCTACAGAACAAGGATGGACGCAGCCTCTGTGTGCCAAAGATGAACACGGAGGCAACACCGCTCTTCAGTGCTCCCACTCACCCAGGGTGGTCTCCCAGGGATGGGTCCTGTCCAGGCGGAGGGTGAAACATGGCAGAGCCTCAGAAGTCACCTTGAAACACAGAAGGTGAAACATGGCAGAGCTTGGAGCCTGCAACAGCAGCAGATTCGCCTCCGATCATGGACTCATTAAACCAACTCCCCATCCTGGGGATGGGGCTGCTTATTTGTACTAATTAACTTCTCAGATTGCAGAGTGGCCTGAGCAAAGGACCTCAGCAAGTGCTGCAAGAGGCCGTATGGTCCTGCTTTTTAACGCTGGAGCACAGCCAGCCAGTATCATGCATCTAGCCTGTGGGCAGTGCCTCCTGCCACACACATGGAAGAGCCATGGTTTGGGGAACTCATACGAACCAGCTCAAGACAGCAAGAGAAGCATCCTGCGCTCCAGAAGCCAATAAACTTGAAGTCTAGAGCCCATCCTACCTACAAACCACATCCCTTATCTCAAGCAGGCAATGCAACCCCCAGCAGGCATGAGGAGAAACCTCGGCAACCCAGGATGAGGGGACAGTGCCCGGAGAGGAGAACAAGCTAAACCCAGCAAGGATCCAAGGAGAGGGCACCCCTGCCCTGACACACTTCCACTTCAGCCAGCCCACAGGAGCCTCCTGGAGAAAGGAGCCTCCTGGAGAAAGGAGCCTCCTGGAGAAAGGAGCCTCCTGGAGAAAGGAGCCTCCTGGAGAAAGGAGCCTCCTGGAGAAAGGAGCCTCCTGGAGAAAGGAGCCTCCTGGAGAAAGGAGCCTCCTGGAGAAAGGAGCCTCCTGGAGAAAGGAGCCTCCTGGAGAAAGGAGCCTCCTGGAGAAAGGAGCCTCCTGGAGAAAGGAGCCTCCTGGAGAAAGGAGCCTCCTGGAGAAAGGAGCCTCCTGGAGAAAGGAGCCTCCTGGAGAAAGGAGCCTCCTGGAGAAAGGAGCCTCCTGGAGAAAGGAGCCTCCTGGAGAAAGGAGCCTCCTGGAGAAAGGAGCCTCCTGGAGAAAGGAGCCTCCTGGAGAAAGGAGCCTCCTGGAGAAAGGAGCCTCCTGGAGAAAGGAGCCTCCTGGAGAAAGGAGCCTCCTGGAGAAAGGAGCCTCCTGGAGAAAGGAGCCTCCTGGAGAAAGGAGCCTCCTGGAGAAAGGAGCCTCTTCCAGGGACTGCAAATTTCAGGCTTTCCTGCCTCCAACAGTATTGCCACATCCCCCTCATGGGAAAGGTCCTGGACACTTGCTCCTTTTCAGCCACACAGCACAAGCAGGAGTGCTTTCCAACCAAGCCAGAGAGCATCTCCCAAAGCTAAACGTGTCTTGGGACTCAAATGCTTCTTTGTCGACAGCACAGGAGGACCCACGAACTCCAGCTCACTGCCACCACTCCGCCACATGCTCACCACACCTCCCAAAAGAGAAACACACTTTTAAAATAACTCCTCTATAAATCAAGGCGCTAAATAAAGCCCAGGTTAAGGTCATGTCCGGCCATACCGGCTTTCACTGCTCTTCAGCTGGGAGTTGGCTGCCAGTGCAGGGGCTGGAGGACAGCAAGGGAAGAGGAAAGCAGCACGTGGGGATGGGATGGATTCCTTGGGCAGAGCCATGTGATGAAAACAACCCAGCATGGTCCCACCCCAGAGGCCTGGGGAGCAGGGAGAGTCCAGGAGGGCTTCCTAACTGGCAGAGGGCTTGGGTCTGAGTGGGGGCAGAAATAAGCAGGGTCATCCCCCCCTCCACTGATATAATGGGAACAACAGATGCTGTGAAATTACTAGAGGGATAAAGAGTGTTGTGGCAAAGCTCTGCTGTGCAGCCTTAAGAGCCCTTCTCCCCATCACGAAGTGGAGCAAGAGCCAGGAGTCAGGGAGAGATGAGGTTACGAGTGCCCGGGCAGAAGCCCCAAGCCAGGACTAACAAGCAGGCAGCAGTTACAAACCCACTCAGGGGACACATCTAACTCTCCTGGTACAAGCAGCTGCTGCAGGATGGGGGAGGAGCCTGCCAAGAGGCATCTGGAACAACCAGAACCTTCTTGAGCTTTTCTAGGTGCACCGATTGAATTTTCTGCCTGCCTTTGTGGGCACAGAGAGCGCTACGTAGCAGCTCCAGCCACTGGGAAGCCCTGCCATGCTACATTTCTTTCTCACTCAGGACTCAACTTCTTCCTCTTTGGGACTTGCTGCTCACCAGTTAGGGCTGAAGCTGGAAAGCCTCCTATGGGTTTGGAGAACAAGAAGTCAGCCTGCCCAGGGAGCAGAGAGATCCCCAGGATTACACACCTTGCACAGCATCAGAATACCTGCATTCTCCCAGCAAGCGCCTGTGACAGCAACCCATGTGGCGTGGGACAACACAAGTCAGTGCAGGGAAGGGCTGCAATGCTGCTGGACCCACAAAGCCTTGGCAGCATTTTCCCTACAACTCACCCAAGCACCTTGCTGAGAAGACAGTGTCTTGCTCAAGAATTTTGTCTACAAGAAGTTGAGTCTTGGCCAAGGAGAACACGAAGAAGAGGCACAGATCTTCCCTGCTGACAGCTGGATGCTGTCTGAAGACTGCTGAAGACCATCGGCATGGTGAGGCCAGACTAACCTCCTTTCTAGTGGGCTGGACTGGCCCATGTAACACACTGAGGATTCATCTTGCAGCAAGAATTTAGCTAAAGGACCTGCAGCTCTGCTCTGAGACACGTAGACCTCCGAAGCACGAAACTACATATCCCAACGTGCCCCAGTTAAATCCAGTGCTTGCCGTGGCTTGGCAGAACAAGGAGCATAGCTGGGCGGTGGAGCAGAGCCCGGAGAGGCTGCAAGCACAGCAAGCGGTGCCCGTGGTACGCCCAGCTCTGAGTCACCGAGCGTCTCGGCTCCCGCTCAGCAGAGAGGCCTTGCCAGGAGCTCCCGCAACTTTGCCCTCCTTCTGCCGGCTGCCCAGAGCCTGGCCACGTCCTGCACGCACCCACTTTCTCCCCTCTTGCCCAGGTACCGACAGACGGTGTGAAGGAAGGACAGGGGAGACCAGAGTCTGCAAAGGTGAGGGGAAGGAGAGACGACCCAACCCTCCCACACCCCAGAACTGGGAAGTAGAAAGAACAGCAAAACCGGGAAGAGGCAGAGCTCCGGGCATCGCAGCGCCTGCCCGTGGCCCCCAGCCAGCTTCGGGACGGGGGAAAAGGAGCACACAACAGGCGCTGAGCAGGGCCGGGTTAGCTGGTCCCTCCGCCAGCAAAGGCTGCCGCGCTGCGCCGCTTGGCTGGGGCTGCTCAGCTCTCAGCTGACGTGAGAAACCTCATTTCCAGTAAAAACAGACCTCTGGGCTTTCCACAAAGCCTTTTTACTTTCTGATACAAAGCCGAAAGCCAGGCCGCTTTGCCTTTAAAAAAATGAGACATTTCTCCGTTCAAAAAGGTCCTTGGCTAAAAACAAGGCTTGTTTTTCTGACAAAATTTGAGATTTCCCACTATTTCTGCAGGGAGGAGAACCCTCCCAGCCCCATTTCCTGAGCCGCCCTAATCACAGCGGCAATGAGTTCAAGAGAGAAAAATCTTCCCAGAACAAGTGCCAGCTCCCCCCCTCTGCTCCTCGCTCTGAGGCGCAGGGGGAGGCTGGGAGGAGGGCGCCTGCCTTCGGCACCCTGCCTCCCTTTGAATGTTTTCCCTAAAATAATGTACTATTAAGTGGTGCAGCTATAGAGGTAGGCATTCACACTGCTGTAATTACACCACCTTCCTGTGAGATAACCAGGAACGGCTCTACCTGCTCTTTGGGCTATTGTTTCAGGCTTTTCAGGGAGAAAAGCACAGCACCCAGTTCCACTTAGGAGGAAAGCGTTTGCAGTCTCACCCAGGCTGGCTTCGCTCATGGGCTGTACCTCCAAAAGCCAACTGCCTTCTGCATGCTACCATGCCACAGCTGTAGCCCAGCTCCCCTGCTGCTGGGGCAGGCGGGATGGCTCCGCAGCCTGAGGATAAACCAGCTCCTACAGCCTTGCAGGGAGTGGTGCTCCGTAGACGGAGCTCAGAGAATCGTTTCCAGATGCCTCCCTCTGTTCCCCTGGCCCTTCTCCGGGTTGACGCGGCTGCGGCAGCCAAAGCAGCTCCTACTGGGCAGCGTGCGGGATTATCATTCCAGGCACTGCAGGAAAACAAGCGCTTGGAAGCGATTAACTCATGATCTCTCATTTAATTAAACAAAGGGAAAAATGATGCATTTGCTTTTCAGCTCTGAGGTCCCGCTTCTGCGCATGCTGTAGGTCTGGGCATGCTCAGCGGGGGAAACGCAGGCACAAAGCTGGGCGATCACCCCGCCAGCCCAGGACTGGTTTGTTTTCACTCAAGGGCATCATCCCAGCTTGCTTTGAAAGCGAAGCGTGCCCTCCTGCGAGCCTTGAGCTTTGGAGTTAGTGCACAGCTATATCAATGCTGTCCTCACGCCAGGACAAAATGCAGGCAGCAATAGAGGGTGGAGGCAACCTGGTACAGGCAGCCACGTCCGTGGCTCTGTACCACGCTTCAGGTGGCCAAATGCAGACATTGGCATATGGCAACACGACTGGCAACAGTCACCCTGCCCGAGACCCCTGCAGCCCAGCAGGATGCTTACATGGGTCTGATACAGCAACACAAGAAGCGAACCTACTCTTAACATACCCAAACCCCAATATTCATCCTTGCCAAAGACATATCCTGGTGTAGTCCTTCGAGGAGGAAAGCCTGCGTGCCTGGAGAAGCAGGGCCTTCCCCAGCCCTTGCTTACCCGTGCCCCCAAGGGACGCTGGATGCATGCGGTGTCTTCAATAGCAAGCTCTCTGCTCTTCAACCGTCTCCAGACCTGGCTGGAGAGCCAGCCTGACCAAACACTGCTCCCCAGAGAAAATGGCATCATGCACATTCAGAGACAGCAGTCCAGCACCCGCCACCTCTTCCCACCACAGCTATATATTCACGTTACTCCTCTCTACCCTTTTTTTAGCTTTTCATACTGCAGGTTCTCTGGAGCAGGGCCTGTGACTGTCTCCTTTGTCCACACAACACCCAGCACATCAGAAAAGCTGCTGACAACTGCTGAACAGATTAGAGAGGCCAAACTGGGGATGAAACACTGACCCACAATCCAAGAAAGTCCTCTTATAGCCAGAGAGGAGCAGAACTGGGAAACGTAGATAAACCTGTCCTCGCAGGGACACGTGCCGCTCGTAACTGAGCTCTCAATGAACTGAGCAGAAGGTAGGTCTTATCCAGAGCAAGGAATGAACACCCGCTCCCAAAGGCCTGTTACTTTCTATTAGCAATAGATCAGGAAGACGATACAGGTCTTTAAAGAGCATCTGAGAGAACAGACCAAAGCCCTGTCCTTAAACAGACATCTTCCAGCTGAAATGAAGGCCTGCAAATGTCTGAGAAGAGCTGTGTATAAAACACCATCCTACAGCTGGAGACCAGCTTATTTTGGTTTAGTTTAATCAAGGGATTAAGTCCTTAATCTGAAATAACTGTCTAAGCACAGATTTTTTTTTTTTTAATATCATTGGCATAGATCTAACCATGCAATTACTAAAGCTTTACTTGGTGTGATGCAAAGCTTTGGGTACTTTTAAAACACACTTCCCAGCAACAGATTCACACTGGAAGAGCGTAAGTGTGTGGTGGACGTGGTTTCATTGCCCAGCGTTAGCCACATATGCCTCCCCACCTCCTCAAGACCCCCCAGGGCAGGGCTGCGCCCCTCTTCCCTCCCACCACCAGACTGCACGGGCTGCCCTGGCTGGGGCACCGACAGGCTATCCACAGCACCAATTGCCATGGTCCAGCCAGGGATCTCCCCATTCAAAGTGTTATGTTCCTACAACAGGCTTGGACAAGGCTTGCTAAATCCCATCAGGTATCACAGACAGAGCCAAGAATTTCCCAGGCCACTTCTGCACAAGACCAGTCCTGGGACATTACAGCAGACTCCCTTTCTTTACAGGGCTCTTCTAGGAAACGCACTAAAAATCTTTCTCTCTGCTACCCAAGAGAATTGCTTGAGCTCATTTATCTTATTATTAGTTACAATATTTGCTCCACTCTGAACTTCAGGCATTGGCATCCATCTGGCAAACCAGCCTGAGCAGTAGCATCTTGTACCCCTTACAGTTTGTGCCTAACACCTACCAAATAACAGGGCGCTCTAGGCAGATGAATGATTGTTCATACCAGCCAGCTATAAGATACCCTGGGTAAGTTCTTAGCCAAACAGCTCAGCTCATTTTAACACCTTTTAGTCAGAGGCATGAGGCCACAGCCAACACCTTGTGTTCAGACACCCATCTGGGGGCATCTTACAACAGATGGGCAACCTCCTGTGCTCAAAGAGAAAATGATAATCCTTCAGCAGGACAGCTGACAAGTGCCAGAAACGATCTTCACAGGGTCAACATTTAGATTATTACTTATGGGCCAGCTTTGCACGCGTTCTGAGCTCGAGGCTGTGGCTGGGTCACGTTCAGATCCCAACCCCTTCGTCTGCAAGGTGTGCGAGCTGCTGGACAGGCTCCCGAGGGGACTGGTGGGTTCGCTATCTCTTGCGACCTCCATAGTTGAGGGTGGACATCGCTAAGAAAAGAAATCCTGTTTTAGTTAAAAAAGGGCTCCCAGACTCAATGTGGGAGCTAGCTACCACTCTATCGTCCCAGTATTCCCTAACAGATGAGTCGTAGTTCCTTTTGGCCTTAAATACTCTGTATTACCATGTGCTCATGAAACACAAGTCCTGCTACATCAACAGGGAATAGAAATGCTCTGAAGCCGTGTAGCAATTCCAGGAGGGGCTGGCCAATCTCATGAGAAAACAAGCACGCAAGGACCCTTCCCTTGAAGAAGCACATCCACACACACCTTGGATACAAGAAAGCAGCTGGCAGCAGCGATCAGATGCTACCTCTGAGGAAGAGGCTGTGAGGAAGGATGAGCCAGAAGGACAGAGCAGGCAGCCCAGCAATGGCCATGGCTATGCCAGCTCAGCCCTGGGCCACTGCAAGAAGCATCAGTCTGTGCCCTGCAGGGAAAAGTGCTCCTGGTCAGAGGGACCCAGATTTGCTCCAGGACTGTCCGAGCTCACTGGGGAATAGACACACTCGTGCTCAAGCTCTCCCACCCCTGAGCAGCCAAGCCTGGGACTTGCAGTCAGTTGAAAACATTTCCCCTATAGTGCTAAATGCATGCCTCCCGGAAAGCTAAGTAAATCAGTCATAAATTCAGGGCATTGCTTTTACTGAACTCCTGAGTTAGAAAGGGGTAAACACAGGCTTTTAAAGCTACTCCCTTTATAGCTTTTTTTTCAAACAGAAAACAGTCTCACGTGTCCCATTATTTCCATACATATCAAAGGAGGGTGGAGATCTAACTAGCGATTTCTAAAAGACATCTTTGTGCACAGAAGGGATGTATGCCAAAACGTGGGTGGTTATAAGCCCAAACACAAAGGAGAATACATCCACAGGCATTTTTCCCCTTGATCCATTAACGGGTCTGCATACCAGCCTCCTGAGCGTATGAGAAGGACCTTGTTCAAAAGGTAAATGTATTCAGAAAGATGACAACAGACAGCAAATAATCCACATCCTTTAACTATGTTGGAGACTCAGCAGCACTAGGTTTTTGTTGGGAGTCACTGAGATTTGACAGGCAGCCTCAGGGAAGGTATCCTCCTGATGGAACCTGCTCAGGAAGCCTCGCAACTCTATCTCCTGCGAACGCTGCCACACCTAACGCAGGCTGTGAAGCTCAAGGTAGACACCTAGCTCAGAGCATCAGAACTCCCGCAGCTTTTCTTCCCTGCACCAGGCAAAGCCACAGCATCGCATCCCACTGGGGGTGACCATAAGGCCCCATGGAGCCTCCCCTCTTACCACATCCACCGATGTCCAGGAGAAGCACGTGCAAGTCTTTGGCTGGTCCCCATCTCTCTTCAGCTGAGCCATTTGATTCCATTCAAATCCATGGCTGGTGGCACCAACTGGAGCAAGGGTTCATCCTGGCCATCCCAGACTGATGGCAGGATGGTAAATATGAGCAGACAGAAAGACTTTCAGATTCATTCTGTGCTGCTTTGATCTTGGAAGTTTCAACTTGGTGTCCAGCGATGCAAAAAATGGGATACGTATGAAACCAGCCAGGAGCACTTACCACAAAAAAGGCCTCATTTTTTTGTTCTTTTTTTTAAATGAAAGACTAAGCCAGCCAACAGACATGAGGCACTCTGTGCAGCAGAGAGGTATTAGCATGGTCAAACCTTCAGAGTCAACAAGGGCAAGTCCATTCACTTCCAAGTTGTAAGCCAGGTATCACAAGTGGTGTGGAAAGCACGGCACAGAGCATCCCACCACCAGAAGCGGGCAGCTTACCCTAGCAGGCTGTCCTTGCTTTTTATTGCTCTTCAGTCAGCAACACATCCAATCCTGGTGCTACTACTCGTTTCTTCAGACCTTGGCTACATTGAGCTCTGCAGGACAGGAACAGAGGGGTCCCGCATGGGTAGAGAGCCAGGAACAGGAACAAAAGGTGCTCTGATATTGAGTGCCCACAGGTGGGTTGAGTTTATAGCTTCTGCAGAAGACACCTTGACTGTTTTTACAGAGATTTTAGTACTAAAGGGGCCTGTAGCCCCTGTGTCTGTGACTTCCACCCACACTCAGCACCAATGCTCAGTTTTAGGCTGCGCTCACAGTCTATAGGATGGTTCAGTTTTGCACAGCTTGGTCACAGACAGGGTTATGTTTGAGGTGAAGCTAGAAAATCAGGCTCTGGGAACTGAGCGGCTGCGATTCTGCTCTAGTATTTAGAGGCAGACATCCTGACTGGCTATCTTTTCTGAAGCGACCAGCAGCAAGACGCTCACAAGGCTCTTGCGTTGTGATCTCTCCTGCTAACTTCCCACCGAGGAGCAGGGTGCACTGAGCAAGGTGCGCCCTCAGGGCTGACTGCACGTGGGGGTAGATGGCCAGTGGCACGGCCAGAGGTGGTTACGCTGCGAGATGCCGATTTTCAGAAATTAAGTGCCGACACTCGGTGTACAGTCCTCCTTGGACACCTGTGGCATCTCACCACAAACACTTGCTGTCTTGTATTCCCGCCTGGTACTAGAACACATTCGGTGATTGCTGGGCAGAGATGCATGGATCCAGCTGGTCTGTCACCTGCATTTAGCCATTATTTTCATTGCTACAATGAACAGCATGTTCACCTGCCCAGCATTTTCGTAAAGAAGCTGGGCATTAAGCACAAGTTGTCATTCTTGTTACCCCAGAGAAGATGCTTTCAAACCACTTCCATGTGCTCAGGATTATGTCTCTGGTCTTTGTCTGTGTTCCAACATCTTGCTCATGGCTTTGGCACAGAAATAAAGAAAGAAGATCCCCAATGCTTAAAGCTCTTTGTGACTCCCAGACTCATTTCCTTCCCACCCCAGGAGAAGACATAACCGGAGGATAAAAGACAGACTATATTTTCTGCTGAAACCCATCCTCCCTCCTACCAGCTTAGGAGTGCCACCTGAACTTCTCTGCAGGAAGACACCAGCGTTTGCACGTCTTGTGATACACACAGGCCCTGCTCTACACGTCTGTGTGATGACTGGAGATTTGGAGCATGCCACCATCTGAGAGGAGTAGCCCAGGCAAGTCCAAGACGTACAGTTGCAGGAGCCTTGCTGAATTCATGTGCTGGGTCCACAGTGCCCCAGCTACCATTGAAGAGCAGCAGCAACCACCCTAGCAAGGGTGGGAAAGCAGCCCTGGGCTCCCTGGCCAGCTGCTGCAGCTTGAGTGACTTCCCGGAGAAGAAGCTGTCCCTCACAACCTGGGGACGGGAGGCTGGGAACCAGACCCCTGCACAGTGCAGTGGAGGAGCCGGGATATGGCTCACTTTGCCTCCAGCCAACACACCCAAGAGCACAGGGTTTTACACCTGCTTGGGTGGAAACTATTCCTCAAGTGGGGTGGGCTGTGGTCCAGCCATATGCCCTGACCATCTCCTGTGCCCCGTCCAGCAGCAGGCACCACGCAAGGTGAAGCCCCCTCCCTCTCCCACAGGGGAGAAATTCCTACCGGGGAAGAAGGGCAGATCCCCAGCCACGATGGGATGAGGAGGGTAGACAGAGCCCAGCCAGGGTCCTGCCTTGCTCGCACCATGGCGTTTTCACAGCTGCAAAAGTCAGTGCTAGTGGAATCAGGCTACTTTGGCCTAAGGTACCCTAAACGTTTGGTGCTTTAGGCATCTCCCAGCTGCAACAACCCTGTGTACCCATACACACACCACATCATCCACAACACTGAAGCATGATAGACACCCCATGAAGAGAAATTAACTGCTTCACACAGAACAGGGCAGCCAGCAGTTGCACCGTGCCAGACTCCCATCAGGAGCCAAGCCTCTACGAGTCCTGCAGACTGCCAGAGGCCATGGGGAAGTCTCATGCAGGCCAACAGACTGACCCATATTTACTTAGATCCAAATCTTTTGCCTGAAGAGTCTGGTTGATTCACCAGGACACCAAAAACTCAAGTCAAACAGAACAGCTTGGAGCTACAGTCACAACTTGACCGCTCACAGATCACACCTCCTGAAATGCAGACTGGTCTACCACGATGTTGGGAACGGACACCTGCCACGGACCACAGGTAACCACGGTGTGGCCAGCACCCATTGCTGGGTCTGTGGCAGCTTGGCCTCTGGTTCTTGCTCCTTGCAGCTGCCTAGCTTGAACTCAGCACCTGAGAGGCACACGATCCCGCCTCAGCAGTGATGCATGGTCCTTGCACACCCACAACCCAACCGTGGCACCTGGGCTTGCCATGGCACTGCTCCATGCAAAGGCCCCTGCTTCAGCCAACTTTTGCATCACACATTAGAACAAGGTGAAGGACCCAGACTGGGGATGAAGCACTAGGGAATCAGAAAGTTACCTCCAGCTTGCAGGAACGGAATAGCAGCAGACAGTCTCTGCCCCAGGTCTCCCAGAGCAAAGCTTCACAAGCACTGCTCCAGCCCCCATGGCAAAATGCAGTCCATGGGACTGCAAGGGATGGCACCCACCCTGCACAGCCCCAAACAGCGCTCTCCTTTGATTTCAACTTCATACAATATTCAGCATAGACCAAAAAATGCCAGGAACACACTAGGCATGGGGTGAGGGAAAGAGCTCTCCTGACTGGGTTGGGGAAGCGGAAGAAGTGAGATGCCTGCAGGCCTCCACAGCCGGATGGGAAAGGAGAGCACACCACAGATCTGACATAGGCATGTGAGGGTACAGAGGGCCACAGGGTCCTCAGTGGAGGAGCTGGAGGCTGGCAAAGGGAAGAGACATGGGTCCATGAGCTTAGCTCAGGTTGCAGAAGCCAAAAGTTGGGCAACTCTTCTTTCAATGAAAGTCAAGCTTCTCCAAACCCAGAAGCTGAACTTTTAAGAGCAAGTCACTGCCAGGCACAGCACCAACGCAAGCTGCTTGTCCCCCTCACGGACTTTGCTCTCCCTGCTGTGGAGAAGCAGTCTGTGACACAGCAGGACCCATCCAGGAGATTTAGGGCTGCTGGGCACACGGATCCCAGCCTGAGCCCAGGAACAAACCATCATAAGCCTGACTGGTACTCAGCGGCATCTGGCCACAGGGCTAACGATCCCTCTAGCCTCTGCCACCCCAGCGCTGGGCACCTCTGTTTGCAGGGCAGTGCCAATGGGGCTGGGCAGGGGACTGCCCTGCAGCCACTCCCAGGGAGACAGGGTGCTCTGCTGCCCGGCTGGGCTTGCCCGTCTCTCCCTTCCCAAAACAAGGATCCCCACGTGCAGAACTTGACACTGAAAGGGAGGGATCCTTGCCCGGCTCTAGGGGTTTCTCTGAACCCCTGGCTGCCCACCTTGGGCAGGAGAAAAGAAGCCAGTGCTCTCTCTTTCCCCGGACTCTGCAAGGGGGCAGTGCCCCCAGCCCCGGGGCAGGACTGGCAAAGAGTGAGGGCAGGAGGAGAGCCCAGCATCCAGGCAGCCTGAAAGACAGGGCCCTGCCTGACTTGCCCTGTCCCAGCCACTTGCTCCAGGGCTCTACCCCAATAAGCAACCCACGGGGGACCAGTGCCAACAAGAGCCCTGTGCCCCTGCAGCCACCATCCAGAGCTGGCACCCCAGGGTACAGCGTGCCATCTGAGTAACGGGAAGTGCCAGAAGAACCGTTTCCCATTCCCGGCATTAGTGCTGTGTGCTGGCTCCAGGCAGGCTGTCCCGATAGCTGCTCCATCCCGCACAGCTCTACTTGTGCCCAGAGCGAGAGCCCTTCGCAGAGATTTCCTTACCATGTTTCCGGTCTCCTTTATTCCCCCTCACTTCCAAAGGCAGCGTTTTTTCTCTTTTTCCTCCATGTGTGCGATGGGGCGTCTCCTCTCCCCTCCGACGTGAACCACCGAAGCACTTTGAGTTCTGGACTGTAATCCAAGCCCTCACCGCCCCCAGCACAGCTCCAACTAATCTAACTCATGACACTACCGGGGCTGAGCAGGGGACCTTGAAGGTTTCTCTGACAGCCAACTCCAGCGCTAGACGGCAGAGGGGCATAGCGAGTGCAGGGTGCCGTGTTCCCCAGCCCTGCGCAGACCTTACGGACACAGGCAGAGCCAGCAATGCTCGTGGGCTGCTTGTTACAGCATCGCTGCTATCTGCATCCCTTAGAGCGTGCCTGCTCCTCCGCACAGACCTGCTTAATGCAGGTGCTCCGTGGCAGGGAGCTGCCTTCACCCGTGAAGATCGGAATAGCTGCTAGAGGAGAACAAGCCCACGGCAGGCATCCCAAGAAGGTCTCCAGCTTCCTAAAGAGGTTTCCAGCAAAATCCTCCCCCCGCCTCCTCTTGGCTTGGTTTTCTTTAAGTCCAGAGAAGTTTCCGTGCTCCGCGAGAACCTGCAGCGCTGCCTCAGGATAAGCAAAATGCCGAGAAACACACAAAAAAGAGTGCTCTAAAATACTGTTTTTCTAACTTCTAGAAGGAAAACAGAGAGGCAGTGACCGCTTCAGGCAACAGCAACAAACTACATTGGTATCAGGCAAGAGATGTGGAGACCTCACCCCCTCCCAAAGGAGGAAGTAATTTAACATGGCAAGCTTCTCCGCCCCTCCATTAATTGTTTAAGATGGCCAGGGGCCAAAATACTGCCCGAGCAGTGGAGAAGGTCACTGAACAGGCAGGCAGCAGCCTACAGAAGTGACAACGGGAAAGGGCAGAGCCACAGAGGCAGAGAGGGAGGGGAGAGGCAGGTGCCGCAGGGCATCCCAGGATCTGCTGACACACAAAGGCTTTGTGTAACGGGAAGCGGGGCGGGAAGTGACATACAGGCAAAGCCCGGGAGCCCTGGACACGAGGATCATGGCCTGACAGAAGGACTTTGGACTGGGAGCTGCCTCCCCAGCCTTGGCCGAGCAGCGCATGGTCTCGGCAGCCTTGGTGGGGACTGACGCTCCATCAAGGAGGCCACGGTGCTGGTACCCGCCTGTCCCCGCTTCTAGGAGAGGTCACACAAACCAACCCGTCCCAAGAGGAAGGGTGACTCAGGCAGGACATGAGGACCTACAGCAGGAGGGAAGACGTCCCCCCGCATGGACAAGCTCAGTAGAGGAGCACAGGGTACTTGCCTGTTGAAGCTGGAGTGACTGCTACCAAACACCTCTGCTGCCTTGGCTCAAGGGGCAGGCCCCCACAGCCTTCCCAAGCCCTGCTCCACAGGGCCAGCAGCAGAGCCCACGTGGGGTGGTCCAGCTCAAGAACACCTTCGGATACTCCTCTCCCAGGGAGGACTGCCAACAGTTGGCCCTAAAATCCATTGCACGTGATGGCCTCATGGCATGTATTCAGACATAACAAGGGTTCAAGCGATCCCAAAGCCAACCATTCAATACACCAGCTGCTTGATGTGCTGTTGAGTTTTCTATGGGTAGCAATGATGGATGACAGTCCCTGCAGGAATGCAATTTGCTTTCCTTAAGCAGAAGGGGATGTCCTCCTAAAAGGAGATGCGACACTGACGTGGACCAGAGCTGAGCAGCTGCCTTATGGCCTCTGACACCTAGTCACCTTCTCCCTACAGCAGCAGGGCATTGCCTGCCATGCACCATAGCGGTGAGAACCTCCAGCCCATGTCTGGCGAGATCAGTTGATAAACCCAAGCTGGGTGAAGGAGAGCATCCCTGCTAATGCGAAGGGTATTAACAACTCGGCACAAGCACTACCTAGTTGTTGTCCACAATAACTGAAGGAATTTGTGATCTTGTCTGCGGATGCAGAGGAGCCTTTCTTTCCTCCTCACATTCATAGCAGGAGGATGAGGAACCTGGCATACTTCCCCAGTAGAGCCTCTGGCCACAGATTTCACCGTCTGCACAAGGCTATGTTTGCAAAGTAGCTGTGCCCTCCATCTATTCCCCAAGCACACCTCCCAGCCCACATATATGGCCACACCTTTGCAACATCCTCCTGCGGGTGCTGGGAGTCTCCCTGGGGACTGCCCCCCCTCCAAGAAAGGGAGCATAGAGAGCAATGTCCCTCCACTGTGCGCATGGCATGCAGCTGGCCGTGACAAACCTCACACTATCAGAGGTGCTGAGCTATTTCTGTTGGAGGCATGGCCCCCGCCACAGAGTAAGAGGAGGTAGAAGAGATCCACCACGCTTCTCTCACGCCCAGATGTTTCATGGAAATTTCCTTGCTGTTTCTTCAACTGCAGCAATACATGCAGGTTTCCTTTCAGGAGGTCACGGCTGCCCAGGGCTAACCCAACCCCTTGCACATGGCTATTTTTATCCAGCAAACAGGTCTCTGCAATTACCCTGGGGTCCGCAGGGGACCAGCCTCTGAGCGGAGATCTGAAGCCTCCAAGCAGTCTGGCTGCCAGCAGCCTGGGTACCAAGACTGGGCTCTTCAGGGCTACTCCAGCAGCAGGCCAAAGCCCCAACCAGTTGTATACAGCCTGTTTGAAAGCCTGCTGCGGGGCTGAAAGGGGCCCACAGGCTCCTCCAGGAGGTCTACTGCACAAGCCAGGAGCTACCTCACCTTTTGAGACAGGAACATGTGCTCCCCAGGCACAAAGGGCAACACAGACCCAGGTGGGGCTGGGGCACCCTGAGAGCCCATGGGGATGAAGGGGACAGAGCAGAGAACCTGCTCCCATGCTGTTACTGAACCGGTCAGGTCTCCTGCACCCAGACCTCTGGCAGCAGCTCCAGGATGAAAGCAGCTTTTGGCTTTCCTCACCCCTTCAGGTGGCTTGCACAGGCCTGGGAACACAAGGTTGCCTTCTCCTTTCGTTCTGAGTTAGCAGGTAAGACGCTGTCAAGTCACCTGATTCCAGCTCTTTGAGGGCCAGAAAGAGCAAAGCCGCACTTTAAGGTCTGGTGTAGGAGTTTGCAGCATCCCCATAAACAGATGAGGAGGGCACCACGTAAGCCCACAGAGCCCATACCTGGTTCCTATCCCATTTTCCACCTCTGTGACCAGGGACAGAGCCAGGTGCTCCCCAGACCATACAGCCAACACTCACTATCCAGGTCCTACTCAAACTACGTAACTATTAGCACACACTTTCTGCAGTGCAGCGGCCAGATCAGTTGTGGAGATGACAACTGAAAGCTCTCCACGAGTTCCTAAGCCAACACCACACAGGACGACGCAGGAAAGTCGAAGGCTGTGAGTATACATTTCTAGAACCAGAGGGGAATGGGTCATCTAACACAAGAGCAGCTTAGAGCCCAACCTCACGCCTCCTCCCTTTTCTACACTGCGCTCAAAGCTCAGGAACGCCTTCCCCCATCAAGGATTTCCAGGCTGAAGAGCCCAAGTTCAGCTCACCCCCCATCCCAGTCAGAGGCAGCGACATGATTTCCTGTGCCGTGGCACTGCGCTAAGGGGAACATCGCATTGCACTGTTGTTTACCCATGGCTGGATCCTAATATAGCTTTTTTTTTTTAAATTGCAAATTGGTCTTTCCCTCCTCTTCTGCATTGTAGATCCATTTCCCGCACAAGCACATGGGAGACAGCTGTAGCCAGCACTTCAGTGGGTGTTAAAAAGCCCCTCTTGACTGAGGCTGACAACAATGCTGCGCTTGTTCCCCGACACAGTCTTGCACTGTCTCCTCGCAGGAGCAGCTCCTCGCCCTTGTGCGAGGCCTGCGCTTTCCTCAGGGTTGGTTTAATTGCTGAAGCCAGTGCAAAAGGCTGCTGTCATCCAGCTCTGCCGGCAGAGATCCGGGTGCTCCAGCTTCCCATCCAGCAGCCCCAGGTCCTTTGCATGGACCGATGGGCAATTTTACCCTCAAGGAACTGCTTTGGTACCCGAGTGCGGCAGGAGCTGAATACTGCTAAGCACAACCTGTCCCAGAGGTAAAAATATGGCAAAAGGCAGTAAAAGCTGTCATCAGAAAGGATGGGGAGCCAAACTTTGAAGGCTGTGGGGCCTCCCAGAGTTGAAAGAGAAGGGGGTGGGAAAGGGGTCAGTACACCAACTGTTCTGAAAACTTCAGGGGTCACAACTTCAGACCCACGTCTTTTACCTTCCCTGCTTTTTCCCCCCCTTCCCCTTTGTTGGATCTGGTTTCTGGAGCTGCAGTATTTCTCAAGTGCCTGGTGAAGCAGTACTACAACCTAGAGCCTCGGAAGAGCTGGGAAAGAGCGGAGGCAGAGGTAGGAAGCAGGCAAGGGACCTCTGCCTTTGAGTCACCACTAGCAGAGTTCTGCTTATTTTCAGTTGTGCAAAGCAGGGAAAGCTCAATACTTTTACCAATAGGACTCAGCTGTGCTGGAAGAAGCACAGGACAGATGTTTTAGACACCAGATAAGGACATCTTCTGACCTAAGGGAAGTTGTGCAATATGCACGCTAGCTAGACCGCACTACCAGCAGCCAACAGCTCTTAGGAAAACACCCCCACGCACTCCACATTAGCTTAGCCCGATTGTTGGTGTAGTCCTCAACACAGCATAGGGAACTTCCTATGCCCATAGGGACTTCTGAGGGAAAGGAGAGCCTGTGAGCCGGCCATGGCAGGGCAGCGCTCCAGGACCTCCAGCCCTGCTAACCCACTGATCAATGGAAGCCTCTGAATCTACTTCCAGGCATCTCCTCCTCACCAGTCTGGGGCTCTCCACCAGCTCCCATGTCCACACACATGGCTATGCAGATGTCCTGTGGATTAAGCTGTGCCCTGAAAACACAGGTTCAAGAACGGGACATTACGATCCCTCCAAGCTATCCACTGTGAA
Organism: Gavia stellata; assembly: GCF_030936135.1. NCBI lineage: Eukaryota > Metazoa > Chordata > Aves > Gaviiformes > Gaviidae > Gavia > Gavia stellata. The sequence continues at coordinate 1,608,703 of NC_082608.1, forward strand.
CCCCATTCCCCTTGCACTCAGCAACCTGTAGAGAACATGGGAAGCCGCCAAGAAGCAGCATTAGACCCCACTCAGCACAAACAGGTGCCTTAAGACCAGTGATAGATGTTTGCTTGAAACAGGTTTCATCAAATAAAAGCAACAAGTGCTGCAGCAAGTAGAGCCACAAGCAGCCCTTTGTACCAACAACAACGTTTTCAGGAAAAAACTAATTCTCCCCCCATTAGGGAGACAAGAGGGGGTTGTATGTGTTTACTAATATTTAAACCTTTATTTCAGATCACAAGTAAAGCAGGCCTTGGCTTCACAGAAGCACATCTTGGTTTAACTAATTAATTTGATAATCCCCTATTTGCAATCCTCAGGAGACATTCAGCTTCTAAAGCAAGTAATTACCACTAAGTGGCAACCTCTTTGTGAGGCCCAGTCTGATTAGGGGAAAAATTTCCTAAGCCAGAAATATAATAGTGGTGTGATTTCCCAGAAGGACTGGAGGAGAGACTACATAACAACAGCTGGTCACGTTTACCATTTGAAGGAACAGGAGCAACTCAATTACTAGGTCTCCAGCTACACTTCAAGATGTTGTTCAGTGCCACGTGCAAACCTGGTGTGCGGTTAGCCATCAGGAGGCTTTACAGGAGATGTTTTACAGGTACACAAGTCAGGAAGGGCCCACTTACAGCTCTCAAATCCCCACGTGTGCCACAGGGCAGGGGGAAATAAAGAACTCGCATGTCAGGCCTGCTGCAGCCCATGTGCAAGCTCATAGTGTGCAGTCCCACAGGAAAGCAACCCAAGCAGGGGAATGCCAGCTTTAGCCTCTCCGCACAGGTAGGAAAGCACACCTTGATGACACACAGTGTCCTCCCAGACAAGCCAGTTGGACTCAATACATGCAGAGTACTTGCTAGTCTAATGCCTGCTCCAGGCATCCCCAAGTGCCCAGGGTCTCAGCTCAGCAAAAGCCCACCGCTAGCATCGATCACTGCCAGAGCCCACAGGACAAAGTCTTGCTTCTGCATGTGCCCAAGACACCCATCTTGGGCTGAGCAGCTTTGGGTTCCTTTAACCTTGGGCTGTTCTTTTGGGGGGACATGGGTGCCCCCCAGGCCTTGTGAAGTGGCCACGTTGCACGCCACTCTTGGGTTAACACCTCTACAACGCTGTCCTCCAGAGACTTCTCCTTGTGTATAAGTCATGAACGCACCTGGTGTGGGTAGGAGCGAGGCTTGGATGGAAACCAGGCCTCCTGCCCCGATCGGGCACCTTCCCAACAGGCACATTTTCTCTACAGCACACACACCCCAAGATGTTTCCCCGCTGTGGTGGACTCCCCTGCTTGGGTGCAGGGTCTCAGCGTCCTGGTGCTCTGACCACTAGGCAGGTGCACTGGTTGGCAGGCCGTGACCGCCGCAGAAAGAAGACCCCAAACCTCACCAAGAGCCTGGACCAGAAACCTGTTGGATGCCGAGCCTGGCAGGGGCATGCCTCTGTGGATGCAGACCCAGTTATAAGAGCTTAAATCCTTTAAGAGGAGCTGCCTGTTTGTCTCCCTGGAGTTCAGGCACTGCCTGCCTTTCCTGAGGACAAAGTTCTCTTGACTTAGAAATCCACCTGTGTTTCAGGACTGCTGCTTCAAAACTCACCACCGTCTCTGGTTAGAGAAGGACAGATTGGCTTTCTCTGAAGAGCAGCCTAAAACTGACCCGTCTCTCTCCAGCTCCCACGTATTTAATGGCATAAGACAGTCATCTGTTTACCTTCCTTGCTGGCAGTGATGTTGCATGCTATTTAGTCCCCACAGCACATGTTTACTGTACTCTCCGAGACAGCATGCTCGCCTCCGAGCTAGACATGCCAGCGGGCACCTACGCCCTTCCTGCCCCAGCCCAGCAGCCACCTCCCCAGCCCCTCTGCCACAGACACGGGAGACATGGAGCACAGGGTCTCACAGCTACCACAGCTGCCAGGGCTGGCTCCTCTTTCCAGGTCTGCTTGACAGAGCAAGGGCTGTGAGGACAGACATACACCCACACCCCCCTCCCCTTCCATGCCTCTGCATCACCAGGAGCCCCTCACTTGTGTCCCTGCTCTGTGCCCAGCTCACACCTGAGCAACCAGCACCCACTACATACCTGCGCAGCCCACACCAGGAGAAGCAGATACAGCCCTCAGCAGACACCCAGAATAGGTACTAAGCACCAACCACTAACAGACAAGACCTAGGACACACTTCTGGGCTGGAGACCCATCCCTTCTTTTCCCAAAAGCAACCTAAATCCAATTAAGCCCTGCTAGGAGGGAGGGCTGCCAGCTCTAACCACCCTGCTCCAGGGGAACAGGGACACCCCTCCAACCACTGACTGCAGTCTCTGCCTCACAGTTTGCAGAGCCAGGGGCAGCACCCAGCTCCTACCTGGGGTGGCAGCAGGGGACCGCAGCACCTCCCTCACTCTGCTCCAGGAGCTCTGAGCCCCAGGATTGCTATTCCCCCTGGGTTCACACTCTGCCAAGCCCCCATGCAGCCCCCCCCGCCCCTTGCAAACCCCACACTTACAGCCAGCACTTGCAGAGCCTGCACCCAGCAGATCCCAGCAGATCCTGCAAACCACTCTCCCATGGCAGAGGCTCTCCAGAGGGAAGGAAAGCTCTCACCTGCCTGCAGTTTGCCTCTCCAGATCAGGCAGGCAGAGAAGCAGCTGGGTTAGCTCAGCACTCACTGGGGCAGAGCAATAGCCCCAAGGTGCAGCTCCAGCTGTAGGCATGCAATCAGTGCTTTATACAGCCGCATGGGCGTTCCCTGGGACCAGCTCTCATGTTGCCTGTAGCAGCTGGGCTGCGTTGCCCACTGAACTCGGGCAGTCCCATTGTGGGTCCTCCAGGTGCTTCCCAAAGTACTCTTAATCCTGCTGGTATTTCCAGCAGGGGAATGGCAAGCTGCTCAGAGCTGAGTGACGGTCTCCCCTGGTGCAGGCATGGGCTTTGCTCCCGTCCAGCCTTGCCCAGCTGGTAGTGAAGGGGAAGGATCTAGTTCCTCCATCTCAGACTCAACAGAGCAGCTCCGCAAGGCTCCAGGCTGAGGTTTGAGTCACTCTGCAGCGACCGAACAGCAGTTTGGGGTCAGGGTCTTCTCCCTAGGGGACTCTGGAGCCAACTCTGCTGAGTGCAGATCCAGAGCACAGGAGGTGATGGGAAGGCTCCTCAGATGCCACCGGGAAGGGCTGGTTTGACGGGGATAGGAGCAGTCTGCCATGGGACACCCATAGCTGGCAATTAGAGGAGTGAACCTCAGGGAATGCCTACAGCGGGGGTGTCAGGCAGGAAGGCAGAGCGGGTGGAACGCAGGGCACAGAGGGCTCCTGGAGGAGGTGGTGTGATGAAGATGGCGGGTCCTACATCAGGGACCTTTCGTTCACAGCGTGGATCTGAGGGAGAGGGCCCTGTGCTGGACATGAGTATGTGACAAGCACTCCGTGAGTGTGGTGCCAGCCAGCCGGGGCGGGCACCTCCTTGCCATGGCACCATGGCTGGAGAGCACCAGCAGGAAATAGTGGGATTAAACCCCATCAGCAGCGGTAACAATGTGTCTCCTAAAGGAGATGAGCAGCTTCCTCTCAGACAGGCGAAGGCAGAAGGCTCGTGCCTCCTGCCGTCGGTCTCTCCTGCCGTCGGTCTCTCCTGCCGTCGGTCTCTCCTGCCGTCGGTCTCCCCTGCCGTCGGTCTCTCCTCCTTTCTTCTCGCTTGCCCTTCTTCCATCACTGCTGCCAGATCAAGATGGGGTAAGGCCAGCTACGGAGCAAGCACGGGAAGGGACCAGGAGGCTTAGACCCCTCTAGCATTCATATAAGACCCGTGGTTAGACTGGGGCCACGTGCCTCCGGAGGAGCCAGTCAGGAAGGGGGATGAGCAGGTGGGATTGATATTCCAGCTATCCCTGGAATATCCTCTCCAGCTATCCCTGGAATATCCTCTCCAGGTACCCTACTCCAGATACCCGCGGTGTACTCCTTCGGTTTGGGGCCGTACTTTGGCCATGACGAGACAGCCCTGCCGCCGGCTGAGGTGAGGGTGTCGGAGGAAGGTGCAAGCTGGTGGGGGGCACTGCCCACCCGCAACTGCGCAGCGGGCTCAGGACGGAGGGGGACTGCCACCGGGCAGGGGCAGGCAGCTGCCCGCACCTCACAGGCATCGGCCAGGAGGGCAGCGGGAGGGTAAAGGGAGCAGCTTGCCCCGCGCGCGGCGGATCCCCAGGCACACCGAAAGAGACCTGGAACTGCCACATAGACATTATTTTTTCCCCTTAAGACTACCCCTTCGCGGCCTTTGGCACTCCTCGCTGAGCTCAGCCGCAGCAGCCACCCCCGGAGGGGCCGGGAGCGGCGCGGGAGGCCTCTGGGAGGGGGGGGGGGGAGCGCGGCCGCCATCTTGGCGACGGGCGGGCCGGGGCGAGGCGAGGCCTCAGCGCGGGGCGACACCTGCCGGCCGCGCTGGGCAGCGCGGGTGCGGCCCCTCCCCGGCTCCCTCAGGCGCCCGGCGGGGCCCGGCCCGCCCCGGCCGGGGGTAACGAGCTGCCTGCGGCCGCCTCATCCAGCACGGCCGGGCTCCGGCCCCACAGGCGCCCCAGCCAGCGCCGGCCCTTCTTCCCCCCCGCAAGACCTCGGTGTGTCACCCTCATCGGAGGGGAGAGGCTCCCCTCGCACCCCTGCCAAGGCAAGAGGCCTTCGGCTCCCCAGGGCCGAGGGGGGCACAGGCCCCCCGATTCCTACCAGCTTCGGGGCAGCCCGGTTGCCTGTGGTCAAGCGATACCCCACGCGGAGCTGGATTTGTAGACAAATCCAAGCACGGCGAGGTAGCTGCTGGACTTTTTTCACTCTTTATTGCACTCTTTAGCCTCTCTAATTTCCTGTTTGCTTCAAAAGCTATTTTTGCTAAGGGGGAAAAAAAAAAAAATCAAGCATTTATAACAATTCTGTCTGCTCCCTAGCAGGAGAAAAGAAAGATCGGAGCGAGCCTAGCAGGGGTCACCGATTGACTCTCCGGCAGCAGCCTGGCTAACCTGCTTGCTCAGCAGTCCTTCAGTCCCGGCAAACACAAGCTCGTGCTCCTTCGCCGGCCGGCTCCCGTCAGCCAGCCCCGCACCACGGCGTGTGAAAAGATAATAGTTCTTGGCCTCCGTAGTTGTTTTCTTTTTTTTTTTTTTTTCATCTTTCTGGGATACCTTTGCAAAGCTTTTGCCAGCTTTCTCCGTAAATAGGTGAGGGTGGGGATGCCTACTGAAAATATGTGCATCTACAAGCACGTATGTGGTAGACAAGAGAATATCCTGGCCCTGGGAGGTGAGGCTTTCTGAGAAAGCAGGCAGGATCTTAAGTGTCCAGGAGAAATCCGGAGAGGGTGACCCCTGCATGAGTGATACTTGCATGGTCCCAGCACCAGCCGTGCCTAGAGGAGGGCTCTCACGGCAGCTCTGACCCCACACTTCGTCCGGCTGCCTGCGAGAGCCTCAGAGCCCCAAAACGGCCGGGGACCCACACACAGCGAGGCCCCAGGTGCGTGCACAGCCCAGAAGCCAGCTTCCCCCAGCCGGCCAAGGAGCCAAAGCAAAGCTTTAACTGACTCTCCGACTTCAACGCCATGGGCTTAGCTGAGCTCTGGCAGGCAAAGCTTGTCCACAGGCAGGGATTGCCACGCATCGCTGCGAGAGAGGAAAGCACAAATACAGCAGACCTGCCGCAGAGTCCGGTCTCCTCCGGGCCCCCATGGCCTTGCCGAGCCCTTCTTCATGGGCTGCCCACAGGCTCGGGACAACTTGTGTCTGATGTAGACCAGACCAACTGGGCTGGTGGCCACCTCCCCGGAGTGTCCTCAGCACCCTCCCTCTCCAACTAACCCGCCACAGGTTTCATTTACCTTCAGGGCAGCCTGCCTGTGCAGCACCAGATGCCAGGAGAAGGTGAGGTGTGAGGAGTTCAGGTGGCTTCTTCGGGGATCTTTGCCTTCACCGCAGCTGCGCGCAGCAGCTCTGTCCAGCTGCAAGGAGGATCACAACTCTATGATCTGGGGTACTCATAAAATCAAAGCCTTCGCCAGGTCGGCATCCATCCCAGCTGTTCTGCAAGAGTCCCCGGGAACAGCAGCCTGGCCACGCAGCCCTCCAGGGCAGGGAGTCCCACAGCCACGTTTGCTCCTCCAGGCAAAAGCAGGGAAATCTGAACCATGAAGGGCGGTTGTGGATCACCCCACCCAGCTCCTGCTGCCCTAAAGATCCCACTGATCTTTTCTGTCCTCCGCCAGTCCACGCTGCAGCTTGTTCCACCACGCAGCCGGGGTGCGGAGAAAGCCTCCTGGCCAGCCCTGCAGCCCGGCACGTGGCACAGCCACTGGATAGGGTCCCTAGCTCTGCGGGGAGCCCGGGGACTCTCACCGTCAGCAGACGGCAAGGAGACACGGGCCAGCCAAGGGGCTGGCTCGATGCGAGCTGGAGGGGTGCAGCGCAAAGCACAAAGGCTCTCCCATCCTGGCCGCTCTGCCCTGGAACGCAGCATGGGAACCGCTGCCCAGTGCAAATCTGTTCCTCATTATCCGCCCCGGCTGCCGACTGATGCCGGCTCCGTCATCAGCCACTCGCCGCATGGCCCTGGCCAGCTCGCATCCCGTCAGCCGAGCAACTTCTGCACGACTTCACCAGCCAGTGCAGCGGGGCAGAGCGGGGCCAGGGCTGGCATCCACTCCTTTGGAGGCAATTCCAGAGTGAAAATGGATTGTTCCCTCCACCAACAGGCAGAGGAGGCTTCCAGTGAAAGCAGGGAGCAGGGATGGCTGCTTCACGTGCAAAGGGCGGGAAGGCAAATGCAGGAGAATTCAGGAGAGGTGTTCAGTCTGATTGTATCCAGGTGAGATGAATGCCTGGACAGACAGACCGGACCAGGAAGAAGCAAAGAACAGACTGATGTGTCTCCAAAATGTGTGTACCAGATGCGATCAGACTGAACACCTCTCCTGTATTCTCCTCCGCATGCCTTCTCGCTGTTCTACGTGAAAACATGAGCATGGCCAAAGCCTCTGCCATGCTTGGTACTTGCTGGGGTCAAGTGGAAGGTGAGAAGCTGGGCTCCCATTTACTAGCTTCCCACTGCTTGTGCCTGTGTAGGCCATCCTGAAAATATCACACGAGGGCGTCAGAAGTGTTCCAGAAATAGAGTAGACTGAAAAATCACTCAGGGTTGCCCGTGAGTCAAGAGTGCCATTGCTACAATGGAGAACACGAAGCTCGTGGGTTCAAGGAAATTATTATTCCTCTTGACTTGGTACCTGTGAGCCACAACTGAGTACTAGCTCCAATCTGGGGCTCCCCAGAACAAGATATAGATATAGATATAGATATAGATATAGATATAGATATAGATCAGAGATCAGAGCTTTAGGACGACAAGGCAAAGAGGGGAGCTACCTACAGGGGGGCACAGGGAAACCAGAGCCCAACTCTTCTCAGAGACACACCTGGAAGGACAAGAGGCAACAGGGACAAGCTGCAACAGGGAAAATTCTTGCTGGGTATAAGGAGAAAATCATTCTGTGCAAGAGTGGTGCAGCCATGGTGCGGCTCTGGGACAGGGAGATGGTGACAACTCCATCCTCAGGGACTTTCCAAACCCAGCGGGACAGGGGTCTGAGATACCTGCTGTAGCTTTGCCACCAGCCCTGGATGGAGCCAGGGTTGGACCACGGACCTCCCGAGCCCCTTCCAGCCTAAAATTTACCTGATGCTCCAACATGCATTGTGCAGTAGCGGGGTGGCGATTTTAAGACGACTGCGCAATGCTGCTGCCTAGCTGACTTGGGAGATGGCCAACACCAAATCCATCGCCCACAGCTTGGCTCTTCCATCCGGCTGATGCCCCTGTTACCAGAGCTGCCCTACATCCTCTGCTGACTTCACAAGTTTTGGTACCACAGAGAAACTGGAGGAGCTGAGCATCGGAGAAAGTAAATCCCTGCGGAAAAAATGTGCAGATCTAATGGCAGGCTCTGAGGAGAAGCCTGTGTGCAAAATGACGGGTCTGCGATAGTCAGGCAGCTCCGGGATGGGGTTGCTTATAATAACAGTCAGAGGGTTGTACGTTCTGGGTTACAGTCTGACAAGCAGCTTCTTTGGTTATGCCTTACTCTGTCCTGGAGAAGTAGAGGTTTGGGCACATGCGTTCATGGTTTGGCCCGGTTCTTGTGTTTTTCCACTGAAGCACTTTAGTATTTTTAGGCTGAAAGAGACGGCTCTGTGCTATGCTGGAAGGATCAGAGCAGTCCTCTGCAGGCAGGACGCCGCCTGCTATCTCTCCCTGTAAAGTGAAATACAGAGAGTGGAGTGGGAGAATAAAAACTGATAAAACCCTGTGGGGAAGGGTGTAGTAGGAGCCACCATCCCTGGTCACAGCATGGCTAGGGTCGAGGGTGGGAAGAGGGGCTCCGAGCGAGACAGCAGCAACCAGTCCCAGTGATTCCCAAAGCCGAGACGTCTGCTTTTCCTCCAAGGACCTGAATGCCGCAGACCCACCGCTTCCAGGAAAATAACCTGGCCCACACAACCTGGTGCACTGCCAAGGTGATCCTGTTTGCAGGAAACGCTGGCACTGAGGTCCGGCACACAGAGCACGGCTCAGCCAGCATCGCTGGTCGGTGGGATGTGAGGCAGATGAGAAACATGGGGAGGAGCAAGAGCTTCCAGAGGGACCAGTGCAAAGCTCTCGGGGCTAGGAGCTGTATAGGGACCCTGCCAAAAAGGATCTGGGGGTGACAGCAGATGCTGGGTTGAATATAAGCCAAACATCCATCTTGTGAACCAAGTAAATCACATTTACTCTCTTTTAGGAGAAGTGGAGCCAGCAGATCGAGGGGAGAGCAAAGCCAGCACGCACCGACGCAGGGAGGTTCCTGTGATCCAGAATACCCTGAAACAGACCTGTTTGAACCGTATTTTTGGCAAAGAGAGAGGAAGCATGGAAATGGGAAGATCTGGACTCCCAGCACTCTGTTGCTGTGCAGACAGCCCCGACAGCGGGCGGCAAGGGCCCGGCTGCCTGCTGGCCTCTTGCTGGCTGCTCCCCGAGGCATGGCCTAATGACGGCTGCAGGCAAGCCTCTCTTTGGAAAGAATTTCACATTTTCCGCCAACAGTGTCGAAACTAGGAAATCCAGTTAGACACATTGAGTCTGAGAGGGGGGCTGTGGCCTCGGGTGGAGAAGAGCAGAGAGGCGCAGGGACGCGGTACCTGCGAGGGAGAACCGAACCAGGAGCTGCAGGAACCAGGATGTGCAGAGGTTCCCAGAGAGCAGAGACTGGACCGCAACGCCTGCTCCAACTCCGATTTATTGAACATTACAAAATACTCTGCATATATTTTCACATTAAAACAATATTCTTGCAAATAGGATATTAAGTCTTGAGTCATTTGTGGTGCCCATGGCTACAGAAAACACTGACCCAGCTAAAGATTTAGTATGGCCCAATATCAGAAATCAAAACCAGAATAAGGCATACCAGAAATGCAAAACTATATAAAAAGTTTTTAAAAACCTCATGCTCATCTGGTGGGACAGCTACAGAGCAGAACGGCCTTTGCTGAGTCTTGCTAACAGTACCGGGGGGTACTGCCAGCTCACTTGCCCCACGGTGGGCTCACCCGGTGCATCAGCATGTCCCCTTGACACCTGCTGTCTCAGCACACCCTGGTTAACTGGAACAGGCAGTTATTGTCCTGCTTTGGGGCATTAACAGCCCAAGTCTCCATTCTTCCATAACAGGAGCATCCCCAACCCTCCCATGTTGCTGGTGCCCAGCTGCTGTGCTGAGCTTTTGCATGCTAAGCATGCTTGATGAGCAATTCTTGGCCCTTAGGGTCACACCAGGAATAATTCACTGCGTGGGCCACTGCCACCGGGTCCCACCACCCTCTCAGGAGGGACCAGGGGTGGCTGGGAGGCAGGTGGTGGGGACAGAGCTCTGCAGATGCACTCAGCTCTCACCCATCGCCCCTGTTGCCGATGTACATTCATACCTGCTGCTCACTCCACTCCTCGCACCACGACCAGCCCTCCCAGCTGATGGGCTCCAAGCAACTGGAGGGACTGGGACATGGGCAGGATGAATGCCAAGGATGCTGTGCAGGGCAGCTGCCTCCTAGCAAAGCCAGAAAGCTGAACACCACAGCTATTGGGAACAGATCCAGACAACAGGCTTGAGGCTGGCACAGCAGGTTGGGTGCTAGAGGAGTCCCTGTGCGTACAGGTTCAGTAGTCTGGCTCCTGGTGGAGCCAAACCCCAGGAGCGCCGCTCCCAGTCCTGAGAAGGTCATGGCCTTGCCTCTGCGGTACCTCCATAACCTGGGGAATGCAGAGCTGCTGTGGCAAGGAGCCCGTCTCTGGCCTCCTGGCTGAGCTCCATGCATGCTGGGAAGAACCAGCGCTGCAGCCACCTTGAAGTCAATGGCTCGGTTGCTGGGTGTGGATGGGCTCTCATGTACTGGCCGCCGCTCCCAGCCCTCTCCCCGGAGGTCTCCTACTCACAGCCAGGCTGGAGATCAGCTCGTGCTCCCACACCCGTGAGCAACTATGGCCCATAAGCCAGCACCCCTACACCTCAGGGCAGCACAGCCAGAACGGGATCGAGTCCACTGGGATCTCAGCCCCGGGAGGAACATCTCTGGCCTCCCAGCGCTGTGAAGGTGTGTAGGGACCAGAGCGGAAGAAAGAGGTTTGGGGTCTGTGCCTCCCTGGGTGGACGGGGGTTGGTACCTGCTGTTGAGGCATGAAGCCCAATTATTGACCGGTTTTGCATCAGTAGGTGCGTGGGCAAAGCCCACCTTGGAGTGCAGCTCCGGGAGGAGTACCGGGCTCTCCTGCCACTCCTGGAGTTTATGGAGACACACACAAGCTTTACAACGCAAGACAGCAGAGCGGTCAGCGGGTCGCAGCCCATCCGCAGCCCCCAGCCCCTTCCCCATCTGCAGTCTGCCTCAGAGGTGGCTCGCTCTGTTGAACATCAGCCACCTGGGCTCCGCAGCGGGCAGCATCCTGCCCTGCTCCTCCGTGGCCATCAAAGGCTGCAGCTCCTGCTGCTCAGCACCATCCGGGCTGCTGTCACTCTGCGACCGGCCGCTCTTTGAGACATGGCTGGGGAACTGGAAGCAGGAACTCTGCTCCGGCATCGCCCGGCTCGCAGACTGGGGTTGCTCCTCCAGCACAGGGCAGGCAAATCTCCTGTGCTGAGGTCCGCTCTCGATGCCTGGGGGGGAAGCGATGCTCTCCAGGGAGGAGATGCTTTGGTTCCACGCCTTCTGCATGTCCACTGGCACGATTTTGGTGGTCTCCGAGGAGACATAAACAGCCAGATCAGCCTGGTCTCCTTTCCATGGCAGCTCCTTCTCTGCCAAGGTAGGCGATGGTGGGATGATGCAGGGGCTGGGGCAGACATCCAGGCTGCCTGGGGATGCAGAAGGAGGGACAGTGAGAAGGATCATTCACAGCTCTTGCTCTCTCCCTGGGCCCTGCAAACATGGTAGAACCAACCACTGCCGAAAAGCCAGCTGGCCCAGGGATGCAGGAGCCACCAGAGAGGTTCTGCCATGCCTCCAGAGCCACAGAGAAGAGTGATTCTCCCATTCATGCTCTGCTGACTTTGGTTTTGCCCAGGCCAAGGCAGCGTTGCTCCTCAGGTGGAGGAAGGACAAGCTACCCAACGGCAGCTGCCCCGGTGTGGGAGCATCGGTGCCTACCAGGAGTTGTCTTTCCCTGCAGGACCTCATCGGTGGCTCGAGCGACGAATACAATCCCTTCATCATCCTCTCTCTCTGTCTCCGAGCTATCGCTCTCCTCCTCTTCTGAGCTGACCATCACCAGGACAGGAGCTGCAGCCAGATGGAGGGAGTTGGTTTGGAGGATGGGGCACCCTGTGGGGGAAGGACTGCACCCACAGGAGAAGGACTTGGTGCTAGTGCAACGCCGGGTGCTGTTGGGCCACCGAGCTGGCAGCGGGCAGGCACAGCGGGCTGCTCCATCCCACCCCACCAGCTCCCCTTGCCAGGATCTGCAAACCTCGCCTGCCACCAGCCTTACCTGCCTCCTGCCAGGGGACGTTTCTGTGCGTCTTCCCATTGGGTGCATCGCTGGTCAGAGAGATGTTCTTCTGTGAAGGAAGAGGGACCGGCTGGGACCTGCCCTGTGCAAACCCCTAACCCCGACCCCCTAACCCCGACCTGCCCTGTGCAAACCCCTAACCCCGACCCCCTAAGCCCGACCTGCCCCGTGCAAACCCCTAACCCCGACCCTGCAAGCCAGGGTAACCCCAAGGACTCAGATTCCCACCCCAGCTAGGTGGCAGCTGGCAGTCAGTGGTTCCTCGTCCTTAGACATTTCATCTTCATGGCCCTACAATAAACAGCTCAGCTGCAATGGCTTCAAGAGCCTCCAAATGAGAGAAGACTTCTAAGGCCCCGTTTAAGGCGCACTGCCACACTTCTGAGCCTGGATCTGCACCGATGTTCAGGCTACTTTATGTGGAGTGCTCTTGGAAAACAAATGTGGGGCTCCTCCAGGGCTCGGGACCACTTTGCCCAGGGAAGAGCCATGCCACGGCAGCGCTGGCATGGTGGGGACACGCGAGACCCGCATGCTCACACGCAGTATACGCAGGACTGAGATGAGGTGAGCCGCTCTCCGCACTGGCCCTGGAGCTGCTGATGCCCTGCAGCACCTCAACTAACCCCCGAAGGACCTCACTGTCTGCAGCCTGGGGGAGGCCAAATCTCAGAGCTAGTAATGGAGCAGGAGGTTGGGGAGCGCTTGCCTTTTTCCTGCCCTTTTCCTTCAGCCTGGCCTTGCTCTTGGAGGAGCAGACATTGTGCTTTGTGGACTTGAAGGTCTCCAGCCGCCTCTTCATGTTCTGCCGGAAGATTTCTTTATCTTGGCGCTCTTGTTTATCTGGAGAGATGAAGTGACGGCTGTAGCTGGCCTTGTACTGGCCGAGGGAGAGGCAAAGAGACACAGGGTGAGCAGCTGGCCCCATGGAGCATCCTCCATCCCTGCTCCTCTTGCGGGTGCTGCTACCCTCGGGGTGAGCCGCACGCCACGGCCAGGGAGCGCTCACCCGCCGGCGGGGCTTGTAGAGGCTCCCTCGCAGCACGTGGTGCATGGCGGCATCCTCCTTGTCCCGGCGGCTCCGCACCGTGTCGATCACCTGCAGGTCCAGGCACGCGCCACTCCCGCTCTCCCTCCTGGGGATGGGAGATGGAGATGCTGAGCTCCATGCCTGCATCCTGCCAGCCCCCTGCCAGCCCCGGCACAACCCACCCCTGGGGAAGGGGGTGGTTGCAGCGGTCCAGCGAGGTCTGCCCAGGGGCTCGGAGGGATGCTTGTACTCACAGGAGGTTTGTGACCGACGACTCTGACATGGACGTGCGGCTGGGCATGGAGGGCAGTGCCAGCTTGGCGGCTGAGAGCACGTGGCCACCCTGGGAGGTAGGAGGGCAAGGCTGGCATCGGGCAGTGGGGACCCAGCCGGGCTGGGGGAGTCCCCACCACCTGGCCAGAGGGGACATGGAGTAGCCACGCATGGAGCCAGCCGGCTCCTGCCAGGGCCATCCCGCCAGCCAGGCCCCACCGCGTGCCCACTCATCCCTACTTGGTCAACGAAGCTGATAGCATCACGGATGTTCAGCTTGTAGTAAACATCCCAGATCTCGTCCCGCAGCCTATAGGCAGATTTCCGCATCAGGAGCTGGCTCAGGTACTTCTTGTCAAACTGTTCCCACCTGCCACGAGACGAAGACACGGGTGGTTTAACTCCCACGGGGCACCACAGCCAGGGACCCCCTGCCCACACAAGGTTGAGATGTCCAAAGCATGGCGAGAGCAGGCTGAGCATGCAGGACCCAGGGACACGCTGCCAGGGAGGGCAGAAGGGGAGGGGACATGCTGACCCTTCATCCCTGCCCAAGGGGAAGCCGGAGACCGGTGGGTCTGCGGGAAGCGATGGGAGCGGGAGTGGGGCTGGCGCAGCTGCCCTGCTGGAGCGCTTCCTCCAGGAAACAGGCTTTTCTCATCCTTTTCCTGTTGCCGTGCTGCAGATAAACACTGCCCAGGCTTTAACAGGGCTGTTCCCTCCTCAGAGCCCAGCGCCCTCCATCCATGGGGAGGCACAGGGCCATCACCGCCACCACGGACACCCCACAGTCCCCCAGGCTCCGGCACGGGCAAGGAATGCCAGCTCTCGCAGCATCCCCAGCCGCGCCTGCCTGATCTCTCTCTGGGATGCTTTTGGGACCTCAGTCTGCTGCACAACAGCAGCCAGATGGTCCCCTTCCAGATGGACTGACGGACAGACATACAGCCTTCCTGGTCCTGCTGTCCTGCCTACAGCAGGGGTGTCCTCCAGCGGGGCCCCTGCGATGTCCCCGTGGCTGGCACGCGTCCCCCATCCACCTGAAGGCTGACAGAGGATCCTGGCTAAGACACTCACTTGTCCCGCCAGTAATGGTAGCCGTGGTGTCCCACAATGTCCTCCACCGCTGCCAGGATGTGGTCAAAGGCCTTGAGCGAGGAGAAGAGGGTGAGAGTGGTGGCAAGGCTGCAGGTGCCCCAGGGGTGCCAAGGCCATGCATCACCCTCGCCCAGCCCCGGCGCTGCAGGGAGCCGGGCAGCCTCCGGCACCAGCACCTACATGCTCATGCAGCTCCTCGTTCAGCGTGGGCTTGTGGTGGTCGCTGCGCTTCACCTTCAGCCACGTCACCAGGGGTTTGATGGTGAGGCCCTGGAACGGCAGGAGAAGGCAAGGGAAAGACTGGGAGGGTGAGAGGGTAAGTGGCTGGGGCATGGGGAGCAGAAGCAGCACAAAGTGACCGGGGACAGCAGCTGTGCCGGCCGCACGTGTCCCTGCCAACCCAGCCCCCTGCGCCAGGGACCTGGGCGATGGTCCTGTGTCCTGGCAGGCAGCGACCATGTCATACTCCTCCAGTCCCCTTCCCCTAGGTTCGCATCCAGTCCTGGGGCGCAGGAACCCCAAGCCCAGCAGCTTTGTAAAGAGAACAGCCTGGCCAGGCACACACCATTGCTGCTCTTGAAGCGAGTCCCAGAACAAGAAGCCAACAGGGAAACAACATGGGCCATGGCCCTGCCATTGCGACAGCCACCGCAGTGGTTCTGCACGCCAGCCTGGTGATGGATGGGGTGCCAGGAGACACCGAGGACCAAAGGTGACTTGAAAAGTGGTACTTGCCCCAAGCACATGTCCTGGCCCCCCAGGCGAGCTCCGGGCAAAAGGGCAGCACTGGAGGAGGGCACGGTGCCCATCCTCACCTGCACAATGACAGTGAAGAACACCACCACGATGGTCGTTGCCACAAAGTAGTCCTTGGCTTTCACCTTTGCCCTGTCCAGCAGGATGACCAGGGCGAAGGCCACGGCTCCGCGGAGGCCACCGTATGACATGACCACTTGGTCGATCCTGTCCAGGGGGATGAGGCGGAAGCGGTTGAGCACACAGGTCTGGAGGACAACGCCTAGGGAAGAAGGAGAAGGAGAGCCTGGGATGCCGGCAGAGCCCTGCCTGCTCCTGGAGATGGGACAAAGCCCGGGCCAGGAGCCGAGGCTGGTCCCACGCCCCAGCCTTTCTTGGGGAATGCCTCTTTTTGGCATGACAAGGGCTGGGTGCTACCAGCCAGAAGCACAGCGGGGTAGACTGACCCACAGCTCTGAAGAGCAGGATAAAGAACAGGGTGCCCAGCACCAGTGCTGTGTCCCATGCCCACTTGGAGGTGTCCACAGCCGAGATTCCCAGAAACATGAAGATGATGGTCTCTGAGCTGCTGGCCAGTGTCTTCATGGTGTACTTCACCGTGGTGCGGGATTTCTGGGAGATGTTGGCTTCCACGTACTTCTTGCAGCAGATCCCGCAGAAGGTGACTCTGCAGAGGGGCAGAAAGAGCTGGCATGACCCTATGGCAGGATGAGGAGTGGGTCTGCTCGCTGCCTCTTGCTGCTCAGCACTGCACCCCTGATTTCCTGGACCCCCCCAGCAGACACCCCAGTACTCACGCCAGGATGGAGGAGAGCGAGACCATCTCGGCAGCAAGGTACGCGACATAGGCCAGGAGGAAGACAAAGAGCGGCTCGATGATGCGCACGCGCTTGGTGAACCGCGTGATCAGGGCCAGGAGGAAGGCGAAGAGCAGCCCCACTGCCGTGCCCCCCAGGCTCACCAGGAAGAAGGAGGCTGGTGGGGTGAGAAGACTCATTTGCACCATAAACAAGCGCAGCTCCTGTGCCCCACGGCCATGCCACGCTGGGCTGGCCGAGCCCCGTGCTCCCACCCGGGTCCCCACCAAAGCATCCCGTGATGACGGCTGGTGTGTGACCGCTGGGATGGAGATGACAGAGCTGTGGTGCTCAGTGCTCACCCCACAGTACGACAGCACCCGTGCTCACCCCCCACACTTCCACCCCAGAGGAAGAATCGGAGGGGCTGGTGGGGCACGTACTCACCTACCCCCTTCACGTAGTCCGTGGCATGGATGTGTGCTGGGCCCAGCTCCACAAAAGAGTTGAAGACCTTGTACAGCACCTGCAGGCAAGGCAAATCCCTTGGGGAAGGCAGGACATCGCTCTGCCTTGAGAGGGGCAGCACCTGCGGGCAGGATGGACCCTGCGGAAGAGGCACTACCTGCCCCAAATCTGCCAGGTCACACAGCTCATCTCAGCAGGCAAAGTCTCCCAGGGCCAGGAGAGACCCAGAGAGCATGGCATGGGTCTGCCCCCAGCCTGGGGATGTCCCCTGCATCCTCTTCCCATCCTAGGGGACTCCAGCGCCCTGGCCCACACTGGGCTCCTATCTAGGGTCTCCCAAGCTCCAACTCACCACGGTGACAGCGTCGTTCAGGAGAGACTCGCCAAACACGATGATAAAGAGGGTCTCGTTTACATGGACCTCTTCGAAGACGGCCAGCACTGCCACAGGGTCCACAGCCGAGATGAGGCTGCCGAAGAGCAGGAAATCCATCAGCCCAGCTTCAACGCCTGGATCTGCTAGGACAGAAGGACCGAGCTCAGGCAGACCATCTGCCTCAGAGCCCCTTTCACCAGGCTGAAACAAGCCTGTCCCTCATCTGCTCCTGGTGACTTGGCCGCAGCATCCCAACTTGGGGTGCAGTGGGCTGAGCTAGGGAGTGTTCCCAGACCCCTAGGGTCCCCCAGCGAAGCAGGGTTCAGCACGTCCTTACTGCAGCATGAAGGGAGCAGGGCTTGGACATCCCCCCTGGCACCCAGGTGCATCGCTGCCCCTCCGGCAGGTATGCACCGAAGGAGGCTCAGCAGCCGCATCTCAGGTCCAGGCATCAAGGGGTTTCTCGGGGCTCAGGAGACTGAAAACACAGCCCAGGCTAGCCAAGGCCAGTGGCTACAGCCGAGGACAGGGAACACGGCAGCGAGCCAGCAAAGCTAGCCAAGGTCGGCGACAAAAATAGCAAAGACATGAGTCAGCTCAGTGCCGAGCAGGGCTCGTTTGTCCTGCATGCTTGACGGTCCTGCCAGAGCACCGTTCCCAGGACGCCAGGACCCTGCTCCTGCTATAATTCCTGGGAATCCACAGGCTATGGACTCTGAACTTGGGGTTGCTTTGCACCTCCGACCCATCTTTTGGGGATGTGGCCCAAGCTGGGCAGCCCTGTGCACCCACCCATGAGCCCGGCTCGGTGCAGCCCCCAGAGCGCAGTGCCGGTGGTGAAGGAGTTCCAGAGCGTGCCCACCACCGCGTAGGTGAGGATGGCACCTATGTTGTCGAAGAACAGCCGGCTGGGCATGAAGTAGCCCGAGTCTAGGACGATGGGGGGCAGGAGGAAGAGGAAGAACATGTTGGGCTCCAGCTGGTACTCCGCCTTCTTCGCCACGGCCAACACGATGCCCCCCAGGCCCAGCCCCAGCAGGATGAGGAGGCAGCTCTCCGGGACGATGGACGTCACCTTCCTTGACAGGTGGAAAACTAGAAGGAAAGGAAGAATGAGAGCATCAGCCAAATGGGCACGTGGACAGAGCATCCCAAATCCAGAAGCTTCGACGGAAAGGCTGGCTGATGCATGACGGACCCTGGGGTGGACAAGGGAGAGCCTAAGGCTGCTTTGTGGCTGTGTGTGCACAGACCTTCCAGCTAGCTCCCAGGTCAGGATTTCAGGTCCCCAGCTCTTTGGGATCTCCCTCTCCGCCCTGCACCTGCAAGCAGCAGTGCAATTTGCTTTTCTTGGCCTCCGGTATCTGCACTTAAAGGATAAAAGCAGCCAGTGAGCACCTTCACAGTGTCACAAGCAATGCCGGCTGCTGTTTGAGCGAAGACATCCTGGTTCACCGGGACACGTTACCCGACTCAGAGATGAGGATGTTCAGCCCTGGTGATGGGGTGACCTTGTTTGCAGCCGTCTGAGCAAGCAGACGGAGCAGCACGCAAACCACTGCAGCACAAGCCAGTCGGCCGGTCTCCGTGCCAGATCACAACCTTCCTCAGCACTGGCTAACCTACCTGCATGCAAAAAACAGGCGCACAGGAGCTGCAGATTTAGAGATGGCTTTGAATAAGCAGTTTATTCCATGCGAGCAAATCTTAAATTGCTGTGGAACAGGATATATTTTTTAAAGCGAGCAGAGCGTGCCCTGGTATTCAACCATCAGCTCTGTGGCAGTGAGCCTGCAGCTCAGGCACAAGCCAGCAGGACGTCACGCCAGCCAGCACAGGGGACACGCTCCTCCAGGCAGCCTTGTCCCCAAGGCGGGGGGGGCGGTCCTGTGTAATCCCAAATCATCCCAGCTTCCAGGCGAGCAACCCCCCATCCCTGCGGATTTCTCCTCCCTAGCGCAGGGCGCTGTATTTTTGCTACCCCCGAAAGGCTTGGGGAAAGGCTGTCGAGGGTCACGTCGTTCTGCCATCACTTGTGACATCCAGCCCAGCTCTGTAGCATGACTTGGCCATCAGATGAAGAAACCTTCTCCTGAGGAATACGTTCCTCCAGGCACTTCCAGAGCCACCTCTTGTCCTTGAGCACCCAGTAGGTACAAGAGACATAAGGGCAGCCTCTGAGCCGTCACTTGGCTGCAAGCCCAGCCCTGCTGCCAACCCAAACCCCAGTCCCTAAAGCCCTTTAGCTGGATTAAAGGTGCCCGTTGCTTGTGCCAAATCATCCCACCAGAAAGAAAGCTCTGCTGGGGTCACACGCAGACCCTAGGCTTCTTCCCTCCTTGGGAACCCTCGTGGACAGACCATAAGGTCTGCTGAGCCCAGAGTCCTGTCTCCAGTGGCATAGACCTGGAGAGGAGCCCAGGAACAGGCAGTGCTTCATCAGTAGGTTTCCATGACTCTACGCCCTTGTCGTTCTCCTCTGAACCCGTCCCAGTCCTGCTCTATCCTTTCTGGGACGGGTCCCAGTGTCCCTGAGATGCAGACACCCTGGGATCTGAGGTCGTGGCCTCCTGATGTTCTTCCTTTCTCCTTTCCTAACACCTCTTAGGCAATTTGCTTTCCTTCGCTGCAGCCGAACCCCGAATTAGAGGAGATAACTCAATGTCAAAGATCTGGTTCCTAAGTAGAGACGACATCTGTGAGCCCACCACCGAACGTGCAGGCTAAGGGCTGCTTTTCCTCTCGTTGAGACCTTCACAGCGACCTGCGCTTCTCCTTGGCACGGTAAGCCCTGTCCGTGCCACCCTGGTGAGCCCCGGCACTGCTCCCCTGCCATAACGCCCTGGGAACCCTGCCACAGCCGGCAAGGGCAGAGCGGCGAGCACCGGGGCGGTGTGATGTGCCACTCCAGCACCGACCACCTCAAGAAGAAAGAGCTGCAGAGCACCCAGGGCCAAGCCTCTGCCATGGCTCTGCAGCCAAGCGCCCCAGCCCCAGAGCCCGGGACATCCGTCCTTGCTCCCAGCCATCTCCGCTCGCTGCCAGGGGCTGCGATTCAGCCACGGAGGCGGTGGTGATACGGACACTACAGCCCTCCAAGCAAACCCACAGCCCGGAGAAGGGCTGGCTGAGCTCCAGCCCAGCCAAATTCCTGCTAAATGACCGCACAAGCCGCGGCAGAGCCCTGTTCGCCCCACGCGAGCCCGGCGAAGGCAGCGGCGGTGGGCGAACGGCGCTCGCTCAGCGCCTGCGGCAGGCTGCGAAACAGCTTCCCGCCCACGGGAATAAAGCTCTGAAGTTTTCAAGAAGGGAACGAGGCGTCCAGCCCCTTTCTGCGTGCTCGGGAGCATTGCCAAGATCCCCGCTCCCCGCTCCGGCAACCCATCTACATTCCCCATGCTGCGGAGGTATGCCCTGGCTGGCTGGAGAGACCCAGGAGAGCCCGCAGAGATGCTACGGGGACATGGAGACATGGCTCCTGGCTGTCACCCGTCATTCTTTCCCCTGAGCCAAAAACTTGGGCAAAGAAGGGAGCAGCGTCGATGGGAAAGACCCTGCTTGTCCAAAAATCCCCTGGCTAAGGGGGGATGCTGCCACCTTCCCGAGCAAATGACAGCGCACGAGCTCCTCTGCGCCACAGGGAGCAGCCAGCGGGGACGGGTGGAACGAGCTCTAATTTTACATGAGCTAGTCAAGAATTTCAGTATTAAAGGTTCCCACAGCAACGGTAACTTAGCCACATGTGAATTAACTTCAGAGCCATAATCCACTCTCAGGCATCCATAATACAGGATTTGCCACTGGGAGAACTCGGGGCCTCCTCCGGTGCTTGGGGAATGGCGAAACTCCTAAACCAAGACACAAGGAGCCGGGGACAGAGGTGATGGTGCAAGGAGAGAGGGTTGCGACCCATGGCGATGCTGCTGGGTGGAAAAACATCCGTCTGCTGGCAAACCCCTGCCCCCGGGGCAGCTGTGGGTGAGGAGCAGGTTTGGGGCAATGCTCCTTACTGGTCCTTAATTTCCTTCTTCCCCACATCCCGTTCAAGCAGATCTGTGCTCTGTCTAGATACGGAAAAGGCAGCAAAGCCCGGATGATGCCTCGCTGTGCAGGAAGGCAACACCCAAGCCAGTTTTTCCCCTCCCCGAGTGTTTGCTGGCTCCGGGCACCCCAGCATCGTGACCGCCTCCGAGAACAGAGCCCACAGTGTCATTTCCCCATCACCCAGGGGCCGCTTCCTCCCCTGCAGTCACAGGGCTGTGAGTTGGCAGCCCAGCGCCGCAACCGCAACGGCTCCTCTGCGCCAGCCTACGCCCGGCGGCCGTGGCCGCCGCAGCCGGAGCTGCCCCCTCCACTCCCCGCCGTCCTCCGCCCCAGGCTCCATCTCCTCCGTGGGCTCCCGTGCGCCCCGGGGACCGTGCGTGCGTGGGGTCACGTGCCACCTCCGGGGTCACCCCTGCCAGGGTGCTGCCTGCAGCCCCGGCTCCAGGGTGTCGCTCCTTGCTCTGGGCTGTGAGTATCCATCGGACCCATCGGATGCTGGGAGCTACCCACCATCGGGGTTGTGTCTCCCAGACGGAGAAGGAGGGTGGCCATCAGCTCGCCTCAGGCCTGGAAGAGCGTGGCTGGGCTGGGGGTTTGGGAATCACCCCGGCTCAGCCCCCTCCCGCACCCGCCGGCACTGCCGGGGCAAAGGGGAGCACATCAAGGGAAACCCGCGCAGGGAGCAGCTCCGGAGAGACGTTTGAGAGAAGCAAATAGGAGCCAGGGAAAGGGATCGTCTCTCTGATCTTCTGCAGGTAGGCGGGACGCACTCGGCAGCTGGAGGTGGCACAGCTGTATTTTTAAGCACACGACGCCCGTTAATTCATTTCTCACAATGCTTTAGGTCTCCCTTGCGAAAAGGCCAAGGAAGGAGAGGAGCGCGAGGTCCACGGCGCTGTATTCGATGATGCGTGGGACAGGCAGAGGCCAGCCGATGGTGACAGTTGTCCCCTGTGTGCTGGGAGCTGCTGCTGGTCCCCGGCTGCTTGGAGACTCCCCTGCCTAACTCCGAACCCGCATTTCTTAAGCCGGCTCCAAACGAAGAGGGTGCCTGCGCCCCTGCCACGGGGGCTGTGCCCACAGCGGGGCCCCCAAGGAGGAAACCTGCCTCAAGGTCACCGTCTTGTCCCCTGGGCCCAGTACCGCAGGCAGCGGTACCGCGGGGGACCAGCCCCTGGGGACCCTGCTCGGCACCCACAGGCGGGCGTCCCCTCCCCAGCACCCAGGGTGCTCCGGGGGGGGGCACAGCCCTGCGGCAGCTCCCACCCATCCTCCTTGCACCTTCCCACGCAGCCTCTTGCGGCAGAGCCTCCCCTCGGCTGCCTGGTCCTGTGCTGGGGAGCCCGAGAGCCGGAGGCGACGCAGATCTGGAGTGACCCACCGGAGGGGACCACAGGCACGGACCCGTCCCCAAGGCTGCCGGGGACACGTCTTGCCCAACACCGGCACCGCCGAGGCCTTCCCGGAGCTGGGGGGACCAAGTGGCTCCCAGCCCTGCCGGCGGCACGTGCTGTGCCAGCCTTTGGGGCATGGGACATCCTTGCTGGACATCTCTGCTCAGCTCTTCTTGTCCTCCGGAACCCTCTCTCCTCTGCGCCCACCCGTCCATCCCGCGCGGGGAAAAGGGGACCGGGCCCCCGCCTTGTCCCTTGGGCTGTACCCTCACCTCCTCACCGCTCACCAGCCCAGGGAAGGGGACGGAGGAGGCGGTGCGGGGTCGTGCCAGGCCACCGCAGCCCAGCTGGGGACAGTGACCAGCCGGGCTCTGGCCACTCGTCCCCATGCCCCGTGTCCCGCTGCGCGGTGGCACCCCTCGCCCCGGATGCCCCCGCGCCCACCGGGGATGCCGCATCCCACCCTGCCTGCCCCGGGGGGGGGGGCACGGCTGCTCCCGGAGCCCCGGGGGAGCGGAGGGGGGGACGGGGCGGGGGGGGGGGGGGACACGGCCACTCACCGATCTTGGCCAGGCTGGCCACCAGGATCCAGGCGGCCACCAGGCAGGGCGCCTGCACCTCCCGCCACTGCCACCGCAGCAGCTCGGCGCCCGCCGGGGCGGCGGGGCCGGGGGAGGCCGCCGGGGGCTGCATGGCCCCGCGCCGCTCCCCGCCGCTCCGCCGCGCTCCCGGCCCCCGCCCGCGTCACGCGCACGTGGGGCCGCGCCGGGCCGCCCCCCCCCCCCCGCCCCACGCCACGGGCTCCGCCCGCCGCTCCCCGCCCCGCCCGGCCCCCCCCCCCCCCCCCCCGCCGTCCTCCCGGCACTGCCCCGGTGCCGCCCCGGCCCCCCCGTGCACCCCCTCCGCACCTGCACCGCCCCGCTGCCCCCTGCCCCACCTCGGCCCCCTGCGTCACCCTGGTGCACCTGCAGCCGCCCCAGCGCCCCCTGCCCCATGCCAGGCCCCCTGCCCCAGTGCCCCCTGCCCCACAGCGGCCCCCCTGCCTCCACCCCGGTGCCCCCTGCCCCATGCCAGTCCCCCTGCTCCAGTGCCCCCTGCCCCACAGCGGCCCCCCTGCCTCCACCCCGGTGCCCCCTGCCCCATGCCAGTCCCCCTGCCCCAGTGCCCCCTGCCCCACGGCGGCCCCCCTGCCTCCACCCTGGTGCCCCCTGCCCCATGCCAGTCCCCCTGCCACAGTGCCCCATGCCCCAGTGCCCCCTGCCCCACAGCGGACCCCCTGCCTCCACCCCGGTGCCCCCTGCCCCATGCCAGTCCCCCTGCTCCAGTGCCCCCTGCCCCACAGCGGCCCCCCTGCCTCCACCCCGGTGCCCCCTGCCCCATGCCAGTCCCCCTGCCCCAGTGCCCCCTGCCCCACGGCGGCCCCCCTGCCTCCACCCTGGTGCCCCCTGCCCCATGCCAGTCCCCCTGCCACAGTGCCCCATGCCCCAGTGCCCCCTGCCCCACAGCGGACCCCCTGCCTCCACCCCGGTGCCCCCTGCCCCATGCCAGTCCCCCTGCCACAGTGCCCCATGCCCCAGTGCCCCCTGCCCCACAGCGGACCCCCTGCCTCCACCCCGGTGCCCCCTGCCCCATGCCAGTCCCCCTGCTCCAGTGCCCCCTGCCCCACGGCGGCCCCCCTGCCTCCACCCTGGTGCCCCCTGCCCCATGCCAGTCCCCCTGCCACAGTGCCCCATGCCCCAGTGCCCCCTGCCCCACAGCGGACCCCCTGCCTCCACCCCGGTGCCCCCTGCCCCATGCCAGTCCCCCTGCCACAGTGCCCCCTGCCCCACAGCGGCCCCCCTGCCTCCACCCTGGTGCCCCCTACCCCATGCCAGTCCCCCTGCCCCAGTGCCCCATGCCCCAGTGCCCCCTGCCCCACAGCGGACCCCCTGCCTCCACCCCAGTGCCCCCTGCCCCATGCCAGTCCCCCCGCCACAGTGCCCCCTGCCCCACAGCGGCCCCCCTGCCTCCACCCTGGTGCCCCCTGCCCCATGCCAGACCCCTGCGCTCGCCCTGGGCCTCCCTGCATCTGCTGCGGTGCCATCCGCATCACGCCCGTCCCCCCTGCCCCATGTCAGTCCCCCTGCCCCGGTGCCCCCTGCACCCGCCCCAGTGCCCCCTGCCCCACAGCGGCCCCCCTGCTTCCACCCTGGTGCCCCCTGCCCCATGCCAGTCCCCCTGCCCCAGTGCCCCCTGCCCCACAGCGGCCCCCCTGCCTCCACCCTGGTGCCCCCTGCCCCATGCCAGTCCCCTGGCTCCTGCCCAGTGTCCCCTGCATCACCCTGGTCCCCCCTGCCCTCCCCTGGTGCTCCTGCTCTGTGCAAGTCCCCTCGCCCTGGCTCAGTCTTGCACCCACCAGATTCCCAATCTCCCCCCACCCACCCAATCCCCCTCCCAGCCCAGACCCTTCTGCTGCCAGCCAGGAGCACCCATCCCTGCCCCAGCCACTGCCTGAGCACCAGCCTGGGAGCACCCCAGGGCAGCCCCCGTGGTTCTTGGGTCCCCCTCGCCTCCCCAGCCCTTCCCAGACACCCCTAAAAGCTCCCATTTGCCCACCGACCCCGGGCCATCCCCACTGCTCTGGGAGGTGCCCCGTCTCCCACATCCCATCCCTGCGGCTCCCAGATCCAGGGCCCCAGGTCCTGGGTGGGCAGTGAGGGATGCCCAGGCAGCCCGGGGAGCGGAGATGCCGCCTGGCAGAGGGCAAGAAGGGATGCTGGGAGAGCGCTTCATGGAGAGCCAGCTCTGAGCTGTGTCCGTGTGTCCCCGGAGCCAGGACAGAAGGACACCTTGGCTGGGCTTGAGCCTTCTGGCTGGTACTGCCTATGGCATGGGCATCCTGGGATGTTGAGTGCCAGGCAGAGCCCAGTGGAATGAGCTCCAGGATGCCTCCCCGGCAGCCTCGGCGGCGTCGCCTCTTCCCATCTCTCTGACCCGGCACAAATGTGCAGCAAACGTTTGCCAGCGGAAGAAAACGGCTGGGGAAAGCAGCCTGCTGCTGCCACCCCCTGCCAGCCGGCTCCTGCCAGGAAAGGCAGCGCAGGAACAGCCTCGCAACGGCTGCCGCTGAGACGAAGCTGTCTCCCGCTCCCCTTTTAGGTTCTCAAAGGTGTAACTAACCCCCCCCTTCGCTCTGCCTCCCCCAGGCTGGTCATGCCCTGCCGCCCCGGCCTCGTAGACCCGGCCCATGCTGCTGCCTGGGCGTCTCTGCTGAGCTCCCCCCAGTCTGCTCACGCCTCGCTCCTACTGGGAGCCCAGGCTGGAGCCAGGAGCGAGGGGAAAGTCTCCCTGCTCACCGCTCCATCATGTCGGGCCATCGGCACAGCCCAGGTCATCAGTCAAAAAGAAAGTAAAATCTCCTTTCCAAAAGCTTTGCCTTGTTGGCTTGCACTCAGCGTGCCCAGTGACGCTTCGTGCTGAGTCTGAGAGCGATGAGACCTTCCCGTGTCCCCAGTCCCGTCCCCGGTGCAGCCGCCGTCCCCCCTGGGTGCTCCTGCAGGTACCAGCTCTCCTTTGTGTGCTCATTTCCAAGCCCGCCTCAGCCGCGGTGATGAACACTACGTGATCCATCTCGGACATCCTCATTAGCGTCGACACCTTGGATGCCTGATGCCCTCCTTAGCATCAACACCGGCCTGGGAGGCTGCCCCACTGCCGGGGTGGTCCCGCTGCACCCCTGGCCCCGGCCTGCCCGGAGCAGGGTGGCTCATCCCTCCGCCGCTTTCCCCCCTGCCCCAGAATCACAGAATCACAGAATCATTAAGGTTGGAAAAGACCTATAAGATCAAGTCCAACCGTCAATCAACCCCACCATGCCCACTAAACCATGTCCCACAGTGCCACGTCCACACATTCCTTGAACACCTCCAGTGATGGTGACTCCACCACCTCCCTGGGCAGCCTCTTCCAGTGCTTCACCACTCTCTCAGGAAAGAAATTTTTCCTAATATCCAGCCTGAACCTCCCCTGGGGCAACTTGAGGCCATTTCCTCTTGTCCTATCACTTGTCACTTGCGAGAAGAGACCAACACCCACCTCCCCACAACCCCCTTTCAGGTAGTTGTAGGGAGTGATGAGGTCTCCCCTCAGCCTCCTCTTCTCCAGACTGAACAACCCCAGCTCCCTCAGCCGCTCCTCATCAGACTTGTGCTCCAGACCCCTCACCAGCTCCGTTGCCCTTCTCTGGACACACTCCAGCACCTCCATGTCCTTCTTGGAGTGAGGGGCCCAAAACTGAACACAGCATTCGAGGTGTGGCCTCACCAGCGCCGAGTACAGGGGCACGATCCCCTCCCTACTCCCGCTGGCCACACTGTTTCTGATACAGGCCAGGATGCCGTTGGCCTTCTTGGCCACCTGGGCACACTGCTGGCTCATATTCAGTCGGCTGTCGACCAACACCTCCAGGTCCTTTTCCACCAGGCAGCTTTCCAGCCACTCGTCCCCAAGCCTGGAGCGTGGCATGGGGTTGTTGTGACCCACGTGCAGGACCCGGCACTTGGCCGTGTTGAACCTCACACAACTGGCCCGGGGAGGTTCTGCCCAGCCTCCCACCCGTGCCCCAGCTCCCCCGGGGCGAGCAGCCCCACCCGGCACCCCGGGGCAGCCCGGAGCCACCCCCCCCCCGGGGGGCTGCAGCATCCCCGAGGCCGGAGCATCCCGGTGGAGCATCCCGCTGGAGCATCCCGGTGGAGCATCCCGGTGGAGCATCCCGCTGGAGCATCCCTCCGCGCCGGGAGGCAGCTCCCGCTGCGCCGCCGGGCCGCCCGCGGGAGGGCGCGCCGAGCCCCGAGCGACCGCTCCCGGGGCGGGGCGGGGCGGGGCCGAGGGGGCGTGGCCGGGCCGAGGGGGCGTGGCCGCCCCGCCCTCCCCGGAGCTCCCGCCCCGAGAGCGGAGCGGAGCGGAGCGGAGGGAGCGGCGTTGCTGCCATGGCGGAGGCGGCGGTGCCGTGCCGGCTGCAGTACCTGGAGGACGCGGACCCCTTCGGCTGCGGCAGCTTCCCGGAGCCGCGGCGAGCCCCGGTTTACGCCGTGGCGGAGGCGCTGGCCCTGGGGGCGCAACTGCCCGCGCTGCACCGCCTGCTCGGGGCCCCGCTGCCGGTGAGGGGGAGCCGGGGGCGGGCGGGGCAGGCACCGGGCGGGGAAGGCACCGGGCAGGCACCGGGCGGGGCGGGGGAGGGCCGAGGGACGGGGCGGTGTGGCCCCGCCGGAGCCCGGGCAGCGCTGCCGGTGTGAGTCACGGCGGAATCCGTGAGCCCCTGCGGGAGATGGCAGTTCTCCGCCGGCCCCGGGCGAGTCGGCGGGGAGGAAGAGGATGTGCTTGCTCAGAGCAGGCAGGAACCCGGGCAGGGGGAAGCAGGATGAGGGCAGGCGTCCATCCCCGTGTCGTCGGGGCCGAGCCAGACGCTCTCCCACCCCAACATCCCCCGTCCACACCGGTTACCGGGAGCGGAGCTGAGCCTCGACGGGAGCACGCTGGCTCCCTGACACCGGGGACCCGGCCAGCGTCCCCGCTCGCTGCAGCACGTGGGCCTTGGGGAGGTGACGGTGGTGACGGTGGAGCCGGAGGGCCACCAGCCCTTCACCCCTCCGGTTCGGCGGCAGCAGCACGGAAATTCGTGCTGAGCAATTTCCTCCGGCCGGGGCGGAGGAGCAGAGGGCCTGCGCCCCACATGCCGCCCTCGCTGCGCGGCGGGAAGGAGCAGAGGCTGGCCGGGAGGAAGGCAGGAGGCTGAAACGAGGCGTCGTGTCTTGCTTGTGTGTCCTCGGGCCTGATCCAGCCCTGGGGAGCGGAGGAGACGCGGGACCCTCCCTCCTGGGTATCTTCTGTTGGCGTGATGCTTTCAGAGCATCCTTTACGGGATGGACGGGCTTGTTTTCCTCCTTACGAACGCAGGACCCAGCAGAGCTTTGGCAATGGCTGAGCATCTCTGTCCTGCAGCACCGCAGGAGTGCCGGCGAGGGAGGCAGGAACCCAGACAGTTGCCCTGCCTGGAGCCAGACAGCAGAGATGGGGACAGCAGGAGGGGGAAATCGGCTCAGTGTGCCTGGCATCGAGCTTGCTGGCTTGCCGGGAGAGGGGGGATCGCTGCGAGACCTTTGCCTGCACCAAAAAACCCCTCCCTTTTATCCCCCTTTTCATTTTTCTTGGAGCAAAGCAGTGGCGTCTCATGTTGTCACCGTCATGGGATTTTTAGGCGGTGACTAAATGGAGTTTGTTTAGGAACAAACAGCCCCGAGACATGACGAATGGAGCAAACTCAAATTTCAGGCATGTGCTCTCCTCCCTGAGCAGGAGCTGGCTGTAACGGGATCACCGGCCCGGGGTGCTGCCGTGGTGGCACGAGGGGCTGGACGCAGCGTTCCCGAGGGCAGGAGCATTGCAAGGAAGTCCTGTGCCTGGCAGAGGCATGTTGATCCTGGGATTTCAGGCTCTGTTCTCTGCCTAAGGCAAGCTCTGGATGTTTTTTTCTGTAGTTTCCCTGCATCACCCTGTGACCCTGGGTAAAATCGCAGGTGAGCGGCTAGGACCCTGCTCTGGGCTTATAAGCCAGATTCCAGGTTTATATAGGTTATATAGGTTATAAACCACGCTGCCTTTATTACACAGAGCTTTCTAAGCCAGCGAGGGCTGTGGTACATCCCAGCCTGACAAGCTGGGATGCTGGCTGGGGTTTGCGTGAGCCGATGCCTTCATCGGGAGCCTCCTGCAGCAGGATTTACACCCTGCAGAATGAGGTTGGTCTCCCGAACCACCCGGTTCGGTCCAAATTCAGATCTGACCCCCCAGAGCCACGCAGACGTCGTTATCCTGCCACGACCGGCTGAAGCCTCCCTTGGTGCCCTTCGTGCCAGGTAGCGCTCAGCTCCATTACTCGCCGACCTAAAATTAGTAACTGAACAGTTGGATTTTTCCCAAGGAACTGGCTGTAAAAAAATTTCAGCTGGGGATGCCCGGTGCCAGGCCTGTCCTGACGGGCAGCGTGCCCGGAGCGGCAGAGCACCCGGAGGAAGATGTAACGGCTGGGAGGAAGCTGGGCTGGGGGTCCCCGCATCGTCATCGTCGGACCGAACCGCAGGCACCCAGGGGATGAGCTGCCATGGGGAACCAGCCGGGTCCTGCCCTCCCTGGGCCCAGCAAAGCTGCTCCCTGAGCTGGGAACAGCCTAGGGATGATGAGCAGGAGGTTTCTTGTTCCGGCATCGCTGCCTTGAACAGCCTGTCCTGCCCCGTGACACCCTCGGTGCTTCCTCTCCCCGAGCGCGACCCGCCGCTGATGACTTTTGCATGCTCTCCGGAAAGCGTGTTTGTGCTTGAAAATACCTTCCCGCTTTGTTTGCCTACGCCGCCGCATTGTTCGGCTCCAGGCCGATACTATCTTCTCCTGCTTTCCAGCATTTTTCTAGTACCCTTGGGTGATGCTCGCGCTGGGTGTGGGGCTTTTCTGAACCTCCGCAGGCAGCTTTTGGCAGGGCAGATTTTTTTTTGGCTGTCCCTTCAGTCCCCAAAGGCCACCGCGCTCCCTTGCCCCCGGCACTATCTCACCTCTGAATCTAGGGACTTTTCCAAACAATTGCAAAACCCAACAGGCTGGAGCTTTGCTTTCCCCTTCCTCCCTCGGAAACCTGGGGAAGAGCAAACAGCTCACCGGCCTCGGAGCTGTAAGCTCACCCTTCCACTCGCTGCAAGCTCTCGGGCTTGATAGAGAACTGCTGGGGCGACCTCGGTGCACGTGTGAAGTGCCCAAGCCCCGTCCCACCAGCCCCGCTTGTCCTCAGTTTCCTAACCGGCTCGAGGGGGCTTCACCGAGGGTCCTTGCTCCGCTTCACCTCTGGCAGGCACGACAGCGGTGAGAGGGGGTCGTCGGCAGCGCTGCCTTCCCCCCGACTTAACTGCTTGGAAACTTCGCCGCCTGCTTCTTGCTGAATGCTTAGAGCCGAGCGCCGGTGCTCAGCAGCCTCCGGCGCTTCCCGGCTTCTGGTATGGTCCTGGGATGGGAGCTGCGGCCAGGCATTCGTGCCATGGCTTTACCGGGACACCGGCTGCTCGCCAGGACTGGGGTCCTCCTGCTGTTGATGAGAAATGAGGGATCTGTTAATGAGCAACAAGCCTGGCTGGAGGAGCTTCAAGAGGGATGCGCGCGCGAGCGAGTGTGCAGTTCTGGGCCAACTCTGGGTGACCTCCAGAGATCACTCCCACCCTGGCTATTTTTTTTTCCCCGCCACGGTAAGGCGATGGCCACGCTCCCATCCACTTGCTGCCATCCGTCAGGCAGGAGCGGGCAGGAGGCAGCGACCGAGTGCCCTGGCAATAAACACCCCTCAGCCCTGAAACCGAATCGCGGTGACTGCCTTTGGTTGCTGGCTGGGCTTGCTCCTGCGGCGTAGCTCTATAAACCGTCAACCCCCATATATTTTGGGAGGGTGGGCAGAGGCTTGTGATGCCGGATGCTTCTGACCCACTGGTGTCTTGTGCTTAAATGCTGCCTCGAGCTCGAGTGCTGCCTCAGGTGGAGCGAATAATATATATTTTCTGTAATTTCCCCCATAGCCTTCCGAGAAGAGCTGCAGCAATGTTGGGAAATTGTGGTTGCTGCAAAAAGAAAGTGTTAGAGAGGGGGGGAAAAGTGTTTCCTCTGCTGGCAGATAAAGAGGATATTCCCTGCCCGGCCTTGGAGCATCCTCCCGCGTGGGGAAGCCGTGATAGGGGTGAGCAGGAAGATGTGACGCCGTGGTGAGTGCAGCTGTGGGTGGAGGATGTCTCCATCTCGGAGGTGGAGATGTCTCCATCACATCCCGGTGGTTTGGGGCGGGGGACCGTCCTTCTCCAGGGGGAGCTGGCTTTCCCTGGTGACTCATTTGCCTGGCACGTGTGTCCTTGCTGAGCTTTGAAGCCGGCCACAGCTGCTGGGTGTTGGTAAGATCGGGGACATCTGTGTGTTTCCACCTTCCCCACGTCTCAGATTTGAAGCAACGGGGTGCGTGGAGGACATCAGTGCCGTTGCGGGGTGGCTGGGGGTCCCAGGAGCCACAGGCTGGAGATGTGAGCCTGGGACGCTCTCCTCCTCCCCCAGCTCCGCTTTGCCTCCAAGCCCCCATGACCCTCAAAGCCCAGCTCACTTTAAAATGGTTTTACAGGTAGGAGACGGATGGATCACAGCCGCCCTGCGCCGGGAGCTGTCGGTACCCCGTGGCACCAAGGTGCCATCCCCAGTCGTGTGGCCCCGAGATCCCGGCTGAGATCCTGCATGGTTCAAAAACCTCACCCGAGGGCGCGGGAGTAACCCCGGCCCCGGGGCAGTCAGTGCTCCCCGGCGCGGAAGTGCCACCCTGGGATTTTTGGCAGGGCAGCGTGAGCCTGGGACATCCCATCTCCATCCCCGGGGGCTGGTGCTTGCCAGGGGCGTCGCAGCCAAACCCAGGCCCAGCGCTCGGAGCATCCCTCGTGGGGAGCGCTGCCAAGCTCGCATGGGAAACATGCAGGGTCGCATCCCAGGGGCTTGGCCTCTCCCGCCAGCTGGGACATGTCACCAACCCCGGTAGGAGACGGGGACGTTAACTCCGGCTTGTCGGAGCTCTGGCAGCCCAGAGAAGGTTCTTCACTGTGTTTGAGTGCCTGGGGAGGATGCAGGGATGCCTGGGGAGGATGCAGGGATGCCTGAGGGGATGCAGGGATGCCCAAGGAGATGCCCAGGAGGATGCAGGGAATGCCTTAGGGGATGCAGGGATGCCCGAGGAGATGCCTGGGAGGATGCAGGGATGCCCAAGAAGATGTAGGAGGGGTCTCCCCTGCCCAGGAGGATGCAGGGAATGCCTGAGGGGATGCAGGGATGCCCAAGAGAGCCCTCTCCGGTGCAGGAATTGAAGCTTTCCCCAGCAAGCAAACCCTGCGTGGGGTCAGCGTTAGCGATACCCGCCGCGGAGGCAGAGCTGGCGGCCAGGAGCACTTGCCCGGTGCCAGCAGCCTGTGTTTGGTTCATGTTGCCATGGCTGGCTGGCGTGGCTAGCAACTGCGGAAGGTGGAGCGGGACACAACATAACAACTGCGTCCAACCCAACAGGAGTACCCTGCCAAATTGCCCGTTATCCCAAGGCTTAGTCAGGGTCATTAATTATTTCAATGCACGTGGCATTTTTTCTTTGCCCTCTGATTTTAATGTCAGGCTCACGGTGAAGTCATACATGCAAGCACTTGTGTGATCTTGTGACTCGAGGAGACGGGGCTTTCATGGAAAGCAACCCCAGTGAGATGCAGGAGCCGTACCCAGCATCGCTGTGGGTCGCCAGCCTGCCCGAGGGTGGCCAGGGCAGGGTTTTATGTAAAACCCAATAATAAGGTTTTACCCCCAGTCCTCAGCTCTCCCCAGGTGGTTACACAGCACTGCTGCGCAGATTTGGAAAGGAGCATCAGTTCCTCGGAGGTGGGGTGGGCTAGGAGAGCGCGGGGGCTGCAAACGCTTTAGGAACAGGACCAGATGTGCTGGGGGGTCGGGGTGCTGGCACTGCCCTCCCTCTGCCTTCACCCACGCCTGGAGGGCAAACTGCCCTGTCCCATCCGGAGCTCACCCAGGGGACCTGCTTGGGTGCTGTGGGGTGCTGCTAGGTCCCAGCGGCTTTGTGGGTGCCGTGTCTGGAGCACCTCTGGGTGCTGTGCTCGCTGGCTGGGGTGCACTGCGGGTGCTGTGTGCAGACTTTCGAGGGAGATGCCCTCGCCCAGCCTTGCCTCGGGCTGCGCATTTCCCCGTCCTGCTGGAAGATGCCACGTGGCTGCGGGCTGAGCCAGGGGCTGTGTCAGCCGGGGGACGTCCCTGTGGGATTTGCCCTGGTTTGGGGTGTCCGTGGCCAGGGAGACGCCCCAGCACCCTCTGCCCCTGCTCGGTGCCTTGGCAGTTCCCCCAGAGCCAGTCCCTGCAGGTGGAGGCACCAGCCCAGGGAGGAGACGGATCCTGCCCCGGTCGCACCCCGGTCGCACCCCGGCTGACTAAGGGGAGCCCCAGGGAGCGGATCAGCCTCTTGACGTGGCTTCCACCCAAGGGATTGCCAAGAAGCCCGGAGGTGCCGGGGCCGCCCTCGCTCTGCCTTTTCCCAGCCTGGGGCTCCATGTTTCTCCCCAGTTTGCCACTGGGCTGGGGCAGAGCGTGCCCGGGCGTCTCCCTGAGGGGCCAGCGCTTGGGGACAGGGTGGGATCTGCCACCCCGCTCCGGGATGTGGCTGCCTGGTGGGTTCGGTGCGGATGGGAGGGTGGCCCGGGGGTGCTGCATCCTCCGGGAGCCGGGAGGGATGTGGTGGGCACGGGGGCTCAGCCAGGCTGTCTGCATCCCCAGCTGGAGGACTGCACGCTGCAGGTCTCGCCCTCCGGACACTACCTGGACCTCGACTTGTCCCTGCTGGAGCAGAAGGATGATCTGGAGGGTTTCTACGAGGAGGTCAGGTGAGGCATGCGGGGTGCCTGAGCCCTCCGGGGATGGGACATGGGGACCTCATGTGCGTGCGAGCGCCGGGGCCCGTGGCGGTCCCGCTGCAGGCACTCACGCGGTTTTCCCCCCACCCTAGGAAGGGGAGACGGCCGACCCTGATCCTGCGCACGCAACTCTCCGTCCGAGTCCATGCCATCATTGGTGAGTCGGGGCTGCTCCCTCCTCCAGGCTGGTGTGGGTCCAGCGGCTCGCCCCCCCTGCCCCGGATGGCAGGGCTTTGGTCTCCGCCGTGATGGAGAGAGCAAGCGATACAGCCCAGGGCTGCTCCCACCCCATAACCCCCCCAGAGATGCACGAGACATGGTCCCTGTGAGGCTGGTGGGCACCCGCTGGGTTAATCCCCTCCATCCTCAGAGATCCGGACTTTTGCCTCTTCGGCTGGGAGCCCACCGCCCGCTGCAGATATTCTGGGTCATTCAGGCGAGCTCTAAATATAGCTTTGCAGGATACAAACAAATAGCTGGAGCGCAGCAGAAAGCACTGCCACAGCTTTGGGCAGCCCGCTCGGAGGTCTTGCAAAATATTCGGGAGACTCAAGCCTTTTTTCTCCGTAGTAGGGGGGGAAGAGAGGCGCTGAGCAGAGCAATGCTGGCCGGGCATCAGCTTCCCGAGCGGCGCGGGAAGGGGCACAGCACGGAGCCCTCTCCCTGCAGGAAGGCTGAGGTTGGGGTCATGCTCTTTGCCGGCGGTTCCCAGGCTCCGGCTGAGCCCCAGGCTGCTCTGCTTTCCCTCTCGGCTGCTCTGCTTTCCCTCTCGCCTGCTCTGACCAGCCGATAAGCGAGCGGAGGAGGCTGCCGGGACCTCATGTTTTACAGAGCCCTCATCGGCATGTCCGGAGGGCTCATCGGACAGCTTGTTTTTGGCTTGTTACAGCTCTAAAGCTGACTCAAATAACTTGGGATGCTCAGATAACTCAATTTTTGGATGCGGGAAGCACTGGCTCCCGATGCCTTTGGTCTCCGCTAGTTTAAGTGGGACTTCCCAGCTTCCCATTGCCCTGGCTGCTCCATACCGACTTCTGCCCACGGGCACCGTCCCCATGAGCACACAGTCTCCATCCAGCCTCCAGCCTGGTGACCATCCCTTTGTCCCGGAGCAGCTGGTGTCACGCTGCCATCCTTCCCGTCCCTTTCCTGTAGCTCTTCCCAAGCCGTGGGGCTGCTGGGGGCTCCGGGACTGTGCCAGGGCTGTGCCTGGGGATGGACAGCTAAAAGTAGCTCAGCCTTCTGTCCGTGTTCCTGTTTCGGTTCTGCACAGGAAACCAGAGGGGATATTTATGTCATTGCTGGGCAGAAAAAAAAAAGAGAAAAAAAGGAAATAGGGAGGTGGCAGGGCTGAAATAAGTAGTTGTGGAGATGCAGTTGCTTCCACCCTGTGTGTCCGACAGCCAGGCAGTGCCGGCACAGGGGTTGAGCCAGGATGCAGGACTTTCCCAGGCAGCCGGGAGTATTTCGGAGCCCTGGTTCAGCAGTGAGCCCCTGTGGGTCAGTCCATCATGCCGCGTCTCTCCCTTCCTTCCAGAGAAGCTGTACAACTCGCAGGGGCCGGAGCTGCGGCGATCCCTTTTCTCCCTCAAGCAGCTCTTTCAGGTACGGTGATGCTGGTGCGGTGGGGGGTTCGGGGGGGCTACCCCGGGACTGGCTGCCCGTCCCTGCCTCCCCACGCTACCATAACGCCTGGCCTTTGCCCCGCAGGAGGACAAGGACCTGGTGCCGGAGTTCGTGAACCTGGATGGGTTGACGTGCCTGATCAAAGTGGGAGCAGAGGCTGACCAGAACTACCAGAATTACATCCTCCGGGGTTGGTATTTGGGTACAGGGCATCTCTCATCCTCAGAGAGGAAGGCTGGCACTCGGGGCAGGGGGGAGCAAGCAAGCAGGTTTGCCGGGGCTACCTTGCGGGCAGCTGCCAGACCTTGCCCTGTCGTGGCGACGCTGCGCGGGGCTGGGAAAGCCCTGCCCGCCGCGCCGTGACCCTGCCCGCTCTCTGCCTTGCAGCCTTGAGTCAGATCATGCTCTTTGTGGACGGGATGCAGGGTGTCATCAACCACAACGAGACCGTCCAGTGGCTGTACACGCTGTCGGGAAGCCCGGTAAGCCCCTGCTGCCCTTGGGGGGCTGCCTGTGCCCCCCACTGCACCCCTGCCTGTGGCTGTCCCCTTGCACCATCCCTCAGGGGCTTTATCCCATCCTTTGCCTTCGGGCTTGGTGCCCTCGTACCTTTTGGGTGGGTTGGGTCCTGCTCCCACCCATCTGGAAGTCACCCAGGGTCCCCAGAGCTCCCTGTCCTGATGTGACCATGCTCCTGGGGACAGAGCTTGAATAAGAGGGTCCCGCTCTGGGTCTCTTCCTGGTGCCCCTTGGCCATCAGCATCACAGCTGCAGGCTGGTCCCTGGCCTCACGGCAAAGCCCCCAGCCCCGGGGGCATGGGCACAGCCAGCCCGCAGTGCCCTGGCATCGCACTGGCAGTCCCCTGCCACCGCTGCCGTCCCAGCCGCCATCCCTTGTCCCAGTTTCGCCTGGTGGTGAAGATGGCACTGAAGCTGCTGCTGGTGTTCGTGGAGTACACGGAGCCCAACGCCCTGCTCCTCATCCGCGCCGTCAACGCCGTGGACCAGGCGAAAGGTAGGTGCAGCCCCAGTTGCCCGCGAGGTCCCCGGTGGGGGACGGTGTCCCCGCCATGGCCTGGTGTCACCTTCACGTGTCGCTTTTCCCAGGCACGTGCCCGTGGTCCAACCTGATGGCCATCCTGGAGCAACGCAACGGGGCTGACACGGAGCTGCTGGTGTTTGCCATGACGCTGATCAACAAGGTCCAGGGGGGTGGCAGGGCGTCCCCGCGATGCCACACTGGTGGGGCTCGGTGTGGGTCACACTGGTCCCAGCAGCATCCCTCTGGTCCTACTCAGACGCTGGCAGCCCTCCCGGACCAGGACACCTTCTACGATGTGACAGACTGCCTGGAGCAGCAGGGCATGGAGCGGGTGGTCCAGCAGTACCTGGGTAGCAAGGGCACCGACCTTGACTTGAAGCAGCAGTTCACGCTTTACGAAGTGAGTGGGGCTCCCGCGGGATCTGGCCATGCGCCACGTACCGTGGCAGTGGGGAGGGCGGGCCCGTGGGGTGGCAGGGGTGCTGTGCCCGGTGCCATGCCCCACTGGTCCCTCCGCAGAGCGCTCTCAAGCTGGAGGATGGCGTGGAAGAGCCGCCCTCGGGGGGACGCAAGGAGCGGAGGAGGACGGATGAGGGCCGGCGCGGGTGGCGATCCCAGGGCGGCTGCCCGGAGCCCGGCCCCGATGCCCAGCCCCTGCTGGGGTCCCCTGGCACCCCGAAGGAGCCCCCCACCGAGAACACCCCAGCTGTCCCCGCACCGAGCAGCCCAACAGAGTAAGTGCGGCTGGAGGTGGCCCACGGTGAGGATGCTCCTGGGATGGCGAGGATGCTGGGATGTGGCGTGAGCAGCGCTCGGATCCATTCCCAGTGCCAGGGTGGAGGACAGCCCTATGGAATCTACTCTCAGTCCCTGTGTCTTCTTCCAGACCTTCCAGACCCGGTCCCGGCAGCGTCTACAACAGCGCGTCCAGTGTGCGGCTGTCCCTGGCCTCCCCCCCAGCCGAGAAGGAGCAGCCCCCGGGCCTGGGCGAACGCAGCGTCTACAAGTAAGCAGCTGGGAGGGGCTGGGTGGGTCCCCCTGCGGCTGGGGGGGGGCTCCCAGGGGACAACAGGGACTGGGCAGGCACTGGGGCTGGAGAGAAGCATGATGGGGGAGTGGGCATCTGAGAGGGTCCAGCCAGGGGGTCCAGGGCATCCTCTGGGCGCGCACAGCTCTGCTCCAGCTCCTCCTCGCTGCTCCTCTCTGCCCACGCTTGCCCTCTCCTCTGCCCACTCTTTCTATCTTTCCTTTTGCAGGCTGCGCCAAACTGCCCCTGTCTGGTAAGTGCCCGGGCTCTGCACGCCTGTGCTCCCTCCCGGCGTGATGCTCCGGCGGGAGCGGGCACTGCCCTATCCCGCTCTCTGCCCCTTGCACCCACCTCTCTGCCCCCATCCCTCGCCTCTCCCCTCTGAGCCCTGCCTGCAGGACCCCAGCCCGCTCCCCCCATTGCCAGCACCCCCCACGGGGTGATGGCACCCTCTGATCCCCCCCCTTCTGGGGTGAGGTGTCCCTTCTGGGGGTGGCACAGCCCACCCCAGGGCTGGCACTGCCATCCTCCCGGCAAACTGGGTGGCTCTGGAGGGGACGGGACAGTGCCCCGTCTCACCAGCACCCAATGACATGCAGTGCCCAGGCAGGGGACTTGCTGGGGCTCTCCCAGCTCCCCATGAACCCCACAGGGCCATGGGGTGATGGTGTGGCAAGGGTCCCACGCTGAACGGCTGCCAGGCGGGTGCGTGCAGGAGGCACAAGCCCCGGGGGGGCTGCCGGCAGTGGGGGCTAACCCCTGTTTTCCCTCAGGCGGGAGGATGCCCCCTCCTTGCGTGGGGACAAGCCTATTTTGAGGAAGTTTGAGTAAGTAGAGGCATGCGTGTGTCTCTAGGCATGCGCTTCCTCAGGCTGGCGCCTGGCCGGAGGTATCTGGGCTCCGGCCACACAGGGCATGAGGGGCAGGAGGGTCCCTATGAGTCTCTGCCCGGGTGCCCTCCTGGGTTTTGCAGCTTTTGGACGAGGGTCGCAGTGAGCACCAGGTCCGTTGGGACCGACAGGTGACGGTGGCACCCTGACAGCATGAGCCTTTGGCTCCCGTGGGACTGCGGCATCCCTGTCCCTGAGCCGTGGTGGCATCACCTGTCTCTCTGCAGGGCTTGGAGGAGATTGAATCCTCCGGGTCCCCGATGCGGTGTGGCTAGTGCAGGGGGCTTCTGTGCTGCAGGGCTGGCTGTGCGGTGCGGCATGGCGTGGTTTGCCCATCATCCCCATCCCTGCCTTGCTCCCGGCCAACATCCACCCCTGTCTCGCAGAGCTCGCTTCTTGGAGAACCTGGCCGCAGCCCAGAAGGAGAAGATCTCTTCCATGGCCAAGGGACGGCTCAATGTCCTCAGCGATGCTGCACTGGAGCATCCCACCGCTCTCGCGTGG
This sequence comes from Gavia stellata, assembly GCF_030936135.1. Taxonomy (NCBI): domain Eukaryota; kingdom Metazoa; phylum Chordata; class Aves; order Gaviiformes; family Gaviidae; genus Gavia; species Gavia stellata. The sequence goes on from NC_082608.1 coordinate 1,647,657, forward strand.
GACAGGGACAGCGGCACCCCTGAGCCTGGGATAGAGCCACCCAGCATAAGTAGGTGCTGCCGGGATATGTGTTCCCAGCTCTGGGCTCATCAGGGTCTCTGGGGAGGGTGTTAGTGGCCCCTCTGCCCCCAGCCCATGCCTGTGATACCCAGAGCCACGGAGGAGCTGGGTGGTACCTCCCCGTCCCGTTCTGAACGCCGGTATCCGAGCACACCCCACCGGGGAGCGGGACCCCAACTCTACGTGCAGCCCAGCAGCACCTGCCCCCTCCACGCAGGCTGTCCCAACCTCTCCGCCTCTCCCTGCAGGGTCTCGCCTGGCTCAGCTGGACACCACCGACTCGTGCAGCACCATCTCCTCCGACACCAAGTTTATGTTGGACATGCTCTACGCCAAAGGCTCCTCGGAGCTAGGGAGGGAGAAGGTCTTACCCGAGGTGCCGTCGTCCCCCCTGGTCCGGGATGAGGTGGAGATGGATGCCAAGGGAGGCAGCAGCCAGGAGCAGGAGGGCACCTGGCTCCCTGGCAGGGCTCCAGACGGGCCAGTGGCCAGCGCCCACGCCAAGCTGGTGCGTGCCATGTCCAGCGTAGATGCTGAGACCCACACACAGAAGCTGGAGAATAGCGGGATGATGCCCATCAAGAAGGACGTGGAGCTGACGTGGGAGCGCCTGGAGGCCAGCCCCGTGCAGCTGAAGATCAAGGACCTGGACTTCACTGATTTGGGGGAAGAAGAAGACTTTGACATCCTGGACACGGGGCCCATGGCCAATGGCTCCTTCCTCCCTCCCGGCATTGAAGCAACGAGCGCTGGAGCTGTCATGGTTCCCCCTCCACCTCCTGCCATCCCTGGTTGCCCACCACCACCTCCTCCACCTCCTGCCGTCCCTGGTTGCCCACCACCACCTCCTCCACCTCCTGCCATCCCTGGTTGTCCACCACCACCACCTCCTCCACCTCCTGCCGTCCCTGGCTGCCCGCCCCCCCCAGGGCTGCCAGGCCCCTCAGCAACGGATGGCCCCTCCCAGGCCAAGAAGAAGAGGACAGTGAAGCTCTTCTGGAAGGAGCTGAAGCAGCTGGATGGCACTGTGGGGCCGGGTAGGTTCGGCCAGGCAACACTGTGGGCGTCCCTGCAGAACGTTGAGGTCAATGCTGCCAAACTGGAGCATCTGTTTGAGTCACGGTCAAAGGAAGTGCCAACTTCAAAGGTACCACCGGGCTGGCACCCATCAGCCAAGGGGACTTGAGGGGTGGGAGAAGGCTGTGAGTTCCTGTGGGGACCCTAGGCATGCACTGTCACCCCTACCTTATGCTGAGGATGGGTACCCGCAGCCCAGAGGCTCGGTGGGGGCGGTGATGGGCGATGCGCAGGTTTGGCTCACCACCAGGTCCCTGATCAGCTCCCTGTGTCCATGATGTTTTCCTGAAGGTGAGCCGTTTGCCTGGCTGTCCTCATCCATCCTGTCCTCTTTGCAGAAGGCCATTGATGGGAAGAAGGTGGTGGTGGTGCTGGACCCCAAGAGGAGCAACGCCATCAACATTGGCCTCACGGTGCTGCCACCAGTGCACATCATCAAGACGGCTGTGCTCAACTTTGACGAGTTCGCAGTCAATAAGGAAGGAATTGAGGTGAGTACGAACGGCTCGGCCCCTCTGAGATCCTCACGCAGGTTGTTTCCCCTGGCCAGAACGCCTCCATGCCATGATGCCTGCACTGCCAGCCCTGGGGTGACACGTCCCATGGTGACATGTCTGGAGTCTGACACATGCCTCTTTGCCTGCTCTAGAAAATCCTGACCATGGTCCCGACTGAGGAGGAGAAGCAGAAGATCCAGGAGGCCCAGCTGGCCAACCCTGATGTGCCCTTGGGCTCTGCGGAGCAGTTCCTGCTTGCCCTATCTTCCATCAGCGACCTCACGGCCAGGCTCCAGCTCTGGGCCTTCAAGCTGGACTATGAGAGCCTGGAGCAGGTACAGAGCCATGTAAACCCATCTGCCCTCCGCCCTCCCACCGCTGCCAGCCCCAGCGGTGCTGAGCGCTGAGCCAAGCATGTTCCTGGTGGGGACCAGCCACGTCCAAGTACGGGAGGTGCCGTCCTGGCTGGGGACGGGCTGCAGGTCCCCAAGGCAAGCATGGGCTTGGGTTGACCATGAGGTGGTTGTCCTCATGGGCAAGGCTGAATGCTGAAGGTCCCAAGGGAGAGGGTGGCCGAGGGGTCTCACCTGCCTCTCCCCTCACCCAGGAGATTGCAGAGCCGCTCTTTGATCTGAAGGTGGGCATGGAGCAGCTGGCCAGAAATCACACCTTCAAGTGCATCCTGGCCACACTGCTGGCCATGGGCAACTTCTTGAACGGCTCGCAGGTGAGGAGCAGGGTGCGGAGGGACGTGGCCTGACTTCAGTGCTGTAAGGACAGGCCCAGCCGTGGTACATGGGTACCCAAGAGGGACCACGGGAAGCCTGGGACAGTGCCTGAGGCTGGGTGGTGCTGGCTGGGTGTGCAGACTGGAGGTCTGCTGGAGCAGGGATGGAGTGGCCCTGCTGAGTCCATTGGGGTTTCAGAGCAGAGGCTTTGAGCTGGGCTACCTGGAGAAGGTCTCAGAAGTGAAGGACACGGTGCACCGGCAGTCCCTGCTCCACCATGTCTGCCAGATGGTGGTAGAGAAGTTCCCAGAAACCACTGACCTCTACTCAGAGATTGCCTCCATCACCCGCTCCGCCAAGGTGAGGCAAGGCAGGTGACACCTGGGCAAGGCAAGGGTGCGGGTCCCATGGCTGCCCAGCTCCAGCAGCACAGCCAAGGGCTGACGTCTCGCTCTTCCAGATTGACTTTGAGGAGCTGGCCAACAGCCTGGTGCAGCTGGAGCGGAGGTGCAGGGCCTCCTGGGACAACTTGAAGGTGATCGCCAAGCACGAGACCAAGCCGGTGCTGAAGAGCAAGCTGACGGACTTCCTCAAGGACAGCACCCAGCGCATTGTCGTCTTGAAGGTGGTGCACAGGCGCGTCCTCAACAGGTCGGTGGCTCAAGGTCCTGGGGACATGGCAGGAACCCTGCAGTCCCGCTGGTGGCCCGCCGTGACCAATGTCCCCGCAGGTTTCACTCCTTTCTGCTGTACCTGGGGTATCCGGCGAGCGCGGCGCGGGACGTGAAGGTGACGCCCATCTGCAAGTTGCTGCGGGAGTTCGCCCTGGAGTACCGCACCTGCCGGGAACGCGTCCTGCAGCAGCAGAAGAAACGGGCCGCCCACCGCGAGCGCAACAAGACCCGGGGACGGCTCATCACCGAGGTACAGGGACGCTCGGCCGGCCGCCACCACCAGGTGATGCTCCCCAGGTCCCCGACACCCACTTTTTCTCCCACTGCAGACCGAGAAGTTCTCTGGCATTGCCGAGGCCGCTTCACCGCCCGCTGTGGTGTCCAGCGGCCCCGAGGAGCAGATGGAAGCAGGTCACGAGAGCATGAAGACCCTGCTGACCTCCCCCACGGACACCTCTGCCCGCCGCAGCCGGGCCAGCCGGGGTAGGAGCGGGGTGGCAGAGGCACTCAAGGTATGCCCAGCTGGCTGAGCACGGCTGAGGCCAGCATCCCCGTTGTCCCCATGCAGGTACAGGGCATGCCACCCCGGCCCAGGGCTCTCCGGCCCAGGAGGACATTCCCAGCTCCCCAGACGATGCTTCGGATGAAATCATGGACCGGCTGGTGAAATCGGTGACTCACAACGCCAACCCCCGGCCCTGCGCCAACAAGGAGCGCAGGAGGTCCCGTGGCAATAGGAAATCCTGTAAGTCCCATCCCTGTCCCCGTGCCCTGTCCTGTCTCTGTCCCTATGCTCTGCCCCTGTCCCTGTACTCTGTCCCATCTCTGTGTCCCTGCCTAGGTGTTTTTTCCCCATCTCTGTGTCCCTGTCCCCTTGCCCTATCCCACCTCTGTGTCCCTGTGCCCTGTCCCACCTATGTGGCCCTCTCCCTGTACTCTGTCCCGTCTCCCTGCCCACATGCTCTTTCCCATCTTTGTGTCCCTGTCCCCATGCCTTGTCCCACCTCTGTGTCCTTGTCCCTATGCCCTGCCTGACTTCTTCCCCGCTGGCCCCCCCCCAATGTCCCATGTTGAGCCCACCAGGCCACAGCAGGAGTTACTCTGAGACCAGACCCTGCCCCTGCACCCCACCACCACTGCTCCCCTCTCCAGCACGCCAGGGCCACCGTGTCCGGGCAGGCACCCAGGATGTGGGGACCCTGGCAGCCAGCGCTGCCCTTGCTGCTGCCGGCACTGCCAGTGCCACCACGCTCTCCTCCTCCCGCAGTGAGACGGACGCTGAAGAGCGGGCTCAGCGATGACCTGGTGCAGGCGCTGGGCCTGGGGCAAGCGCCCGGCATGGAGGTTTGAGGTGGCTAAGGGGGCTCCCGCTGCTCCCCACCGCTGGTAGCCCCCAGGGCAGGACGTGGTGGCAGCTCCTGCTGCTCCAGGACTCGCACGCTCTGCACCCTTCGTCTCACCTCGCCTTTCCCTGCTGGTCTCCAGCTCCCGGAGGTGCGGGCAGCAGGATGGGAGCGATGTCCCAGAGCTGCTCTGTGGTGGCCGGGATGGAGGATGCTCAGTGCCCGTGTGTGGGCACGGAGGCTCGAGGTTCGTCTTCTCAACAGTATTAGAGGGGTCAAGGGGCTGGACCCAGACCTGCTCTGGGAACTGGGTCTGGCCCGTGGCCGCTGTGGCAATAAAGTGATCTGACATGCTGCCAGTGTCCCTTGTCCTTGTGCCCAGGTCACCGCACTGCTGGGTTGGGATGCTGGAGGCTCTTGAGGCCATGGGCTGGAGCAGGCAGCACCCAGGGGAGTGGCAGGAGGGAAGGGGCGATGGTCCTTCCAGCATCCCTTTGGGCGGCCGTCACCATGGGCCTGAGCAGGACCTGAGTGCTGCCGGAGATGTCCCAGGGTTGGCCATGCCTGGGGTCCCTGGTGTCCCCATCCCCTGCGGACCCCTGAGAGGCCAGGGCGATGTGGTGCTCCCCCCTGGGCCAAGCCAGCATCCCTCCTGCTGCATCCCCAGCTCCGCTCCCTGGGGCAAGCACTTAGCCCGCAGCAGCAGCCCTGTGGCTTGCAGGCACCATCGTCCCTCCCAGGGACAACGTGATCCCCCCTGTACCGGGACACCCGGGGGGACCCTGCCAGAAGGAGTGAGGACTGCTGCCAGACTCAAGGCTGCACGCTCAAGGGCAGGAGCGGCGGCTCAAGCGCAAGGCCACGGCGCAGTAAAATCAAGGGTATATGTCCCGTCTCAAACCTCCCCTCTCCCTTACGAACCTCTCCTGGGGGATTTTAGCCAGACCGGGACCTGGGTTCGAGGCAGGGTTGTTTCCCCTCCCAGAGCAGGTCCAGGGCACAGCAGACATGTTGCCCCCTGCAAACCTGGCCCTGGCCAAGCTGCAAGCCTCGAAACATCTGCACTTGGCAGACATAGGCTGCCTCATGACGTAAATGGAGCCAGGGCAGCATCTGCCTGTCCCCACGGGGCCTGGGAGATGTCCAGGTAGGAACATGCCACATCCTGGTCCAGCACCGCTTGTGCCACCCCAGGCATGGATTAAAACCCAGGCTGGGTGCTGGCTGCGATGCTCCCCATAGGTGCTAGATGGTGGGTGGGTACCATTCCTGAGCATCCCCCTCTGCCAGCTGCAGTGCTTTGGGCACCGTCACCCCTGGCAGAGGAATTTGGGAACGATGTCACATCATCTATCACGGCAGCTCCACCTCCGCGCTGCCCCAGCGCTGCCTCCAGCCCTGAATCCCGCACGGCAGGTCTCTGCGGCTTTCAAGGAATGAAGAAAAACTCCACTGGGCAGGGCAGCTTCTTCCTCCCGGCTAACCTCTGCCGGGGCTGTCCCTCTCCTGCGAGGCTGGACACGCCGGTGGCCTTGGAGGAGCCGGGCAGTGCCAGCTGCCCCAGCTTGCGAGGTCCCTCCGATGGTTCTGGCTGGCTTTGGGGACAGGGGGACACCGGGCCAAGAGCTGCAGGTATCCCAGAAGTGCCCCAAAACATGGTCTGGCTCCCCTCCCCTCCAGGTGCTTGACTTGGGTCCGAAAGAGAGGATGAAGAGGTCACAAAAGGCAACGTTGAGCGGCTCAGATGCACAGTGGGAAGGAGAAAGGGGTAGAGAAGCATCTGCCTGACTCCCCCTGCACCTGCCCCAGGTAGCCAAAGTGGCATTATACATGTGACAATCCCAGGACTGTCACTCCCAAGGGCTCACTGGGGGAAACTGGGGCAGGGTGCCGGTGAATGCTCCCCACTGAGCAGTTCGGCGGCGCTCCAAGCGGCTGTGTCCTCAGCGAAGGCCTCTGCCAACCCTTTTATTTTTTTCCAGCTGGGTTTTTTTGCAGCCTTGGTGATATTTCCAGGATGCCCAGCCCGGCCCCAGGCACACGCTGCCCTTGAGCGGCGCCTGAAGTGCTTGGCTTGGCTGCGGCGCAAGTGGCTTATGCCAAAAATCATCGGGAAGGAGTGGGGGTGGCGGGATGCTGGGGCCTCCTTTGGGAGCGGAGGCAGGTTGGTAGGCGCCCATACGGGCCTTGGTGGGGACCCGGGGCACGGGTGGCCTCAGGCAGCATCAGCGGAGCCGGGGTTGGGGTGCTGCACCCCCGGGAGGATGCTCCGGGTGGGATGAGGTGACCTTGCCGGGGGCACCTCGCGGCACCCAGCACCTCCATCCCTGCCTCCATCGCTGCCTGCGCCCGGGCTCAGCCCCTGCGTGGCTCCTGCCCACGCCAGCCCGGGGTCACAGCGGTGTCCTACTGCCACGAGGGGGCACGGCGGCCACGCACACGGCGAGGCCACCCGAAACGACTGCTTCGTGTCCCTCCGCTCTTGGGGCGCTCACCCGCTGGCCTTCGGTTTGCTCTTCTCCCCTCTCCCTGGCACCCAGGGGGGGCTGCACCCTGCTCCCCCTCCCCGGCAAGATGTCCTGCCGCTTCCGTGTCCCCGGTGGAATGACAGCCACGTCCTTGGTCCCGGCCGTTTGTCTGGCTGGCGGGGACGGGCTCCCAGCCCCGTGCGCTTGGCTGTCTCTCCAGTGCTTGTCCCTGGCCCCCATCTCACCCTGGCCCCCTTCCAGGCGGTGGGGAAGAGCAGGGGACAGCGGGGACGAGCCCGGCTCCGCTTGCTGTCACATTTACCCTTTGCTGTAGCGGTTTGTGGGCAGAGACCCGCTCCCACCCCTCACAGAGCCTGTGCTGGAAGATGTCCCCTGCCTCCTCCATCCCACCCTGCCAGCCCTTCCCACGGGACTGTCCCAGCGTGGCGTCCTCTTTGCTGCCACGCTCCGAGGTCAGCTCCAGCCTCGTGCCATGCAGGCGTGTCCCCGCTGCCTTCCTCGAGCGCGGGGCGGAGGGGAACCACCTGCAGTCCCGGGCTCATGGCTGCCACGAAGCCCCACCACCTCGCACGAGAAGCACCATTCCCACCAGGGACAGCACGACCTCACCTTTTTTCATGGGTTGGAGCCATCCAGAGTGCTTCTTGCAAGCACCGGTGCGCCCTGGCCGCCTTCCAGGAGCATCATGATCATCTGTCATGCCCCCCTGCACCCCCAAATTCCTCCTACTGTCTCAGCTGGAGGTCTCCTCCTCCACCTCCTGGCCCCAACCCTCTTAAGCAACCCCAGGCTGGCAACATGCTCCATTCTGCAACCACCCTCCCCAGCAGGACGGAGGCGTGGGACGGGAACCAGGTCACAGCTGCCGTGACCTACTGCCCTCTCCCCTGAGGGCAGAGGCGGCAGGATGTCACCTGGAGCGTGGCCCAGCCAGATTCCACTGGGATCTGTCTCGTGGCCGAGGGGGAGCCGCATTTGCCCTGTCCCCATCACCCTAATATCGAGGTAGATGCCCTGTGATGAGCACAGGAGAGACAGGAGATGGGAGGGTGATGCTGAGCTGGCAAAGCAAACCTGGCACGGGTACCACACGTGCCCGAGGAGATGGGGGATGCAGAGTACCAGGCATTAGCGGACCTGGGAGCACTTTGGAGCGTCACCGACACTTCCCAGCCGCACCGAAGGAGCAAGGTCCCTACAGCCCAAAAGCAGCTCTTGTTTGGAGAACCACGGTGCAGAAAGCCCGGCTGGCGAAGGGGCTGCCAAGGCCACGTGGGCGAGCAGGCACGGCGACACGGGGTCCTCGCTGGGGCGGAAAAGCTCGAGGTCAGGCTGGGGAGCGGCTTCCCAGAAGGTGAAACCTCTCCCGAAGCCATGAATGCGGCTGGAAGCGGAGTTGTGTTTTGTAAATACCCGGGGATCCTGCGCAACCTGAAAAAAACAAGTCGGAGGCAGGAATTTTCCGAAGATGAGGGGATTTGCAAAGAGCCAGATCCGGGGTCAGCTCTCGGCTGGATGCTCCATGTTGCCAGCAACGCTGTCCTGGGGAGCAGCCCTGGTACTCCCTGAAGGAGCTGCTCCAGCCGCAGCACCCTGGCAGCAGAGAGGTCCTGCCAGGAGCTGGGGAGAGGTTTGGGCTGTGCCCACCACCCAGCCGAGGTGCTTGGAAACCCCCCCGCAGCTGGAGGATCAAAGCCCCGGACCCAGGCTGATCGCACCAACGTGGCATCAGATGATGGGCACAAACGGTGCCCCAAAAAAAGGTCCTCGGTCATGGCCTGAAGTAAGTTGGAAACAAGGAATGGAAAGTCCTGGGGGGAGAAGGGGGAGAAAATCCCAGCACAAAGAGTTGGGCGGCTGTGGCTCGGGTTGGCCATGCTGTGGGAAGTCCCTCCGGGCTGGGCTTTGGTAGACCCAATCTTCATGCGCTTGGCTTGGGGAAAGATCATGGGGACATTAAGTGTTAGGTGCAGGAAAGGCTTCCTGGAGCTGAGCCTGGCTTAGCTGAATCATGGCCACCTGATGATCTGCCGTCCCTGGAGAAGAAAGCCACAATCACAGAGAGTTCCCGCTCCGGCAGCGAAGAGAACCAGTAGAACAGTGCAAGTTCAGTGGTAGGACACAAATATTTGATGCTGGGAGTAATTAATCACTGTCCTCTGCAAGACGCTTTGGGTCAAAACGAAAGTTAATTCCAGACACTGCAATGGCCTTTGTCATCCCTGAACTGTCTCTGGCCCCAGACATCAACGTGCTCCAGTGTCCCACATCTTCACCACGAAGAAGGCTGGACCCACATCCATCCCATGGGCTCTTTGAGGACATGGTGTGGGAGAGAAGGAGCCCCATCTGCTTTAGTTAGCGAGGGACATTTCCAGAACCCCCTTTCCCCTGGGCTTGGTGGTCCATGGTAGGCACCCACAAGTGACATCCAAGGGGGTCCCAGCCCCATGGTCCCCTCTCCTGAGACAACTGCTCCCGGGGAAGGACTATACCCCATGACCTGTGAGAGGAAGCAAGCGCTGGCACAAGCCTCCATCAGCGCTGAAGAGACAAAAGTGCCCTGTTAGGCGCTCGCCTGGGTGGTGTTTCCTAAGGAGATAATAGCCGTGGAAGAAGGACTTGCTGTTTTGGAGAAGATTAAGTACCTGTGGGAGCAGCGTGGATGAATCACATCCCTCATGGGCTTAGAGCCCCTGGAAATGGCTCATGGCACTTCGAAAACAATGTCATGAATCTTCTGCAGATGAGATTAAGGAGTGGAACAATTATCTCAAAACCTGTTAGTCATGGGAGGCTCCACGGAGCTGAAGGAACAGCCTAGGGCAAGGGGAGCACTAGGAAGATGTGGTGTCCCCCCCACCGGGGACCTGGGCGAGCAGCCCCAGGAAGGGTGTGGGAGGTGGCTGCGGTCGAACCAGCCCCGCTTCCCCTGAAAAAGGTGAGCTGTAATTAGCAGAACGGGTACAGAAGAGCTCAAGTAGGTCAAAAGGTAATGGGGCTATCACCAGCGTTTCCTAACAGCGCAGCGCGGCTGGGAGGCACCCTCCGGTGTTGAGCAATGGGAAGACGAACAAGGCCAGGCACCGTCTTCAAGGGAATAGGCACCAAGGTCACCCTAACCGCACGCCGGCCTTTTTGGGGTGAGCTGGGGAACGGCCAAGGCTGGCAAAGGGTGCTGGTGGTCCAGCCCCACCCCACCGGACCTCTTGGTGAGAGCAGCCATGGAAAGCCCTGGCTGTGGCCAACACAGCACGCCGTGGCTATCTACAGCCCATCTGGAGGTGTCCCACAAGAAGGGCATCCCGAGACCACGCATGAGGAGCTCTGGGAGGGACAGATGAAGGGACACCCAACCCAGCTCTGAAGGAGACGCGTGAATTCACGTTGCGATTTGGGAATGGCCACATCTGCCCCTGCTGAAACACCGTCGTCTACGTTCTGGCTGTCTCTGTAAAGCCCTGTATCCCTGACCCTGCTCTCTTGCATGCCCCAGCAGCTCTGGCTCGGCTGGTGTGGTGAGGGATGCTCTCTCTGGAGACTACGTCTCCGGAAAACAACCTTTTTCCAACAGGATTTTTCAAGCCCTGGTGAAGTGGTGGGTGGGGATGTTTAACAGGGTCTTCTTCAGAGCCCAGGTTCCCCAAGGCTCTGCCTTGTGGCCACCTCCATCATTTTCACCGGGTTCAGTAGCCCACTGCCGCAAGCGAGTGGATTCCTGCGGGAGAGCCTGCGGCCATGCTGTTGGGAACATCCCGCCTCCTCCTCTACCTCGCCGGCATTCCCAGCATTCCCCTGCCTGCAAGAGCAGGGCTGCGAACCCAGCCGGGTCCCACCACCACACCCCGGCAAAACCACCCCAGCCTGTTTGACGCTGCACTTCTGCAGCGCTGCCGTCGCCGCTGATGAAATGTGTTTTTCCACCGGTACCACGGGGGTTGTTTCCAAGAAGGATGGCACAGGCATCCACTGCCATTGCCACCACCGTGGGGGTGCTCGCGGGGTCTGGCAGGGGCGGCCGGCACCGGCGGCAGCCCGGCTGGCAGAGCCTGGCTTCTCCGGGATCGGAGACCGGTGTTGATGCTGACACGCAAAAGCCTCTCGCCCTCCACGCGGAGGGCACCGAGGGTCAGGCTCATGGCAAGAGCCAGCGGGTGCTCCGTGGCAGGGACGCACGAAGGATCGCCAAGTACGGAGACTTGGTGAAATATTAAAGCAGGTGCTTAATAAAGCAAGCCCAGGAGCAGCAATTACCCTGTGCAATAAACCTGGAAAGGAGAGGACTTTGCCCCCCTGGCCGGGGCGGTGCAGGGAGCTCCTGCCGGCACTCACCGGAGGTGGCACGGACCTGGTGCCCGGCACTGCGTAGCAGGGCTTCCCTCGAGCCTTGTGGCATTAGCCAGGGCAAGCCAAGAGCCGACCTTCCAGCACGCCTCGCCGTGCCGCAGCCCCAGAATAACGCCAGGGAGCCGGGTGGGAGGGCGCTGCCCGCTCCGGGTGACGAACAAACAGCGGGATGCTGAGAAATGGTTTGGGATCACCCAGGGGTCATTAGCCCCCCATGGTAGGGAGCAGGTGGGAAGGGATTCACACCTTACCTCTGAGCACCGGGAGAAACCCGAGCGCGCCTGGCCAAGGCGTCGGGACCTGGGTGGCACATGGTCCAGCGGCCGTATGGTGCTCCCCCAGCAGAGGAGCAGGTCCTGGGGGCACCACCCTGCAAGGGGAGACACCGATGGAGGGGTGGCCCTGGGGGGAGGCTGTGTGCTGTGCTCCCCCTGTCCCATGGGATGTGGGCACTGGCGGCACTGGTTCTGGCTCTGGCAGTGGGCAGGGGAGCCGCCCTCCCGCCGAGCGGGGCCGAACACACTGCTGTTTCCCACCGGGAAGCTCTGCCCGGCATGGACACCGAGCCAAGCCGTGCCAGGCTGAATCAAGGCGAGCTGAGCTGTACCAAACCATACCATGTCAAGCCGTGCTGAACTGAGCTGAGCGGAGTTGAACAGAGCTGAGCTGAGCTGTGCTTTAGGTGGCATGACGTCTCGAGCCGTGCTAAACCAAGTCCAGCCGTGCTGAACCAAGTCAAGCTGTGCTGAACCAAGTCAAGGCGAGCTGAGCTGTGTTTGCCTAGGTGGCACGATGTCCTGAGCCGTGCAGAGCTGAGCCGAGCCATGCTGTGTCATGCCAAGCTGTGCCAAGCTGTGTTGTGTCAAGCCATGCTGAACTGAGCTGTGCCAAGCTGAGCCGAGCTGTGTCGAGCTGAGCCGTGCCTACCCAGGTGCCATGATGTCCTGAGCGGTGCTGAGCCAAGCCAAGCTGAGCTGTGCCAAGCTGAACTGTGCCTACCTAGGTGGCATCATGTCCTGAACCATCCTGAACCAAGCTGAGCTGAGCTGAGCCGTGCTGTAGGCGGCATGATGTCCCAAGCTGTGCTGAACCGAGCTGAGCTGAGCCATGCCTACCCAGGTGGCACAATGTCCTGAGCTGAGCTGAGCTGAGCTGAGCCGTGCTGAGCTGAGCCGAGCCATCCCTACCCAGGTGGCACGGTGTACCGAGCCGGGCTGCGCTGAGCGGGGCTGAGCTGTGCTGAGCTGAGGCAAGCCGGGCCGAGATGAGCTGTGCCTACCCATGTGGCATGATGTCCTGAACCGGACTGAGCTGAGCTGTGCTGAGCTGAGCCGAGCTGAGCCGAGCCATGTTGAGCTGAGCCATGCCTACCCAGGTGGCACAATGTCCTGAGCCAAGCCGTGCCTACTCAGGTGGCAGGATGTCCCGAGCCAGGCTGAGCTGAGCTGAGCTGAGCTGTGCTGAGCTGAGCCGAGCTGAGCTGAGCCATGTTGAGCTGAGCCATGCCTACCCAGGTGGCACGATGTCCTGGGCTGAGCTGTGCCTACCCAGGTGGCATGATGTCCCGAGCCAGGCTGAGCTAAGCCATGCTGAGCCGAGCCGAGTCGTGCCTACTTAGGTGGCAGGATGTCCTGAGCCAGGCTGAGCTGAGGCGAGCCGAGCCGTGTGTACCCAGGTGGCACGATGTCCTGAGCCAGGCTGAGCTGAGCCGAGCTGAGCTGAGTTGCGCTGAGCCGTGTGTACCCAGGTGGCACGATGTCCCGAGCCAGGCTGAGCTGAGCTGAGCTGAGCTGAGCCATGCTGAGCTGAGCCGTGCTGAGCCGAGCTGAGCCATGCTGAGCTGAGCCATGCCTACCCAGGTGGCACGATGTCCCGAGCCAGGCTGAGCTGAGCTGAGCTGAGCCGTGCTGAGCCGAGCCGTGCTGAGCTGAGCCGAGCCATGCCTACCCAGGTGGCACGATGTCCCGAGTCGGGCTGAGCTGAGCTGAGTTGAGCTGAGCCATGCTGAGCTGAGCCGAGTCGTGCCTACTCAGATGGCAGGATGTCCCGAGCCAGGCTGAGCTGAGCCGAGCCGAGCCGTGCATACCCAGCTAGCACAATGTCCCGAGCTGGGCTGAGCTGAGCTGAGCTGGGCTGAGCTGAGCCGTGCTGAGCCAAGCCGAGCCATCCCTACCCAGGTGGCACGATGTCCCGAGCCGGGCTGAGCCGAGCCGTGCTGAGCCGAGCCGAGCCGTGCCTACCCAGGTAGCACAATGTCCCGAGCTGGGCTGAGCTGAGCTGAGCTGGGCTGAGCCGAGCCGAGCCGTGCCTACCCAGGTGGCACGATGTCCTGAGCCAGGCTGAGCTGAGCCGAGCTGAGCTGAGCTGTGCTGAGCCATGCGTACCCAGGTGGCACGATGTCCCGAGCCGTGCTGAGCCGAGCCGTGCTGAGCCGAACCGTGCCGAGCCGAGCCGAGCCGTGCCTACCCAGGTGGCACGATGTCCCGGGCCCGGCTGGGCTGAGCGGGGCCGAGCCGAGCCGAGCCGTGCCGAGCCGGGCCGCAGACGTCGCGGTGCCCCTCCGGGTCGTGCCGCCGGCCCCCGCCCCGCTCCCTCCCCGCGCTGCCGCCGGGGCGCCGGGCCGGTGCCGGCGGTGCCCGGTGCCCCGGTGCGGGCCCGATCGTCTCCCATTGGCGGGGGCGGGCGCGGCCCCGCCCCTTTCCCACCGCCTGGGCGGTTATAAACGGGCGCGGCGGGGCCGGGCGCGGCGGCAGCGGCGGGGCCGGGGCCCGGGATGGAGCCGGGGCTGGAGCGCTGGGCGTACGGCGCGCTGTGGGCGGCCCTGGCCGGCAGCCTGGCGCTGCGGGCGGCCCGGCGGGCCCTGGGGCCGGGCCGGGGGCTGGTGCTGCCCCTGGCGCTGCTGGCCGGGCTGCAGAGCCTCTGCCGCGCCTGCCTGCCGCTGCCCCTGGGGCTCGCCCTGGCCGCCGCCGCCGCCTGCCTGCTGCTGTGGCGGGCGTCGCCCCGCAGGCTGCTGCCGGTGGCGGGTAGAGCCGTCCTGGTCACAGGTGAGTGCGGGGACGCGGCCTCGACGCCCCGACGGCCCCGGCCTGGGGCCGGCAGGGAGCGGGGTGGCCCACGGCCACCCGTGCGGTGTCGCCAGCGGGGTCCCGCCTGGGTGCCGTCGCATGGGCTGAGCGGTGGCACGGCCCCCGGCTTGCCCGCTCATCCCTCTTCCTCCAGCGTGGGTGCCGTTGCATGGGCTGAGCGATGGCACGGCCCCCGGCTTGCCCACTCATCCCTCCTCCTCCAGCCTGGGTGCCGTTGCATGGGCTGAGCGATGGCACGGCCCCCGGCTTGCCCACTCATCCCTCCTCCTCCAGCCTGGGTGCCGTCACATGGGTCGAGTGGCGGCATTGCCCCCGGCTTGCCCACTCATCCCTCCTCCTCCAGCCTGGGTGCCGTCACATGGGTTGAGTGGTGGCATTGCCCCCGGCTTGCCCACTCATCCCTCCTCCTCCAGCGTGGGTGCCGTCGCATGGGTCGAGTGGTGGCATTGCCCCCGGCTTGCCCACTCATCCCTCCTCCTCCAGCGTGGGTGCCGTCGCACGGGCCGAGTGATGGCACGGCCCCTGGCTTGCCCGCTCATCCCTCCTCCTCCAGCGTGGGTGCCGTCGCACGGGCCGAGTGATGGCACGGCCCCTGGCTTGCCCGCTCATCCCTCCTCCTCCAGCCTGGGTGCTGTCGCACGGGCCGAGCGGCAGCACAGCCCCCGGCTTGCCCACTCATCCCTCCGCCTCCATGTCCAAGCAGAACTGGCTGGGCTGGACCTGCTGTTGCCCTTCTCCCCGAAGCCTCCTCGCTTCGGGGCTTGTGTCGGCCCCTGGAAGTGGCTCCTCGACTTGAGCTTTGACCACCAGTTGCAGCACGATGCTGGGAGCCGCTTCCCCTGAAAGCCGGGAGATGGAACAGGACACGTGGCGGGGCTGGCGCAGAGCCGGACCCCTGCGTTGGGAGCACCTCGGCTGCCCTCTCCTCCCCTCTGGAGTCATGCTTGTTCTTAGAAAGCTTCTCGTGGCTTCTCTAGAGGCAACAACGGAGCCGGTGACCTGGGGCTGAGCATCACTGCTTCAGCCAGAGCTCTGTCCTGGGGGCTGCCAGGGGCAACCGAGGCTGTTCCCCTTCTTTGCGGGGGCATCCTTGGGAAGTGCTGCTCAGCTGCTGCCGGCCACCTCTTCGGGCTGCCTGGCACGGAGCTTCTCCGTGGGGAAGGTGGCTCTGCAGGCGCTGTGCTGTGCTCCCAGCTCAGCCTCTGCACGGCTCTGGTTTGGTGGCTGAATTTCTTCAGGGTATCTCGGTATACAAGTGCTTTCCTTTCTCCTTCCTCCTGGCAGTGGGACAAGAGGATGATGAAGGTACCTGGAGTCAGCAGGTGCTTTGCTGTGAGGTGATGGCAGCAGTCATGGGGTGAGGAGGAAGCACTGGAGCCAGGGTGGCTGTTGCCGCAGGTGTGCCGGGAGGGTGCTCCTGGCTCCGCATGGGTGCAGAGGGGAGGGAAACCCATGGGCGTGACCGTGGTGGTGCTCCTGATGACAGGAACCTGCATCCTGGTGGGAATGGCTGGGCTGGGCTTGGAGACCCCCAAGTTGGAGAAGGGAGTTTGCGTGTTTCCTAGAAAACTGGGTCGCGTGATGGAGAGTTGCTCTGAGAAGGAAAGGTGAGAGCCGGGTCCCCCATCCAGCTCAAAGGGCTGTGTGGCACCGGTGGGAAGTGGAGGGAGGTCTCTCCGGAGGAGGAAGCTCGGAGGAGCGGATGGATGAATGATTCAACCGAGTGAAGGTCAAAGCCGCGGTGGGGCAGGGCTGCCCGGGGAGGACATGTCTGACAGCCGCGTGCTTGCAGGTGCCCGGTGGCACGCCAGGTCAAGCCAGCCCTGGCTGTGTGGCATTGCCTGTATAATTAGTGAGTCAGTGGCTGGAACAAGGTGTTCTTGCCCTGGTGCGTTGAGGTGACACCTCTGCAGCTCTGGTGTGTTTGCTCTCGGCTGTAAATACTTTGTGGTTTTACAGGTTCGAGGCGCTGCCTGCGGTGCGGGATCGGCGTTTCCTTACTGCCGCTCCAGCAGGTGCCTGCCAAGGGGCAGATGCGAGGGCTGCTCTGCCTGGGACAGCATCCCTCGCTTGAGTATCTGAATAGTAATTAATTGCGGATTAATTCTGGATGCTTCCTGGCAACTGGGTATTGGGTGTCTCCAGTGGGAGCAGCCAGGGAGGATCAGTGCAGGAGCAACCTTTTCTTGGAGAAAGGCAACCTGGCCTTCCTCTTCTTGCCCATGGGAAGCAAAACATGGCAGAGGGAGAAGCACGGAGTTGGGTGCCTGGGGATGCTGGGCATCAGTGAACGTGCACAAGGTTGGCAACGGGGCTTCTGCCACCCTGGATGTCATGCTGGACCCTGTAGGTCAACCAAGAAATGCAGCGAAGTCCCCTCCTGATGCCTGCCGTGGAGCAGCGCAGGTCCCAGCCCAAAAAACTTTGGGCATCGTTTCCTCTTACGCATACTTCTTGGCCACTGGCTTAATCCCGCGGCAGGCAGTTGCACAGGTTCGGTGATGCTTACTTGGAGCAAGGGAATGTGGCTGCAGTGCTGTTATATCTCCTGGTCAAGGTGTCCCAACTCTTCCACTTGCCCACTCTCCCAGACCCCCTGGGAACAACCCCACGTTGCGCTCTGCACATGATGCTCCAGCCCCGTGTGCTGGCCCGGACATGGCAGGCTGATCGGAACGTAGTTCATGGGAAGGGCTGAAGGAAAACGAGCTGCGCAGTTCGGTGGGAAAGTAGGGGAGCAGATGCGGAGCTGCTGCGGAGCGAAGCTGCTGTCCCTGCGGTGGCAGCAGGGACTAGAAAGTTGTGGTGTTTCCCGTCTGTAGCAGGTTTGCATTTCAGGGGTTGCACATGGGGCTGGGGCTCGGCCAGAGCAGGGATGGGCAGCTGCCTGCTCCTGCCGGAGGGCTGCGCAGAATGCCGCCATCTCCCATGGTGCATCCCCTGGGCTAGCAAATTAGGTGGCCGTTAGTCCCTGTGGTGCTGTGTTTACCCGTGGCTGTGACCTTGGGGCTCTTGCTCTGCATCCTGATGGTCCGGCTTCTCCGGGAGCTTGGCTCCGGTGTATGCAGCCTGGCTGGGGGCAGGGGGTGAGGAAAGTGTTAATCCTGCCTTCCTAGGGGAGGTCACAGCTGTTTGCAGTGAGGAGGAGAATGCCCTCCTGTGCAGCGTGGGCTGGGAGAGGTCAGCCCCAGGAGGACAGGCAGGATGAGGAGGGGAGCAGAGATCAGCTGCTCCAGCCCAGGGCTGGGAGGGAGATGACAGCCATCTCCACGCTGCCCTTGACGTGCTGTCCTGAGCCTGCCCGTGAGCCCAAACCTGCCTCAAAGATGAGCCCAAGGTCTGGCACAGGCTTTGGCCAAGGATGAGATGCTGCAGGGACCCCAGCACGCCTGTGGTGTGGGCAGGCTGGGTACAGGCAGCTGCCTGACCCAAGGCTGATCCGGCACCGGCAAGCTGCAAGGTAGCCCGATACCCGGCATCCCTCGCCACCGGTGTGCGGTTAGGGCACCCTGGGGTGCTGATGCTGGTGGCTGGCACCCGTGGGCCAGCAGCTCACTGGGAGCAGCCTTGCTCCGAGCATCAAAGGGCTTGTTTCTGTGTGTGCGTGCCTCTTGCCAAATCTGAAAACAGCACTATTGGGCGTCCTTGGGTGCGTTGGAGTCCTCTGAGCCGTGTGAGCGAAGAGGAGGGGTGTTGCTTGTGTCCCCTATCTCCTTCCTCTTGGGAATTCGTCTTAAAAAGCACTCCAGCCTCTGTAGCCTGTGCAAGGGTGATGGTCTGCGAGAGCAGCCTCGGAGAGACGTGATGAGCTTCCATTGCTTGGCCTCTCCAGATCCAGGCTGACAGCACTTCGTGCAAGGTTCGGTTTTGACCTGGGTCGGTTTAGATGCGAGCCTAGATCATCCTTTGGTCCCTCTGGTCTTAGCGGGTGCCTGTGAGATTCAGCGATTCCACGGAAACCACCCAACCGGGTTTAGGGTTTGGAGGCGGTGGAGGGATGGCCGTGAGCATCCCGGGGCTCCGCTGTGCAGCCGGAGCAGTCGCGAGCCCCTTGCTGTCATGTTGCTCTGCTGTCTGCGACTGCTCGGGGTGGTTTTCTCAGACAGTAGCCAACTGCCCAATTTACTGCAGATCCTTGAAAAGGACTGAATGGAAACCAGGCTGTAGACCCTGCCCGCAGGGTTTCGCTAGGGCGGAGGGAAGACATGAGTTGCGTAGCAAGGGATCAATTCTCACGCTTCAGCTTGGATGGAGAAGTTGAAAACGGCGAATGGTTGCTCTGTCTGTAAAGGTTGCACCTGAATTACACAGCTCTGAAATAACCCAAAGCCACAGGGCTGCTGCCTGGGGGAGGTGATTTGGGTCCCCTCCATCCTTGCTCTTCCTCAGTGTGGCTTACAAAGCCAGGAGGCACCTGCGGACCGGTCCGTCCCCCAACAAATCATCTTCGTGAACAAAAGCGGTTGGCAGGTCAGGCTGCTCCGGACCCAAACCTGCCGTGTTCTCCTCTCTTCTCCTCCTTCCTCACTGCGGGAGAAACTCGGTTTTCCTGGTGAGGCTCTCTTGTTGCAATTGCATGCCCCATTAACAATCTGAAATGGGTCAGAGCTTCAGATCGTGTTCAAGGTTAACAGAGGTTTTGCAACTCGATCGTAGTCAAGCGGAGCTTCGACGTTTCCTATGGGCTCACCAGATGTGGAAGCATCTGGTGACTGCGGCAGGATGGATTGATTCAATCCAGATGTCAGGATTCTCATTGTTCTGCCGCGAAGGTAAATCACTTTCCTTGGTAAGAGAGCAGCATCGCGCCCATCCGGACTTTGATGCTGTCTCTTAGACCCATTTTCCAGCTAACCTGGGTGATGGAGAGATGTCAGGGGTCCAGGCTTTGGGGCTGTTGAGGAAACACATGCTGACTCCGGGATGGGCACCTCTGCTCCGGGACACGGCTGGAGCAACCGGCACGGCACACTCGCAGCCTGTATTTGGTGCTGAGCCTGCCAGCAGCCTCGCGATGAGTAAAGCTTCGTGCGGTGACGCTATAGCTCTCCATAGGCAATTTCCACTCTGCTTCTGGAGCTGGGGAGCCAGCTGAGAGGTACCCGGGGTCTTCCCCAGGCTAAATGCAGGCTGAAAACCAGCTCGTTCCCTGGAACTGCTCTGGTTTTTCCAGGATCTATTAAAAATTAACAGCAGAGACAACTGCTCCTCCAAGCTGAGGGGGGGACAGGACCAAAACCAAACACCCAAACTCCAATCCTGGTGTACAAGCAATCCCTTGCATTATTTAAAGAAAAAAAAAAAGCAACATTAACTCTAGTTAGCGGATTTGCTGCTGGTTTCTGGAGGCAGAGTAGAAAACCGTCTTTCTCCGCCTCTCTTTGCAGGGCTGAAGCTCTCCCCCCACTTTGTCAGCAGCACTCCGCAGTTTTGGGATTCTTCAGAAATAGATACCTACCCCTGCTCACCGCAGATGTTTAGATATATACGCTCAGCTTTTTCTCACTTATCTATTAAATAAGCGCTTTCGAAGCCCGTTCATGTCACAGACCTGTTGGGGGTGGGTTTTTTAGCACCGTTAACCAAAAATGATGAGCACAGCTAATTAGGAGGAAAAGCGCATAGAAGTTGCGCGCTGTGGGAGAACGGAGTTGGTAGAGAAACCCAAGCTGGCTTGATTAGCGCTCGGGGTTACGCAGGGACATGAGAGCAACAAAGCAGAGACTTCCCTGCAGAAATGAGATTGTCAGATGGGAACGGATATGCTTCGGAAGGAGAAGTGTAGGCAGTTGCTGCCCTCTAGTCCAAGGAGCAGCACGTCTTTAATGAGGTCTGGGATTGTGTTACCCACTGAGTCTAGCTTCCCCTCAAGCCGGGATCCGCTTACAGAAGAGCCGTGCTGTTTTTACTACTGGTAGCACAAGGATGGTGGACTTGGCCAACCAGGGTTTGGCTCGAGCAGGGATGGGGTAGGGGGTCTTCAAGGTGCCTCCACCCAGCCTGGGCAAGCATTTGACTTCTCCCCATGGTCTTCTTCCAGTGCTGGTCCCAAAGCCCAGCTGGGGGACTCCGCTTGCCCAGCTGAGCCGTGCAGGAGGAAAGGCTGGAGGGCTTTCATGCCTCTGCACCTCCCAATGTCCTTCCTGCCATCTCAGAGCTGCTGTGGAGCCTGCGAGGTGGAAAATGCCCAAGAGCGTTGCCCTCATGCTGTCAGTGTGTTGCTATAGGTATAGTTTGGGACTTTTTTTTTTAACCTTGCCCAGTGTATGCCTGTAACCTCCTTCTCTGGGGTATATCCACTGTCTCCAGTCCCCGTTCTTCTGTCCCAGCCTGTGTGCGCTTCCACGTGCGATGTATCATTCCTGCTTCCTTCTCCCTGGGAGAGCTGCCAGCCCCTGAGCTTTATCAACTTGCCTGTTAGGAGCTGGCTTCCCCGTCACGCATGCTGCCGTCCCAGGATTTGCTGGCTGTAAGGCTGTAATCTTGAAAAGCAGTTTTTGGCTTTACAGGCTTTGCGGCGGCGCGGCCTCTTGACGGGTGGTTGACCCTGAGGAGCCAGATGGTGGGTGCTCCCCAGGCAGGCTGGGGGTGGAGAGGAGGGGTGGGCTGGTGAGCTGAGGTCCTGGAGGAGATGCCTGCCCCAGTGTCTTCTGCGGATGCTTTGAATGTCTGGCTGCTTCTTTCAAGCCTTTCTCCGTTTCTTCTGGTGGTGGTGATCTTCTCATGCCAGGTCTCTCAGCTTCCACCAGACATACCCTTGAGCAGATTTGTGATCCCTCCCCACCCCATTTCTCCGCTCTGGTGGTCATACTCCAAATTGGCATAAACATCATGTCATGCACATCTACTTCTCATGACCCTGTCCAATGACACTGTGACCATCCAATGACACTGTGGCCAATGCTCGCTCCTCTCCAGGGTCCCAGTTACCAGGTGGGGACAAGCTCTATAACCTGGGGTCTGCAGCCATCCCATGGTGACTTCTGTCCCCGCTTCAGCTGGTGTGCTGGGCTCTGCCTGTGCTGTCCCCAGCCAAAGGGCACCCATGGGTGCTGCCCTGTGCATCACCCTTCAGCCTGGGTCAGCACGACTATGTCTGAACACATCAGCCTGGAGGGCCATCTTCATGTATTTTGGGAAAAGACACCAGAATAGTCTTGTGATACTCAGACTCTGATGAGCTGGTGGGAGCTGCAGGTGGAGGGTGAGGAGGGGACAACTTAAATCAGGTACAGAAGGGGCTGGTGTGGCTTGAGGTGGCCATGGGGGTACAGCTCTTAGCCTGGGGGGGCCTAAATAGCTCAACGTATTTCAAAAGCTGTCTTGGCTGAAGCTCAGTTGGTGCTTACTCAAGTGTTTTGCTCAGTTTCAAAAAAAAAACCACCAAAGACTGAGCTCCACATGGATCTGGAAGCTGTAAGAGTAAATACAGTTGGTGCAACTGCGGAGCCCATTGCAATGTGGGGATGGGCAGAGCTTGCACCCCTTTTTCTGCTTGCCTGGGCTTGTGGCATGTAGTGGGAGTTTATTCTTGTGACAAGGGGAGTGATGAGATGGCACCTTATGAGCAAAGTAGAATTTCATCACCAAAATACCCCTGAACTGATATGACTCCATTGAAACCACCGGAGCTTTATTGCAGTGCTGCAAACTCTGAGCTGCTTAACATCATGGTCCCCTGGGCTTGCTCGGGAGCGACTGCTTTGCTCGGCACTGCCCCAGCCTGGCTTCATCCCTCCTGGCACCGCCTGTGCCTTGTCCCTGGTGGAGTGGCACCCTGTCTTGGGTGGCAGTTTGGGGCTTTTCCACGGCTGACCTGACCCACCACGTGGCCAGAGGTTCTCCAGGTCCTGTGGTGATGGTGGTGCTTTGCTGTCCTGGCTAGAAATACCTTCCCTGAGATGTCCCGGGGTGGTGATGTCTCATGGTGGACCACGTGGAAGAGCTGGCCTTCCCTTCTGCTGCTTGTGGATGGCTTAGCCCTGCCTGTAGCAGACCTTAGGCATGACCTTCTGCCTCTCCTTGCTGGCTCCTGGGGCCTGGTGTGGTATCACATGTGAGAGATGGATATGGGGCTTGGTTGGTGTTTCTCCAGCCTGCTGGGAGTCCCTGGGGAGCTTTTTTGCAGCCCAGAGATGCTCCCAGCATGTGCCCCAGCCACGGCTTTGCTGCCACCACCTCATTTCCCGAGAGCATCTTTGGTGCCGCACCCCGGCCGTGGCTGGTGGAGCTTTCCGGCTTCCCACCCTGGCTCCCACCCAGCCTCTCCCTCTCCAAGAGCCTGGGTGGATGTGTTACTGGCGCCAGCTCGGCATCGGCACTGATCCCGTCAAGCCGTCCCTGGGCCATGGGTGTCCTTCCCAGCGACAGCTCTTGCTGATGGATGGCTTTCGCGGCACGCCGGCACTGTGTTCCTGGTTCGCCGTGTTCCCTCCGAAGGTGATTATTAACCCGGTTATCGCCGCAGCTCTTCACAACCTCCTCTTCTCAGGGAGACATCCATCCATCCATCCATCCCAGATTAGCTCCCATGCACAGGCTGTGCCCTTTCCCAGGCAATGTCTGCGCTGCCATCTTCTCCTACTCTTCCCCTGCCCGTGGGAAGCTCAAATCCTTGACCACAAGAGTCCGGCTGCTCCTTTCAGGGAGTTGAACTCCCCTCGCTGGAGGCGGCGGCTGCTGGAAGATCCCATCTGGCCCCGGGATGCGGCGAGTGGCTGCTTCCAGGGAATTCCCTGTGCCCTTTTTCTGCGAAACCCCGAAGCGCGGCAGTGCTGCTGGGAGGAGAGGCGCTTCCTCCGCCCCCCCTGTTTGCGAGCCCTGAGTTGCTCCTTGCCCTGCCAGGGCTGGGTTACCCTCCTGTGCCCGTTCCTCCTGCATCCGAGGAGGATTCCGGTGCTTTTGCATCTGCTGACCCTGCTGGTGCGAGCCCTTAGGCTGAGCTTAGCGGGTCCGGGTGTCGAGCCACCCTCCCGAGAGCTTAAAGCCGGCGCTGAGGCTGACTGCAAGCTCATGGGGGGATCCTGACCTCCTCGAGCATCTCGCCAGGCGCTGGCCTTGCACAAGGGAAGGTGGCTGGGCTCATTTCTGTCCCGGCTGCACCAGGGCCATGTGCGATGTAACGAGCTCTTGGCTTCGTTAGCCCCACCAGCTGCAAGCAGCATCTGCTGCCCACAGCTTTGGGTTGGGGGGGATAAGGTATCTGGGTGGCTTGTAGTGACGGGGAGGGCTGCGGCTCCCCACACTGATTTATCTCACGGCTGCTTTTGTGCCACTGGGTCCCCAATACTGATGCACCGGAGCGGGTGCCTGCTCCTGAGAAATGGGCTTTAATTCAGGAGCTGTGGGTGCATCCGCGCTGGCCTTGGGGCTCCTCGTCATCTCTGCCTGGCTGCTTCGGGTTGTCTAGGCAGAAAATCAGATTTTCCCCTTCTCTTTGCTTTGTTAAGTGAAACAGATCTCCTCGGGTGGAGGTGACAGCGCGTGAGGCTTCAGAAACACTCGGCTAATCCGTTGTAATTCACACCATCTGGCCCTTGTCCCCGGTGTGGGGAGGGTGTCTGGTCACCCCCCGTACCCCTTGCTGTGATGGGCATCCCCGGCTCTGCCTTCTGCCATGGTCCACAGGCCTCCCTGGGGGGCTGGGGGGCTGCCTGGCCCCCACCCCACCCCATAGGACCTGCTGGAAGGACATGGATGTAGCACTTCATCCCAAGCTGCGGGAGCTGTCAGCACCCCAGCCGGTAATCTCCCTCCTACTGCCTGTGCCGTGCGGGGGGTCCCCGGGGAGCGGGGGGCGGCACGTGCCCCCCTTGGCTCAGGTCCTGCCCGGGGAAGGAGGCTGAGGCTTTGCAGGGACCCCCACCCAGGCTGCTTGGGTGGGGGGCTGGTGCGTTGTCCCCTCACCGGGAATTTGGGGATGGGATTTGGGTCATCCCTGAAGGCATCTCCCTGGGTTTAATTAAATTTAATTAGGCTTGAGGCTTCCCGAAACCCGGTGCTGAGGACCAGCAGCAGCAACATCACCAGGGCTGCTGCCACCTCCTGCCACCCTGGCCCCATCCACCAGCGCCCGGGCACGGGGGCTGCTCCCGGGGGACTCTCTGGGGAGCGGGGACACCCCGCTGCCGGCACAGCACGCTGCCGCGCGAGCCACCGGCTGGGGTGCGGTTTCCTGTTGATGGTGATGCTGCCGGCTGCAGTGGGGTGAGGGGGGGCTGCCGGTGCCCCTGCCCAGCCCCGCTCCCCCGGCAGGACCCTGGGTGCGGGCAGGCGGCGGGCGATGGCCGGCCAGAGAGGAGGGAGCCGTCGGGCAGCCGGGGCGGCTCAGCTGCCACGGGCGCAGGTGCTCCTGCCATCCCCTCCCTCCCCAGTGCCCTGCCAAGAATTTGTTCCCTGACATCACCCCTTTATCGCTCCTCGCTCCAAACGTGCGCGGCATCCGGGAGGTGTTGGCTGCGGGGCCCTGCCCTGCCCACGAGGGCTTTTCCTGGGCACATTGTCCTGCCCCGCATCCTGACACCCCCCCCAACCTCCCCGAACCCCTTTTGGGGTGTCCCATCCCCTCTGGTGGCACCGTCCCCGCTACATCCTGCTCCGGCCGCTCCCCTCGGTGCCACCTTGCCCCGGGCTTCCTCATCCCCGGGGTTCCCTGTGGCACTCCCAGGATGGTGCCGGGATAACCGTCCCCAAGCAGCCAAGCCAGGATCAGTCCCCGCTGCACCCGCTCAGGCGCCCAGTGCAGCCTCCCCGCGGTGTAGCCGGGCTCGACCCCATCCCGCGCCTGGAGGAGCTGGATCGGAGGCGGCGACGGTGAATCCTGCCGGGGCCAGAAGGCAACACCTCTGAGCAAAATGTCAGCCGTGTTTAGCTTGGCATCCCAGGCAGGATTTGAGCTTGAGCCTATGGAAACAAGCAGCTCAGCGTGTTAATCCGCTCGGCCTCGGCGCCCCGGCTCCCCTCCGGCTGACGGTGTCCTTGAGCCCAGCGTCGTCCCAGGGCTGGGAGGCTGGTGACAGTGGTGACAGCCCCTTCTTGGTGAGGCATCTCGGGCAGGGGGGTGGGACACGCAGCCCAAAAGCTCTGTGCAGGAGGTGGGATTGATGTCCTGGGATTTGGGGAGCAGTGGCAGGGCTGGGGGGGGGCACACGGGGCACCCAGGCCTGCAGAGCTGGGGCAGGGACGATGCTGCTCCGGGTGTCCGACCCAGCTGACAGGCACCCACCTGCCTCTGGGCTTGGCGAGAGGTGGCGTGTCCCCAAAGGACGCCCCACAGCCGCCCCACTGCCCATCCTCGCCAGGTACCCGGGTGCCCCTGGGGCTGTGGCTGCCAGGGCTAACCCCGGGGGAGCTGCTCCATCGGAGGGATGCTCAGTCCTGGGACAACCCCTCTCCAGCTTCCACGCCGGGATCCCAGGCTGGGGTGGCTGTGGAGGGAGCAGCTCCCTGGGAGCTGCCGCTATACCCAGGAACCCACCGGGCTCTGGGCCTTTCTTCAGCCAAGCTGCGCTTGTGACCCTCCGCCGAGGTTTTGCAGGTCTGTGCTGGTCCTCTCCCGTCGTGGCGGCTCAGGGATGAGGATGCGTGGCTTGCAGCGCCACAGCTCAGGGATGAGGATGCATGGCTCATGGCTTGGGGATGAGGATGCACGGCTCGTGGCTCAGGGATGAGGATATATGTGGCTTGCAGCTCCATGGCTCGGGGATGAGGATGCATGGCTCATGGCTCAGGGATGAGGATGCATGGATTGTGGCTCAGGGATGAGGATGTGTGGCATGCAGCTCCACGGCTCAGGGATGAGGATGCACGGATTGTGGCTCAGGGATGAGGATGCGTGGCATGCAGCTCCATGGCTCCGGGATGAGGATGCACAGCTTGCAGCTCAGGGATGAGGATGCTCAGATTGTGGCTCAGGGAGGAGGATGCATGGCTTGCAGCTCCACGGCTCAGGGATGAGGATGCATGGCTCATGGCTTGGGAATGAGGATGCACGGATTGTGGCTCAGGGATGAGGATGCACGGATTGTGGCTCAGGGATGAGGATGCACGGATTGTGGCTCAGGGAGGAGGATGCGTGGCATGCAGCTCCACAGCTCCAGGATGAGGATGCACAGCTTGCAGCTCAGGGATGAGGATGCACGGATTGTAGCTCAGGGAGGAGGATGCATGGCTTGCAGCTCCACGGCTCAGGGATGAGGATGCGTGGCTCAGGTTTGGGGATAAGGATGCACATCTTGCGGCTCAGGGATGAGGATGCACGGCTTGCAGCTTGGGGATGAGGATTCGTGGCTTGCAGCTCCACGGCTCAGGGATGAGGATTCACAGCTCATAGCTCAGGTGGGGAAGTTACTCCTGTGTCACATCAGGGTGAGCACCATGGACCCGTGCCACCAGCCCTCCATCGCGTACCGTGCCGGTGGTGGGTGCAGGGGTGGGGTGGGGCGGTGATTGTGGTTTGACAGCTCCTGGACAGTAGCCATGTTATTGCCAGTCTCAGCTCCGCTCAGCAAAAACTGTGGTGTTGATTTCAAGCACGTGTCCTTGCGCGGCAGCCTTGGTGCTGGCTGCAGGAGCAGGGCAAATACCTGAGACAGCAAAAAGCCAGCGTGGTTGTGCAGTGCCTGACTCATCCGAAAGAAATGTGCCCGCACCAAACCGGGACTGTGGCTTCAGCCGGCGGCACATGAGCCCGTGCCGCAGCCTGGCCCGGCAGCGAGGAAGCATGAGCGGTGCCCACCCCATGCCACGGCCGGGCGGTGGAGGCTGTGGGCTGGCTGGCCGGGAGCTGCCGGGCTGGCATGGCTCAGCCCCTCCGGTGTCTCTGGTTTTGCCGGCGAGGGGCATCTCTGGGCGGTGGGCACGCCGTGCCGCATGGATGGGCCACTTTACCTTTCCTGAGTGTGCAGGAGGGCAACCCAACAGCGATGCTGGAGGCCAGCCCTTTTTTTGCTTGGTCAAGACGGGTAAAGCCAGGGCTCCTTGTGCCAAAATCCCAGCGGAGGCTGCTGTGCCCCATGCCTGGGGGAGCCACTGCGATGGCTGGAGCTTCTGCAAAGTCCCCGGGGAATTGCTGCCGACCCACTGCTGTGGCAGAAGGCCAGCCAGCCCCCCGGAGCGGGCGTTCGCCCCCACTTGCCGTACCTGCGGAGCGCTGCCGGCTTTTGCAAGCCGGGCTTGGGCTCTTCTCCCGCTGCAGCAAAGGCCTCTGGCTGGCTGCTGGCCCGGGGCTGGCAGCGGGCAGGGGGATGCGATGTGGGGCTTCAAGCCGCCTGCGCCCCTCCGCCACGCTCCCTATGCCAGGCTTCTGCGCTCGGGCCGATCGCCGTCCCACCCGCCGGCACAGATGCAAAACCGGTTGGCAAGCCGGGAGCCGGGGCGGGGGGAGCTGGCGCCGGCATCTCCTCGTGATGCAGCATCCTCGGCGGCGGCGCGCCCAGCGCCAGCCTCGCCGGGGCCGCGCAGACTGGCCGGCTCCAGCGCTCCCGGCAGAGCCGAGCCAGTGGCGACGGTCCTCGTGCCAGCCCCGGCATGGCCGGTGGCTCCTGCGCCGGTAGCCACAGGGAGCGAGCATGGCTCCTGCCGGGCTTTGGGGCTGTGTGCTGCGGTTCCGGGGGGTTTCATTCTCCCTCCCTGCACTCTTGGCCATGCCTGAGCGCGGCGGCCTGGAAGCCGAGCAGCTCCGGAGACCTTAAATAACACCAGAGCATCCTCGCCCTCCTGGCCCCGGGCCTCCCGCCAGCCTCCCAGGAGGGTTTTTTCTTTTTTGGTTGGGGTTTTTTTTGTGTGTGTGTGTGAATAAATTAAAACTTCCGAAACAAACCCTCCGACCGCCCTGCTCCTCTAAGGCAAAACAAACCCTGCCTGGCTCGGATGGCACACGGCCGTGTTTGCTCCCTCCTTGCAAGGCTTGCCCGAAACAAGCCAGCAAGCCTGACTCGCTCGGGTTTTTTTGGGATGTTTCCCGGTGTTTTGAGGCTCGGGAGGTGATGGGGAGCTTCGTGTTTGGCCTGGAAGCCCTTCTTGCCGGCTGGGGCAGGAGCAGCGCAGGTAACCGTGTCCCGGCGGCGGTGGCAGGCAGGGTGCTGGCTGCGGCACGGTCAGGCTGTGGCCGCGAGCACTTTTATTTTTAAACCTTATCTTTATTGCAGTTTTCTCCTGCCCTGTTGGGAAAGGCAAAATGCACCTTATCTGGCCGGCTGCTGGCAGCACGACCTGTTCCCAGGGAGGGGAGAGGCGGATGTGCCGTGCCGGCAGCCCGCGGCACCTTCAGCATCCCCTGTGGCACCGGGGATGGCGCCAGGGTGATGCCGGGGCTGATGCTGGGGTGATGCTGAGCCGGCCCGGCATACACCCATGGTGGGTGCTGGGTGTTGGGTGGCTCCAGTGGGAAAGGGGGGTCCCCGCAGCCCGTTCCTGCCAGCTGAGCACCTCCGGGGTGTATTACCGCTCTGGCCTCTGGCCAGGGGCTTTATTACCAGTAAAGGTGAGCTGGGGACCAGCCCATGGATGCTGAGCCAAGGACGGCTTAGCTGACACCCCGAGAGCTGGAGCCAACAGCGCCCCAATCCCAGCCTGGGTGTGCAGGAGCAGGGAGCCGAGGGGGACAGCCAGTCCCCGTGCCCACCCCCGGGCTGGCAGGAAGGGTGCTGGGAGGGGTCTGGGGGGGGGGGGGGCGCTGTCGTGGGGGCCCATGAAGCGAGGGGCAGTGCCCAGGTCCACCATCGCGTCCATCCCAGGGTGGCTGTCGGTGCCGGATAGGGTCTTTTCCCAGGGATGTCCTAAGGAGCACCCAAGGGTGCCTGACCGGGGGGGGGGGGGGGGCTGCAGAGGCCATGGGGCTGTCCCTGCAGCACTCCCCTGTTAATGGTTAATGTGGCCGGGCAGCAGCGGCGGTGGCGCGGGCTCCCCTGCAGCTATCAGCGCTGCCATCGGCCCGGGAACAGGCTGTACCTTGCTGCCGTTGTTGCCGCTGTTTGTTTGCATCCCAGCCGCTTCGTCCCAGTCACCGGCCCCGCGACACCCAGCTCCCACCCGGGCTGTCCCCCAGCCACCCTGACAGTGGCTTTGCGGGTGATGGGGGTCACCTGTGGTGCCCCTGCTCGGGCTGAGATGGAGGAGATGAGGCTGGAACCAGGCATGGCAGCACCCAGTGCTCTCCAGCATGGGGCATTCCCATCGGATGCTCCCTTGAAGGATGGGGGGAGGCAGGAGCAGACCAGGACCCCTCTTTTTTTTCCACCCCTCCCCTTTCCCCCCCCCCCCTTTTTAATCCCCTCGGCACCCCAGCCAGGCGAGGAGGGTGCTGTGCCTCTTGGCCACCATTTCTGGGAAGCGAAAAGCATTCAGGGAAAGGCAGCATCTCCCACGGGGCTTTGTGCCAGCTCCCAATGGAGCTTTTGGAGGATATTTGGGGGGGGTGATGCCTCCCGCCCCGCATCGCTGCAGGGCTCTGGGCTGTCCCAGTGCCTCGCTGTGCCCGTGGTTTTACCTGCACCTTGCATCCGAGAGGCGCTCGGGGCGATGGGGTTGCAGATAAGGGAGTGTTTTCTTCCTCACACGCGCATGTGTGATCGAAAACAGCAGCTCCGCGACCTGCAAATGTCCCAGGTCAAGGTCACGTCCTCGGTGGGACAGGGAGCCGGAGCGGGGCGGTGAGCCCCAAACAGGGGACCAGTGCCGCGGGGTTTGGTCGGTGGGGATGGAGAGGCAGAGCTGGCAGGGGGGTTGTCCCTGGGGGCTGGGGACAGCCAGCCGGTGGCTGTCACTGGCCACTGCAGGGCTCCTCTCGGCTCTCGCAGGCTGCGACTCCGGCTTCGGGCAGGCGACGGCGCAGCACTTGGACGCCATGGGCTTTCAGGTGTTCGCCAGCGTGCTGGACCCGCAGGGCCCCGGCGCCCAGGAGCTGCGCAGGAGCTGCTCGCCGAGGCTGACGCTGCTGCAGATGGACCTGACCAAGCCAGAGGACATCCAGCGTGTCCTGCAGCACATCCAGGCCCACACAAACAGCACAGGTAGGAGCCCTTGGCAACCCCTGGGGACCCCACGCAGCCCCCCTGGACCTCAGTTCGTGGCCAGCGTGGCAGTGCCAAGCCTCCATGTGCCCCCCACCAACAGCCTCTGCTAACAGGGCTTGTCCCAGGGCACCCTGCATTTCCCCTGCAGCACCCCCATCAGCCGGGGAGCAGCTGGGATCCCCAGGGTAGGGGGTCCCCCATTCAGGTCACCTCTTTGAGCACCCTGTCCCCACAGGGCTCTGGGGCCTGGTGAACAACGCTGGCTTCAATGACACCATCGCCGACGCCGAGCTCTCGCCACTGGGCAAGTTTCGGACCTGCATGGAGGTGAACTTCTTCGGTTCGCTGGAGCTCACCAAGGGGCTGCTGCCCTTGCTCCGCTCCGCCGGCGGCCGCATCGTCACCGTGAGCAGCCCCGCAGGTGAGCAGCCTGCCTTCAGCATGGCCCGCCAGACCCCTGGCACCCTGCGTTTGGGTGCAGGTCGAGCATCCCCATGGTGTGGTGGGGCTCCCACCCCCTTGGGCACCTCCGCTTCCCCAGCCGGCGGCATCAGGCTGGCACCCTAAGCCGTTTCCTTGTGCGGGGGCCAGGAGCGCAGCCCTACGCAAGCCCTCCCGGTCCCTGCCTGCCCCCAGCCATGCAGGCAGCTGCCTGAGATCCCGCTCGCTCGTCCTTTTTCTCCTGCAAGGTGACCTGCCCTTCCCCTGCCTGGCAGCCTACGGGGCCTCGAAGGCAGCCCTCAGCCTGCTCATGGACACCTTCCGCAGCGAGCTCCAGCCCTGGGGCGTCAAAGTCAGCCTCGTCCTGCCTGGCTACTACAAAACAGGTAAGAGAGTCGGCGCCTGCTTGCTGCCTGCACCCGCCGGCAAAGGGCAGGTACCCCGGGGAGGCAGAAGATGGAGCAATGGCAGCAGTCGGTGGCGCAGGACACAGCTTCTGAGCCTCCCTGGCCACCTCCCTGGGGATGGTGGCCATCCTGTCATCTTTGGGCTCCAGTTAGTGAGAGGCAGGGTCAGGATCAAGCCCTGACAGCAGATCCTCTGCCACCGGGGCTGGCCGGACCAGCTTGGCCACGTTTACAGCAGCTCTGCCCTTCCTGCAGGCAGGGTCCGAGACCTCTGCTCCACTCCCGAGCTATGAAGAGCCACCATGGTGCTCCCACAGCGCTTCCCCCGTGGCAGATCTCTGCCAGGGTTTCAGCAGGACCTTCCCGGGAGGCTGGGAGGCGACTGGGGGCTGCTGGCACCCACGCCGGCGAGGCTGGAGGAGGGGGGCCATGCCGCTCACGGGGGGGCCGCGTCCTTGCAGGGACGACGTGCGACCCTGCCTTCTGGAACCTGCAGAAGCAGCGGCTGGTGGCCAGCCTGCCCCGGGAGCTGCTGCAGGCCTACGGCGAGGACTACGTGGAGGAGATCAATCGCCAGTTCATCCAGTTCATGAAGGTGGCGGTGGAGGACCTCAGCGCGGTGGTGAACAGCATCACGGACGGGCTGCTGGCTGCCAACCCAGCCGTGCGCTACTACCCAGGGCAGGGCCTTGGGCTCATGTATTTCATACACCGCTACCTGCCCTATTTCGTCCGAGACTTGTTCTTGAAAGGATTCTTCATCAACCCCAAGCTGCCCCGAGCGCTGCGGCGAGAGCACCACAACGACGCGAAAAAGGCCTGACCTCGGCCCGCATGCGGTCGCGGGGCAGGAGCGAGCCTTCGCCCGGGATTTCCAGGCACACCAGCCCCCGAGCGTGTGCACAGCCGCCGGCATCGTCCTCCTGCACAGCAGGGGAACAATCAGCACTAGACATTAAAAACCAAATTGCTTTCCAAAATCAGGCAGATCTATTTTCTATTGTGCGAGAATCAATGTTTTCTAGAGACCTTGTTTTTGTATTTTTTCTAAGCGCGCATCCTCCAAGGGGGCTGCCCCTGCCTGACTCTGCAGCTCTGCACCACGGGCTGGGATGTACCTCAGGCGTTTCTCAGCCACCCAACATCTTCCTCGCTGCTGCAGGAGCTGCAAGCATTTTCTCCATCACCTCTTGGCTGGGTCAGGCCCGGGATCCTGCAGCCGCTGCTGCGCCAGCCCCTGCCCCACTGCAGTTCATGACACACTCCACGTGCTCCCAGTGAGCGCAGGGGCCGAGGCTGGGCTGCAGAGCTCTTCACGAGATGAACTACATGATTGTCACTTTTTAAATAAATCTGTTCTTGATATGCCACTGGACTCTGGCAGTCTCCTTCCGCGGTGCAGCTGCTTGGCCAGGGATGCCCTGCCCGCGAGCAGAGCCGAGCCAGGTCACAGCCGGCACCACACCGAGCACCGTGGCGGGAGCCTTGCGTGGGGCAGCAGGGGCCACAGGCAGCCCCAGAAAAGGGGTCAGCGTGCCAGGAAGAGCTGGCACCCGCTCCCCCTCACTCCCTACCCCCAAGGCTTCCTTTTGCTTCACTCTGACTCCGTGGCCCTGCTGGGGCAAGGACGGAAGGTGTGACGGTGCCACACACAGACGGTGCCACACACAGACAGCCCCACGCAGGAAGCCCAGGCGCAGGGGGACAAGCTTAGCAAAGCCAGGGGATTTGCCACGCAGCTCCCTAAACGCATGGCTCACTCCCATATGGCTGAACAAGCAGCGAGGGCTACAGCTCCTGGGCACCCACCAGCTCAGCACCCAGCTGCACCCACAGACCAGGCATCACACGCAGCTTGGGCTGGAGCATGAACACCCAGGGACCCAACGGGTGGCACGACCCTCCCCTTGCCTGTGGTAGAAGCAAGTGCCCCAAGTCATGCAGGAGCCACACCAGACTCCACTACAAAAAATACCAAATTTCCTGGGTAAGAGGCCCCACGGCTGACGCAGGGTCCTCTTCGGGATGTGGGAGCAGGCACCCAAGTAAGCAGGGAGAGCACAGTGCAGTAGGCAGGTATTTATTGGTGTAGAGAGGAGGGGATCACGGGATAACAAACACTGCAAAGGTGACCAGAGGACAAGCTGGGACAGAGCTGCTCTCCATCAATCCCTCCCAGCAGCAGCACCAAGCATGTGTTTCCCACCAGCGAGGCTCCTCCGCTGCCGCACCATCACAGGGCATCTCCCAGACCTCAAGCGCAAGTGGGAGCTAGCTGGGACACAAAGCAGCAAGGGGCAGGGCTGGCATGCCATGCCATGCCCAGGGCTTGGCTCCCACCCTCTAACCACAGACAGGCAGGGCCTGGACGGGGCGTGGGACATCTCTGCCCACAGCTGCCCTCTGCACTCATCAGGGTGACCAAACGGAGCCAGACCTCAGGGCTGCTCTGCCCAACGGCTCCAGGGCAGTGCCAGCCCGGACACCCTGCGCAGGGGAGGAGGCTGCGCCAGCCTGGATGTCTGCTCCGGGGTGGTGCAGGGGTCCAGCACCATCCGCAGAGCCAAAAGAAGCCCCGACTCTTGCATGGTTGTGACAGTAAGCTCCAAGGTGTGGGTCTTCAGGGGAGGAAGGAGCTCAGCCAGCTTAGGGAGCCCTTTCAAGCTGCAGGGCAGGAGGGAGACTGATGAGAGCCGCTTCCGAGGACACGATGAGGCTGCACTAGTGCAAATGCTGCCAGAGTGGGGAGGAACGTGCTTCACAAGCGCTCTGGCTCTGCCCTCGCGTTCCCACAGGCTCCATCCCAGTCCTGGCCAGGGCTGCTCAGTCTCTCCCAGGTCAGGGTTAGCTACAGGGAGATGCAGGGATTGCACAGCAGCATCGGCTACACAACAAATCACACTCGAACTAAATCTCACGGGAAGAACACTGACTAGGAGGCGTGCAGAGCGCCGACAGAGAGGATCCCCGGCCATGGCAGACCTGATGTGTTCCTCTGCGGCGGTGGGAAACCCTTGGAGGCAGCAACCCCCCGGCTGGTGCTTGCTCTATGAGCTTAAGCGCATACAGCAGATTAGTACAGTAACACGGGGACTATTAGCTACACAACAGGAGGTGTCCCTCCTGCTACACAGGGCCAAGCCTGTGCCACTGGTCCCTCTGGACCCCTCACAGCACACACAACTCGAACTTCAGCTTGTGAATAATTTAACTAGCAACTGTACA
Organism: Gavia stellata; assembly: GCF_030936135.1. NCBI lineage: Eukaryota > Metazoa > Chordata > Aves > Gaviiformes > Gaviidae > Gavia > Gavia stellata. Next base: position 1,682,044 of record NC_082608.1, read on the forward strand.
GTTTCCTCATCTGAGCCAGTTCCACAGATGAGACATCCCTGGAGTCTGGGTAAGGGATAACTCAGGGAGTTAGACAGGGGTCCCTCTGGACTCCAGGGGCAGGAGGGTCGGATAGGAGCAAAGCAGGGTTAGAAGATGGGAATGTAGTTGTCGATCTTGGTCCTGTGCCGCTGGGCGATGCACTCTGCGATCCACACGATGTTACGGCACTCCTGCTCCTTCAGCTTCACGAAGGCGTAGAAGACTCCGAAGTGGAACTGGTTGAGGAAGGCCAACTTGTTCAGCTTCACCTGGGGAAAGCCCAGAGGAGGACATGTCACTTGTCCACCTCAGATGCGAGAAGCTGCTCAAAGCAAGCATGGAGCAGCTTGGGAGGTCCCATGACTTCCCCAGCAAGCTGGAGGGCTCAGTACAGGTATCCTGCTCTGCACCTCTCCAGGTCCTCGGGGCAGCTCTAACCTACAGCACATGGCTCACGACAGGCTCTGACATCTGAAAATCCTCCTTTCCCACATAATTACAATCTGGTTTTGCTATTGATGGACCAAATATCCACCAGCAGTCCCAAACCTGCCTCCCACACTGCTCTAATCCACCTGGGTGAGGAAATGGACCGAGCACCACGCTGGGCCCCCACTCCCTCACCGGAACAGAGGGCTAGCATCCTTTTCCTCTCCCCAAAATCTATTCATCCACAGCACTGCTGACAGGGCAGCAGAGAAGCTTGCTGCTACCCTGAGCTCTGCAAATGGGACAGGTAGGCAAGTGTCTCAGGGCTCACTCACCTCGTGCTCAAAGAACCTGTCTTCAAGAGTCTTGTCTCCAGGGTTGCTGCCAGCCCCTTCAAATAGCAGCTTGTACTCCTGCAGGAAGACATTACAAGAGGATACACCCAGATCCCAAAGCCCTCCAAGCTCAGCGGCGTTCCTGGGCCCTGTACGTCAGATACCCCAGCCACCATGCCAAGTCAGCGGAGGACACAGAAGCCAAGAGTCTGCCCAGTGCACACATGAGTGTTGGCAAGGGGATGCTGCCGAGGCTGCACTGCACACACACTGGCTGAAGGCAATCCCCTGTAAGGCAGAGAAAGCCTTTGTTTCATCTGTGAGCTTGTCCAGACAGAGATCCTACCCCTTCTCTGAAACGTGCAGTGCTCAAAGCCGTATCGTCACTTTGAGTCTGCAGGGAGGATGCGCGAGGTACAGACCCCTCCATGTACAGACTGGAGTGTTTAGGCCAGGCCCCTGTGCCCACAAACACTGGCACGTGCCCCAGCTGCTTCAGCAAGGGGACACTGAGACTCTCTGACTCCAAACAGGTCCCCAGCCACGCACAAGAGCAGCTTAAGGAACCCAGACACATCCAAGCGTGTCCTCCCAGGTCAGCGTCTCCCCTGCGACTGAACTGGAGCTCAGAGCGACCCACTGGGGCTGGAGATGTGGCGCACTACTTCTCGCTGAAGACAGGTTGTCCCCCCCGCAACAAGCCAAAGAAAGACCGTCATTGCTGCCACACCGATACCCCAAGGGTTTGATGGCGAGGGCAATCCCCACACCCTGGGACGGGGCGCATAGGGCACGCCTGGTCTCCCTATCACCCCTGCAATGACAGCCATGACTAAACAAGCCAACAGCATCCCGGGCGCAAGAGATCCAGCAAGCCAACTCCACCTCGGCCAAGCAGAGCACAGGGCCAACAGCAACAGCAGAAAATAGGGCCTCCCACCCCCGGTTGTCAATCCACAAGGTCCCCCCGATCCCTGAGAAGCTCTGATTCAGAGCAGGTCTGTGCACCGGTCCCCACAGCCCTCACCCCAAAGCACTCACAGGGTAGTAGTCAGCAACATTTTTGACTTGTTCGTAGTCATCTGCTCTGGCCAGCTGAGCCAGGCCCTCAGGGTAGAGCTTGCCGCAGTGCGGGAACAGCTTTGCTCGGTCCTCCTTGGACAGCTCAGTACCAAATGAGTTAATGGTGATAATGAAGGCCCTCCGGTCAGCTTCAAACTGCGGGAGAAGAGCGGTTCACCTTGGGATGCAGCATCTTTGCCAGAGGCCAGCAGATACCGACGCTGCTCTGAACAGAGCCAAGTCAGAGGGCAGCATGAGAAAGCTGCCTGGGACACATACAGCTATCCAGTCCCCAGTCAGGGCAGGCTACATGTGCAGGTTCCCAGTATGCCCAGTACCTGATGCCTGGGGAGCAGTCAGGTGAGGAAATCCCCACCCCAGGCACAAGCCAAATCACTGGGCAGAACCCTGCCCAGGTCAAGGAGTCTCTCTCACCTACTGCCCCCGTGCCCTGCACACCCCACAGCTAGCCTTGGCACGGAGACGGGCTGTGCACTGAACAGCTCTGGATGTTCTCCTGTTCGTTATCCATGTGAGAGGCTGAACATGTTGCCATGAAGGCAATAGATACGTCAGCACCTGGCAAGGTGAGGACTGAGGAACCAAAACAGTCCAAAGTCATGTGCAGGCAGTGTTTTCCTAGGTCTTCCAGCGAGCAGGCAGAGTGTGCACAGGGATGCTGAAGGATATCTTTAGCATCCTTAATGCTGGCAGGCAAGCTGGACCTGAGCACAGAGCAATGAATATCATGGCAATACCGTCCAGCTACGGGGGTTTCCAGACCTACCTCCAGGATCGGGCACATGGCATCTGCCGTGGTACCTCCCAGCACCTTGCAGAACTTGTAGAAGGACTCCAGGTAAGCCTGGAAGAGAGAGGGCAGATGAGCACTCTTCTACACAGCTTCATCTACTGCCCCATAGGGCCATTCAGCAGGGGACAAACAAGCAGGGATGTTCCCAGACACTTGGTAACACACAGCATGGGCACTCTCACCCCACGTAAACTCGGATGCCGAGCCCACACGAGGGTCAGTGCTTCCCCCAGGGGCTGGAGACATGAAGGGTTGTGGGTGGGTTTGTTCAAGTGACTGCGTGAGCTTACTGCAGGCAAGGTCCCCAGGCAGCAAGGTTAAAGCCTATTTTGCTCCTTTGAGTCGTCTAACTCCAAAGCATTTACTGAAGTCTCACATGGTTTCCTGACCCCGCTCTGGCCTCCACAAACATGCCAAGCCACACAACTATAGCTGCAAGACCTACGCTCAGAAAGTACCGCTGTGTAAGCAGAGTCAAGAGATGAGACAGGACATCTGTGAAGGAAACTAGCCATTCTCTGTAATTCTCTTTTCACGCTGCAGCCGCTTGGTCTCCATCCCAACTGGAGCACTGCAGAAAACATATAAGGCTAGGCACAGCTACACTGCCTCCAGGAAACGTAATCCTTTGTGGAGATGTACTGTAATCCAGCTGGAAGATGACTGTATCTCCCAGGGGGAGCCCATCAAAGCAGCGCATGGCTAAAAGTGCTGTTCAGCAAAAACTTTCTCAGAAGAAGCCATCATGTGATAAAATACCTCCCTGGATAGAGAGCTGCAACCAGAATCACTTAAAAGGGATGGAATAAAATGATGCTGAGGCATTACAAATCTCCGCTTTTCACAACAACTCCAGGACTGAAGATGGACCAAGAACACACGTGTTGGACACCCTCAGCCTCTGCACTAGGAAAGCACCTGGATTACTGTGTTCTGTAAATATTTGTCACTACACAGCGCAAGAGGACACTGCTGGGTGAGCATCACACATCAAAGAAACATCGCCTCCAGCACCTGCCACTGCTCAAGTGCAGGAAAGCACGGAGCATCAGTCTGCAGAGTTACCACAGAGGCAAGGACACGGATAACGGACGTTGCTTGAGGCTAACAGAAGAGGGAACCTGGGTAAGAGGTTCAGTCATTACCTCTGCCCTTCTCAGAGTTCACGCACAAACTTAAGGCTTGAGAAGCAACAATAGGTGAACTCAAATATCCAGCACTGAATGAGGATCCAGTATCACAGACACCATGCAAACACAGACTGTAAAACAGCTGCACTGGGTACCCTCCCCTACGGACCCCTCCGCAGATGACAGCAATTTACAGAAACTCTCCAGTGTCCTTACCCCAGAAATGGTAGTCTCTTTGCATTTAATAACCCTTAATGGACTTTGACTTCCACGAACCCACTTATTTAGGCTCTCCCTCCTGCTAGCCTCATTTGTCTGTCACCTCCAGCCCGGAGGGAGATCTGTGGCCTGTCCATCCGTGTTGACTTTTCCAACACTATCTACTGTTACCACCATAGCTATGATTCACTCCTCTTCCAGGTGAGGAATCCCAACTGTTTTTGTAGTTTCCCATACAGAAGTCATTGTACCCAAACCTTTAAACGTGTCCTCCTTAGCAACCTCTCCTGTTCATATTCAGAGATTGGCGAGGAGAGGAATGAGACAGTGTTCAGGACAAACGCAGTACAGATGTACACAGCAGCACAGTGATATTTGGTGCAGTTCTCTTCTACTGTTGGGAACAGATTGCCTTGTAGGGAGACACTTGCTTAGGTCAAGCGTAACACAAGATTTCACTTAGTAGTAGAAAGGAACAAGGAGACCCTCACTGTACAAGCAGAGTTAGGATTACCTCCTTGCCTCTCCCATACATCACTCCACATTTATCCACGTTGATCTGCCTGCTATATTTTATTGTCCAGTCAGAAAGCTCCTTCAGCCGGTTCCTACAAGAAGGTCGCCAGCAAAGGCCAACAGTCAGGCAGCTTCACTTCAACATATCCATTAAAGATGCAGAAAAATGGGAGTAAGCACTGAAGATAACAATGGCAGCATGCCTCCGCTGCAGGACTCCACTGCTGACTGCCCTCTACACTAAGAGCTGACCACTTACTTTTAACCTCTGCTCCCCACCTTAACGACATTTCCATTCGGGAACCTTCTCACTTGTCACTGCTAATGAGAAACCTTTGTAATTGCTTTCCTCCTATGAATCCTGCTCAAACCTTCTGTCTACATGCTCGCAGATTCCTTCAAAAAACCTCCAGTAGGTCTTGGAAGTGGCACTTCCCCTTCCCATGCCAACTCCTCCTGGAGGCAGGCATCCATCCCAGGCACCCACCTGCTCTGCTCCTCAGAGCAGCTCTGCGCAGATTTCAGATCTGATTTTATTTCCCTCATTTGCCTATGAAGACCATTTGCATCGTATTACACATTTTCCAGCCCTCAGGGAGAGAGGTGGCTTCAAGTGAGAGTCTGTAAGCAGCAGTTACCTCTTTCACCCTTGTGTCACCATGATTTGTTACTGACAGAGTACCTATGTTCCCTGAGGGCTGCTCTTTAGCCAGAATCAGTCCCAGCACACGCCAAGGGATACCAGGTATCTACGCTTCAATTTGGGGGTAGGAAGAGCAGAACGCAAAGAAGTATCAGGCCTCAAAAAGGAGATGGGAAAAGATGTGGCAGCTGGGACCCAAGGAGACACCCCCCTGCCAGCCTGTCTGCCCTGTGCTCACTCTGCTCCCTGCCTTCCCCCACCTGCCTCATCTCAACGCAGAGGTCTGCACCCTGCAAGGGTGCTGGTATTTATGCGTACAGGCATACCTCCCCCTGTTACAGCAAAAGACCAGTACATGCCAGAGGCCACAGGCAGCTGGGCATGACTGCCGACATGCAGCTCCTTCTTACCTCCCTTTGCCTTCTTCCCTTCACGCCTGATCTGTTCTCTGCCTCTCCAAACAGGCCACGGCTTCCTTGGGAAGCAAAGGTCACGCTGACTGCAGGCTGGCTGTGACCAGCCGAAACAAGGTTGGCAGATACAATCTGCATCCCACCCTTAATCCAGAGAGTCGAGATGGAGCGATAGCCACAGCCTGCACATAAACACATGCTTTGATACTGCCAGCTAAAACCAGACAGGGCCTGCAGAGGAGACAACAGCTCCCTGTGCAGGCTCAGGACAAGGAGATCCTTAGCCCCTCCACATCCCTTGTGCCTGCAGGACTCCTCCACCCTGGCTGTACCTTTTACGCTGCTCTACCAAGAGCATCTAACCCCAACCACAGCCACCAAAGGCTTGAGCAGACTGTTGGAAGCTCTTCTGAAAGAGCCCAAGACAGAGAGCCAAGCCCATGGAACTCCTTCAACCAAGCTGAGGATCAAGCAGCTTTAGCCCTTTGAATGCAGTTAACTACACGTCTAAACTCATGTGGTTAAAAAGCAGCCTTCTCCTGCTTGCCTAGGGCCTGAGGAGATTTATTCAAAGGCAGGACCTCTGCAAAATCTCTTGCACAGACTCTTGACAGCCTCACAGCTCCAAAAAAAACCCCACTCTGCCTAGATCTGGTGTCCTGACTCTGCAGTGCTGGCTGGTTGGGTGCCAGGCCCCTCCGAGAGCACTATCTTTATTTTCCAGCAAATGCAACTAGTTCTTGGTCACGTTCACTCTATCACCACTCCAGGGAAGAAAACAGAGAGAAAGCAAATTTATTTTCAAATCTGCTCTAAGGGGAAAATACTCTCTCCCCTTCGGTTGAAGAAAGCCAGCCTAAGTTGGAGTTCCTGACCCAAGACAGAGCTGTAGTCATGCTAGGAATAAATAGGGAAGTTAACATCTCTTTCCCTTCCCAGAGACTCATTTACCTTATACAGTGTGTTTCGAATGATTTCAATGTTCATTTCATCCAGGTCCTGTTCAGATATGCAGTCTTGGAAGAAAGCAGCTGAAACAGAGCCACAGACAGAGTTAACATTGCCCTAACCAGACCCATGCCCAGCACTTTCCAGAGTCCTCAACAATACCAGGCAGAAGCACACCCTATGTTGAGCTTGTCCCTCCTAGGCCTGGTCCTTATCTTCAGCAGCCACCAAACTGCCATGACTCAAAACCTCAGGCTCCACCATGGTTCCCCAGGCCACAATCATTTTTGGGGCTCTCACACCAGCCTATTCTCAGCAGAAATTCTCAGCTCTAGCCCCCAGCATCAGTGCCAGAGCACCCTGTATTTAAACATAAGCAAAACCCAAACTGTTCCCAGATGCAGGCACTCAGAGGTGACAAGACAGCTTCCAAATTGCCTGCTACAGCACGGCAGCAGTGCTTAAGCATCTGCGAGACAGCAGCTAGTGAGTCCTGAGGAAGCTGGCGCTGTGCTTCTCCCTCATGCTCCAACGTCTTAGCTGGATTAAGGAGGCATGGGGCTGCCACAGCTCCTCCAGCCCTTGACACTCTCTGGTTGGAGTCAGGAGCTGTTTCCCCTGATCAGGTCTATCAGTCCCACTTTCCACTTCCGCCGAGGCCTTTTGTTTCTCCAGCTGGAGGTAAGCAACAGGAGATGGGATGAACTGGTGCATTTTGGTAGGAAGCTCGGCCTTACGTACTGTGCCAGAGTATCTCCGGGAGGGAGTTTGAGAAGTGTTGAAAGAACACAGACTTCAAACCTAACACAGAGTACTGCAAGCTGCAGATAAAGATGAGTCTTGTACACCTAGCGTAACATAAGGCTGTTGTACCACTCACTTGTTAGCGAGAGCACAATAAAACCCATTGAGAGGACTTTTATGACTTCTTCAACTCTCACTCAGCAACCAATTCTGCTGAATTTGCTACAAAGAGAAATATGATCTTTCTCAGCTTACGCAGTCCAGCTGTGGGTAAAGGACACTGCACTCACACTGAGAACCGACTGGTGCTCTGCTTTGTGCGACAAACCAGGTATGATGCAGGCTCACACCTCTGGCGTGCACTACTTTTATAGCACAAGCTCCCTGGCATGGACAGCAGCCGCACCGTGGGTCTAGAGAGTCCTGAACAGGGGTTAACCCCCCCCCGAGATTTCTTCGCAACAGCATCAGAGACCAATGCCACGTAGCTGGAGGAGCACTGCTCCCTACGGCTGGCAAAAATGAAAACAGAGCGTGCCAGGACTGGTTTTCACTGCAGGACTCGCTGGCTAGCCTAGATAGCTAAGCAGTGGCTACTTCAGAGTAGCAGAGGAATGAGAACACAGCTATTTCAGTTCTTGGCCCTCCAATATCCCAAATTAGGCTAACAGCAAGTCTTATTTCGCCCTGCTAACCTATGAGACCATTTGGGGTTAGGCATTCCTACCAAGCCACGTAGCTACTCAAGTACTTTTAGGAGATAGAGCTGCTGTTTCTTTGCGTGTGGTCACTGGAAAGAGTGCAAGTTAAACAACTGGAGCCTGCATGCCTGCTTGTTTAGGCAACACAGCTACTGCCCATGTTCTCCTGCTGAAGAAATGCCACACTAGATGGTACACAGCCTCAAGGGCATGGCCAGGGCAAAGGTCTGAAGATCTCAGCCTAGCCAGGGCAGAAGCAGGCAAAGCTCACTCACATGCAAGTGCATGAATGCAAGAAGCAAAGACCCTCAACTGCCAGCCACGTTCTCCAGAACCACCTCGCCAGCGTAACGGGGCATTTTCACTCCACACACAGCTGGAAGTTTTAAGGTCTCTGAGAACTAGTATCTTTGAAATACTTGGTTCTTATTCCCAAAATGGGAAGGTTCCCGCTTACTCGTGAGGAGGACTTTCTTCCCACACATCATTCCTACAGCAGGCTCAACTCAGCTACATGCAGAGCCTCAGTTCTCCTGCTGTGTTGTTGCCCTACCTTGCAACCCAGATCTCCTGAGACATGCTTTCCCTCCTTTGCTGGGCTTTATCTGACAAATCATTTTTCCATGACAACTACTTCACTTGCTCCACTATTACACAGAGCATTTGCAAAAGCACTTTCAGTTCCAAAAACAACTATTTCTTTCAAAGACATTATGATGATTTGAAGTGTTTTGTTCTTTCTAGCAACCCCAAAAGAATAATTAATCACTGACTCAGGCGTACCTCATTACTTTTTTACCCACAGATGCTAACCTAGAAAGTCTCCTGTGACTACCTCTCCTACTTCTGCAAAAAGACTTCCATATTTCCTACTCCTTTTATCTTTAAAGAAAATATCTGTCTGACTGCTCATAAGATGCTTAGATTTAGTGTCATGCGTGATGGTCAAGGCTTGTAGCTCTGAGACAGTACACCTCAGTGCAGGATCCTGCTACACAATGAGCTTAAAAAGGCTTTTGGAAATTTTTTTTTTTTTTTTTTTTTGCTGTTGCTGGTTGGGGTTTTTTGGTATGTAAAGAGCTTTCCTTGATCTAGAGCTAATTGTATCAGCCTCAGAACAAGACCGGGCACGCGCAAATCTCTATCTAAAAATTGCCTACAAGAAATTGCCCAATGGTCCAACTAAAAGTGCTGGAAATTAAGTGACTCATTCCAGCACAGGACCTGATAGCCCTTCACTAAGGAAGCACGTGTACCACATATCCCAAGACAATTATTAAAAAGATCGCATTGTCTAAGACCTCTCAAACTTTCTCCTTCCTTCCTAATTTCAGGTGATGATTCCTAGAAGAGCTGTTAAACGGACATATCTAGCAGATCAGATCTAGCTACACCTGCACTGCCATGACAGCTCAAGACCTGGCTTACACAAACCAAACTCCCCAACAATCTGCTCTACCAGTGTGCTGGTTTGGACATTTGTTGAAGTATACAGTGAGCTAGCTGGTCCTCCAGAGGAAAAACTGGCATAGGACAGGCATAAAGCTGAACTCAAGCCCAGCCACCACAGGCAGTACAGCCACATCTGTGCATTACCCACCGCTTTGTCTTCCTGGAGCACAACTTTAGACTTAGTCAGACCTAATTAGACTGGAGGAGAAAGGGTCATCTGCTCCACACACAGCTGAGAGGTATTGTGAAAGGCTCTGCTCACCCAGGGGAGTGTCCACCAGGATTGCATTGTAGAGCTCCGCAGGCGTCTGAGCAATGTTCACGGCTTCCATCTGCTCGAAACTTCCCAGAGGATGACACTTGGGTACCAGTTCGGAGATCGAACGCTGGTGCAGGGTCCCAGTGATCAGCAGAATGACATTGTCAATCATGTAGCTGTACCTGGAGGAACGCAAGAAGCAGCCCGTCACAATACAAGTACGACAAAAACCAGCACCTGGCACCAGACAGGCACACATCTTCAGTCCCTATGAACATCTCCAGAAAGATGCAGCCTTCCCACGAAGAACTAGTAAGGCACCTCCTTAACGTCTCCTTATCACGCCAGCCTAGAAAAAGGGAGTTCAAGGATAGTCCCAGGCTGTGATATATGCTACAGCTGAACCACACCATCTGAGCATCTCCTGCCTACCATTGAAGAGTATTAGATTGGAAGGAAGCACACCGGGACTGGGGCAAGGGCAGGGACAGCAAGGCTCTGCACACGTTTGTCAGGCATCAGGATGCTGCTGGTCTTTGTATTTCCAAGCTAACAAGGAGGACATAGTGCAGCCCCATTTCCCTTTGAACCACATTAAAGACAGGTGAGCAGAGCCAGTTAAAGGCAGATTTCGGCAGTTTTTATTAGATGGGCTTACTGCCTCTCAAACAGGCTCAAAGGGCACGTCATGAACAAATCCACACCTTAGTTCCTCAAACAGGTGCTGCTTTTTTCTCCACGCTGCAGGGCTGCGTAACGTACCTCCTGGCCCCACTATTTTTGCAGAGAGCCTTTCTGTGTTTGCAGCCTACCTTTCCAGGGACGTTGAATCTAGAACCAGGGCAATCAGCACAAGCTTCATGTACCAGGAAACCTCATTTTGCCCTTTAATCCGCAGGGTCATTATCCTCCCTTCTGTTTGTGCAACTCTCACCATGGAGGCGATTGCAATCTCCAGGACAGCAAGAAGGGCCTGTTTATGAGAACTGAGGGTAAGTCCCTTGCGGTAAGCAGCTGGTTCCTGGTAAACACAAGCATCTGCACCCTAACACAGATGCATCTCCATGAGGTGTGCCAGACCAAGGGTACAGCAGATCATTTCCCAGCTCCACCATCTGCCCTCAAACGCGTGCAAGTTTGCTGAGTGCAGCACAGTAGCTTTCGGGAAAGACCATACACAGGATTACTCTCACCAAAGCAAGTCAACAACGTAGGAGCAAACCAACTTTATTTCTTCAACTCAGCCTGCAATGAAGGAACAGGCCAGGATACATGGTCGTTACATGGTACACTAGCACACCTCTTTCCTAGTCCCAGCTTACCACGGATCTTGCTCTCCGAAAGATCTTTGCAGCTTGCAAGGACCCTGGCCAAAGTCAGGCATACACCAGCAACAGAGGGAAAGTGCCTGGAGCCCTTTCTGTTCACAGGTCTTCAGAGCAGCTTAGCTCCTGGCTTACTAGAGTCACACCAAGCTCATCCATGCCCTCCTAGTCCAGCTCAGCATGAAAGCCACAGCCAGGTTTGGGGAGAACAGCCCAAGTCAGACCCTCTTCTTCACGCATGAGAAGCTCCTGCATTCAGACCGATGGTCCCAGGAAAGACAACCCAGCTGGTTTCCACTGCCAGAGTGCAAAGCATGGCCCTCCCCATTTCATTTATACTCCTTAACTTGCTTGTTTCCTCATCCTTCAGGGAAGTCTGGGGAAATGCACCGTCTATAGACCAAATGCCAAGGCATCTAAAGAGGCCCAGCAGCAACTTTTTGAGAGAGTACTTTACCTATCGAGACTATTTAAATCTTGCTGTCAGAGAAGGCTTCATCCCTGCAGGAAGAAGAGTTACCATGTGCAAGATAGAGGGGAAATTTCTCATTCAAATTTCCACTGCGACAGCATTTCAAACCTTTACGGTAACAAGAGAGCTGCAGCAGGACAAAGGTATTCTCGTGCTTGCCGAGGCCAGGCAGACACCAGCACCACTGCATAATCCTTCCTGACAGTTTCCATTTCCTTCAAGCAAGCCCAGACCACGCTTATTCACATTCAGTCCCTGCTTCATCCCAGTAAAAACAGTCACGTCGCAGTCAGTCATGACTATGAGGCAAGCCTTCTAGTGCCAGGGCAGCTGGAAAAGCCTCTTCTCATCTATGGAAGGGGCAACACTTGCTTTCCTGTGCCAGGTCCCAACAAAAACGCATCTGCCCCATTAGCACAGCTGTACTAAGACCACAGCAGAGGACCTGGCTACGCTGGCATTTCCTCCCAGGCCCAAAGGATTAGATGTATTACAGTGGCAGCAGTTTTCCTGGGAACCTCCAACTACTTGTTTAATAGAGCGGCTTTTGTCATCATCCTCCCCGTGTCCTGTTCGGTTCTGACCGGCTTCAAATGTTTCAGCTTTCATGGTTAACGCATGCTCAGACCCCTCCAAGAGCATTTTAACCTTCACTAGCTCTCAGTGCAGCTAATATGAGGACCAGACTAGGGGACATGTCAGAAAGCAGGAGTAGTTGGCCACTTGCAACACCATCAAGTCTTACCGCAGCCCACTTGGCATGGAAAAGAGATTAGGACATAGGACAGTCTGGTGGGAGACTGGAGACAGGTAGAAGGACCAACAAGCTCCTTGGCGTGGACGAGCCTCTCCACTAGCTCAACTGGGAGCACTCTGTAGGAGTTCAGACAAGAAAGCACTACATGAAGGCTCTACATAAGCTACAACCAGTGACATGGGGTGGCAGGGCTTTAATGAAGTGGTAAAATGGCACCTTATCTCAAGCCCCCAATCTAGCTTCCATAAAGACCATAGCAAAACTCTCTTGAGCAAGAACGTGTTTTACACTCCTGCTTTGAGCTGCTACCTGCCCACACAGGGAGACGAACACGAAAGAGTGGGTGTGCAGTCAGAGTGTCACATGCACTGTTACACCCTGCCTCGCTCTTCCTGTCACCCACTGAATTGAGGTGTGGTATATTCCAGAAATTCACATTCACAGAAATACAATTTTAGTTGATACTGAGAAGCATCAGTAACGTCTCGCACAAGAGTAGAATTTCTTATTAAAGGACAGGAAAGAGCCAGCAAGCATAGAAATATCATCCACAGGAGAGAGATGCTGGCTTATGGCTTCCTGAAGTCTGAGACAACTGGGACCAGTGTCTTTGCTCCTCCAGTGACACCCAGTTCAGCACAATATGCACGGGGCCACGCTCACATAAAGAGAACAAAGCCAGGCTAGGATATGCCTAGAGAAGCCAAAAGGCCGGCGGGGGAAATGTTCCTTCCAGCAGCAGCTGGATGTCAGAGACATCATTCTCACTGCTGGTTTTGGGAGGTACGGTCTCAGGCTGACACAGCAGAGACCTCTTCAAGAAAACAGGAGAGCCAGGCCCCAGAAGCTAACTTCTGGGACAGTCATCCATGGATAGCTATCATGCAGAATCAAGGAAGAGAGCAAACATGTAAAAGCCATGTACGGGTACTTCGACAATGTATGCCTTCCTCCCTTTGGAGTTACTGAAGTACAGCCACGGATAGATATGCAAGAAAGATTGCAATCACCCGCTGAATATTGGGAAAGGCTCTTTAGCAGGGGAACACATAAAATGCATGGAAGTTCATCACATGGGGCATTTACAACTTGGCCTGAAGGCACTCAGGCATAGCCCTGCAAGGCAGCGACCCCAAGACAGTTACAGCTTCTCCCGCCCCAGCTTACTAATCTAATCTAATCATAAAGAGTCATTGTCCCACAGCAGATAGGTTGGTTTTTTTTATTGCTTTCTGCTCCAGGATACTAAAGAAACCGTAAACAATACTGCAAGTGGTCACAAAGCATGACTAATGACGGAACATTGCATGACCTGCGTTTCTCAGGGATCCTCCGAAAGCCTTGCCAAACTGTAGCTGAACAGCTGCTCTGCAAGGGGTCATGAGGACAGCCCTCCGTGTCAACAGCAAATGCAGAGAGCAGCGGGTTGATGCAGAAGTGCATGGCAGGGAAGCAGCAGGCCGCAGCTCAGGGTTTTTGCCAGGATGGGTTAAGGTATTGCATTGCTCAGGCAACTTTAACGCTTTCCAAAATCCGCATTAGACTTTAATGCGGACTAACGCTAGCAAGGCAAAAGTCACTATGTGACTGCATCGGGCAGTTACTCAGATTACTGTAGAAGCATGTGTTTATTTTGGGCTGAAAAAGGGAAATCTCCAGCGGGATCAGAGCAGTGCTCTGAACTCGGTATGAGTCCTAGAGACAGCTTTAAATGATGATGAAGCTGTTTTGACTACAGTCTCTTTAGCATCCAGTGCCTCCTTCTTGCAGTTCATCCAGTTCACGTACTCGGGGGCTGGGGGGGAAGTAACCTAAGGAAAAAGTTTCAGGTTGGTTGTACTGCTGCTTCCTTGCGTTTGTGCATCCTAAGCACACGGACCCATCTCTACCCCACCAGGTTCGAGTCCTGAGCAAAGCCGCTGGTATGCAGAGTCACTTGTCACACCTCTCTCAAGCTCCAAATGTTAAGCAGTTGTGGAAAAGCAACACACAGACTTCAAAGCACAAAAGAGCAGTAGCTGACACTAAGAATACTGCTGACAGCTGAGATGCTTGTATCTGGAGTGTCGTTTTAAGATCATCAGTAAATAACTGTACAGCTGCCCTGAACTGGAAAGGAGAGGGATGTTGCACATCAGGAAGACCTCAGTGCCTCACTGAGGCTTGTTCGAGTAATAGACAGTAAATGAACCGAATCAAATCCTTAAATCATTTTTTCAGCTCAGCCTAGAACAAGTCAGACCAGCAGCTTCTGGCCAGCAGCAGTTTTACCCCTCGTCTGCAGCTAAAGCTCATGCAGTCCCGAGAACAGCAAGAGTAGATGCAGCATGTGATGGTCTCCGCTCAAAGTGCGCTGATCTCTTCCTATCTTTGCACACTGTCTTTCCTAGAGTCACGCCAATAAAAACCACACCTAAGCGGTAGGTTCGTGAACCTGCCAGAGAGAAAGCTGAGAATTTCATGGTTGCCACCACAAACCAAGGGCACTCAGCCAATAAGTGGGTGCCCTGCTAAACTTAGATCAACGAGACCATTTCACAGCAAAGAGTTATAACTCCACAGTACTACAGAGGCTGTGGCAGCCTTTCAAATCCAAGTATCCAGGAATGTTCTCAGCATTAATCTATATTTAGCTGCATCTCCACATGATTTTTACCATCTTCTAGTGAGTCCAGGTCTCTTGGGATACTGACCTCAGTTTTCCAGTGGTATCATCCGGTAACTTACAAGCAGCCATACAGCGTTAGCTGTGTTAAAGGCTAATGAGAAAAAAGCTAGAAGAAGTACTTTTAATTTTGAGGCTTCGTGAATATGATGTTGTATTCTAGATATGTACAAACCCCTTGAAACACCAGGGAATGTTTTGAACACCTTGCAGCCTCGTGCAAGAGTCTCTAGTTGCTTAAACCTGATGCCTCAAAGATTGACCTCAGAGCTTGAGAAACACTATGTTGGTATGCAAGGCCGAGTCCTGACACTCCACTGTGCTGAGCAGACTTCAGCACCAACGACATTTTAAATATTGACCAGGAACATCTAATCATACTACTTTCACACAGACCAGCTGCAAAAGCCAAGCTTGCATATACTGTTTTCTTACCTTCCTTACATGTAAAGCACTAAAAAAAATTTGAAGGATATAAAAGAAGATTATAGGCTGCACTGTGCAAACTCACATTGTCCCCGAAACTGCTTGAAGTAGCCAAGAGAGATGGGTGAGTTTAATGGCCTAAACATCCTTACCCAATTCTCAGCAAATGTGTGGTCTGGGCTTAGATAACATGTAGAACATTACTGTGCATACAGACCTGCTGCCAGCAGAAGACAAGAAAAATCATCATCCCACTTGACATACAGTAAACCATGTGGGGTAAATATAAGATTTGGCTTGGCCTCTAAATATTGCAGTGCTTTGCAGTAGTTACACAAAGCTCTATGTAAGTATTTGCTAGACTTCAAACTAGCACACGGAATGGATCTGGAAAAGGGGACTAGGACCCAAGATGCCCTCAAGAAGTCTTCAGAAGCAGTGTCCTTGGCCTCCAGGCCTTCTCTGGGCTGAACTCGCCAGCCTACAGCACTGGGTGAGGCAAATCGATGGAAAGGTAAAAGGAAAACAAAGGCTGCTAAGGTTCAGCACCAGAAGACCTTGAGAACAGTTTCAATCAAAGAGTGAAGCATGTTACGTGGGGACAGAAGTGCTCAGTGAACATCCACTCAACTTCACACAAGTTGTCCTCTGGAATAGTTGCAACCACACATAAATTGATCAGAGGAGCATCGATAACCTCCTAACATACTCCTTCCCTCCCTGTTTTATGACTCTAACAGACATGCTGCTCAACCTGTAGAGGGAAAGATTGCAAGAAGGAACATGAGGGAAGTGGAAGGACTGCTCCTGCGAGCTGCAGAATCACCAGAGGGATTCAGCTTTAAACAAAGCTCAAGAAGACAGTTCAGTCCACACGCTGCCTCTGGATGAAACAGCATCAGCTTGGATGGGGATGTTTTCCAGGGGCGATGTGTTCTCACCTTATCACCCACAGCTTGCATGCTAGAGCCCCTTCTCAGGGCTGCAGAGTTTCATTAAAGATTTCTCTTAGTGAAGCACAGGCCTACATCTGGAGCTCATCGGTAGCATTTTGCTGCAACTTTACTGCCACCGATAACATTTTGCTAGCTCTTCCGATCATTACCGTGGTTCACTGTGGTTGCTAAGCACCATGCTAACACCTTCCAAGTGAAGAACAGTGGTCAGTAGGAGGAGGGTCATGCTGTTCCAGTTCAAATCCACTGGCCAAATGAAGTGTTCCCCAGGCACTAGAGGTTTGGGATAAAAAGCATCCCCTCAATATAATACACAGTGAAATCCTCCTTTCAGGGAGTCTCTTTACAATAAGGACACCCACAGCCACACCATTTTGAAAGATGACTTCCACAGCCACCACTTAGGTATGCAACCCAGTCCATTTTCATAGACATTGGTTCTGGGAAACTGGTATGAGATCTGTATCCTTTAGGTATGCAGGAGAACAGATGCAATTCTGATGCTACCATCCAGAGGATGCAAGTCTGTGATCATTTCCAGACCATTAGTTACACGCCCTCTTATTTTGAATATTGCATAATCCCTCCAAGAACTTGGCTTATCAGTTCAACTTTGCACTCCCTGCAAACAGGGAAGCTGTTTGTCAGAAACATGTGCTTCTCTGCCAAAACCGTCTCTGCCAAAAAAGGCTCATAAACCTTTTATTGCAGGATCCCCAGCCACTACAGTAATTTTTGCTTCCCGATCATACCACCACCAAGGAGTCAACAACTAATTGAAATTAGTATAGCGTAATTTTAACCACAGCAGCATTAGGAAAGATCCTTCAGATTGTTGCATTCACCCAAATAAACTGCAAGTGTCTGTAATGTACAGCATTTGGAGTTTTTTTTCTTCCACAAGAAAAGACTTCAAAAGCATGCAGTCATGCTTTGTAACCTCCACAGTTATGCCAGGATGCACACTCCAGTATATTTAGAATAAAGACAGGCAACTTCCTACTCCAGAGAAGAGGATTATTGCTCTTCAGCTCA
Organism: Gavia stellata; assembly: GCF_030936135.1. NCBI lineage: Eukaryota > Metazoa > Chordata > Aves > Gaviiformes > Gaviidae > Gavia > Gavia stellata. The sequence continues at coordinate 1,699,366 of NC_082608.1, forward strand.
AGTAGCAATTGAAACAATTTGGCTCCAGAAAAACCACTGCTGCAAGATTAAGTTTGAGCTCAAAGTCATGCAGCAGAAACTAGATCTATCCAGCACAGGGGAGAGGCAGAGCAGGACTGGGTCAGGGAGAAGGTAATAGAGGGAAGTGTCAGCTAAGAAAAGGCATGCGCAAGGGGAAAGGTACATGCAGCCTCATCAAAAACACGTCTTGTGACCACAAAAACATACTGAAAGCCAAGTTCCCAGCTACATCCTCAGGGCAACAAAGAACCCCGTTCCCAGCCCTAGCAGACTGGTAAGGTAAAGAGAAAAGACGACCTAGTCTGTCCTCTGACAACAGGCTTGATCACGGATTTGGAAAATGTGTTTAGACCCGGGTCCCCCCCAGACCTCGCTCCTGCAGCGGACTCAGTTTCTGCACAGTTACCAGCAGCTCCCCTACCTGAACACAAGATCGAATCCTCCTCTGCCCATCAGCTTGCTGCAAGGGCTCAAGGAGCCCAACAGCTGCCAGAGCCCTCACCTCAGGCTGCTGTGAAACCAGACTTTCCAGAGCAGGGAAAAGACTGTGCTGAAGCAAGGGCAAAAAAAACCCCTTTTTTTCCCGCCCCTGGAAAAATACTAAAGCTGACAATCCAATCAGGCTACAGCAGGCTAGAGTCAGGAGTGACACCATGAACCACCAATAAAGAATTCCATCTAAACCGTATACAGGAACACTGGAAGGAAGGAGAGACGGGACATGGCACCGTGTCAGGCTAACACAATGAACAAAGCCTTTACAGAAAGGCAGGGCAGCACATCACCGAGAAGAATCTAAAACCCACTTCCATCCCACAAGTCAATATGTGCTTCTTGAATTCAGGAAGTGGGTTTTGCTGTTTCAAGTACACTTAATACCTGTTTGTTGCTGCCCTACAGAACATCGCTGCATTCCCTCAGCCAAAGAGTCAATTGTTTGTGTTGGAGCAGAGATGTTAACAGCCAACTTGTGCCTATCAGTCAGAACCTATTATGGTCAGCTGAAAAACACAGGGAAGCACCAGCAGTCTTCCAGTGAGGAGCTGCCTAGCAAGACACAGAGCTGGCAGGTGTTTATAGAGACCATGGCAGGCTCAACAAGTTGAGCTTTTCCTTGCCACGATACACAGTGGCACAGGCTGCCAGCTACAGCCACCACTTGAAAAAACAAAAGGGAAATCAGCCAACTTCCTCAATATTTTGGTACTAACAACACAACACTTGCCACAGAAGAGTTCCTGGAGAGGATCGGAGCCAGGAAAGAGTCAGCATGGTGCCAGGAGAGGAGCACAACAGGGCAAAAAATTAGTAGCAGCAAGTGACTTGAGGAATGAAGACCTTGCTTTGGGGTTACTGCCTGGCTGTGCTCTTGGGTCAGTTTCCCCTAAGCTCAAGAGACAAGTTAACTCCTGCCCGCCTCCATAGGTGCCCATCCTTACCTACAGCACTGAGCCCACCTGGGGAGAGGCAGTCGTGGGGCTGGAGTGCCACCTTCCGGCAAGCACCAGGCAGCGCTGCTGCCCTCCTCGGAGCCGGGCAAGGAGAGCTCACCAGGATCACGCGTCCTCCTGGTGCTCCAGAGCCCCCACGCCGTCCCAGTTGATGCTTCTCCTTCCTGCATCCTCACCTAGTTCACAGGCCACTTAGAATCACAGAATCACTAAGGTTGGAAAAGACCTGTAAGATCATCAAGTCCAACCATTAACAAAAACAAAAAAAACACAAACAAAAAAAACACACCACCATACCCATCAAGCCACATCCCACAATGCCACGTCCACACATTCCTTGAATACCTCCAGCGATGGTGACTCCACCACCTCCCTGGGCAGCCTCTTCCAGTGTGTTACCACTCTCTCAGGAAAGACATTTTTCCTAATATCCAGCCTGAACCTCCCCTGGCGCAACTTGAGGCCATTTCCTCTAGTCCTGTCACTTGTCACTTGGGAGAAGAGACCAACACCCACCTCCCCACAACCCCCTTTCAGGCAGTTGTAGAGAGCGATGAGGTCTCCCCTCAGCCTCCTCTTCTCCAGACTGAACAACCCCAGCTCCCTCAGCCGCTCCTCATCAGACTTGTGCTCCAGACCCCTCACCAGCTCCGTCGCCCTTCTCTGGACACACTCCAGCACCTCAATGTCCTTCTTGGAGTGAGGGGCCCAAAACTGAACACGGCATTCGAGGTGTGGCCTCACCAGCGCCGAGTACAGGGGCACGATCCCCTCCCTACTCCCGCTGGCCACACCATTTCTGATACAGGCCAGGATGCCGTTGGCCTTCTTGGCCACCTGGGCACATTGCCGGCTCATATTCAGCCAGCTGTCGACCAACACCCCCAGGTCCTTTTCCACCAGGCAGCTTTCCAGCCACTCTTCTGCCACAAGTTGTGGACAGAATTGTGTTTTGTTATAGAGAACTCGTCAAAAATCAGAGAGACAGAAGCGGAACAAGATCAAAGTTAAATCAAGTTGAGGGCAAAAGACCAGTTTTAAAGTTAAATCAGTCAAACAGCTGCGAGAACCGGCCTATCAGATTACATGAGATGTTTAAGGCCTTCTGCACAACTCGAGCTGGATATAGACACTGGATAAAAGCCAACAGGACTGGTGTAACAGGAAACTGGATTTCCACAGCCATTTGCAGCCTTCCTACCAAGCCATGCAGTGTGTAACCAAGGCAGGCGTTGTCTGAGACCCTTCAGTTCAGTTTCCACACATTGTTTTTCAAAGTGAGACTGTTAGGGAACCGCAAAGTTTTAAAGTCTGCAAGATACTCATGGGTCCTGCCCAGACTATTGCCTTTAAAAAGATAGGACAGAAGCCAAAAGAAGAGACTGTTAGTGATTACTATGACACTTCCATAGAGATGAAACATTTCCATAAACCTGCAGGGCAGCAAAGGAAAAGCATCAGTGGAGGACAAACTACCTAATATTGCCAGGCTCAAACAGTACTGTTTGTCTCTACAGCTAATTAAAGATGGGCGAAGAGGTGTTTTGAAAGTTAACTTAATTATTTTAAGTTTGAGAGAATAGAAGAGATTGCTCCATACAACTACGATGATGAGCTAGAAACTGCTTCATCTACTGCAAACACTGCTGCAAAATGAGGGCTTGGTAATGTCTTGCTGATGTCTTGCTCCCTATCTGTAGCCAGATACCAACATTGGATGATTTTTAGGTGACAGGCATCTAAGAAAAAAACTATTTCTTAGATAATAGGAAAGGCTTAAATGACAGGGAGCTTTAGCACAGTGACCCAGAAAATAACAGATATGAGGCACTGGGTTAGAGAAATGAGATAGTGTTACTGTCCAGATATAGAAAGGACAGCACAGGAAGGAATACAGGAGAGAGACAGGTCTTTAATCAATATTTGCACATGCAGGAGATGCCACAGATAGACCAAAATTTAAAATCTTTTAATTGACCACAAAGGCCTTTCCACATCAGCCTGCAGCATTCAGAAATCTCTAGGTGGCAAGACAAGGCACACAAAACTGCCTAAAATGCAAGATTAAACACCACTTGCCAGAGTGCCTGTGATGAGCCCAAGCCCACTATATCAAATAAATGAATGCTGATGTATCAGCTATCCGACTTGAGAACAGAGCACAATCTTCTTCTCAGAGATGCAAGTTAAAGTCATGTTCTACGGAACCAGAAATTCACTTTTGTCCATGACATATCTCCTTACTGGTTAGAGAAGGCCACTGGCTACACAGTTTTCAAGCCAAACTAGAGTTTACAGGAACACAAGACTAAAGGAAAGGAAAAAAGGCAATTTTACTTCCATGTTTCAGATGCAAACTAGCACAACTGGTATCTCACCGAGGCTAGCAATTTCATTTTATTACCAATTAAAACAAGAGCAGCACACAGGGAAGCAGAGGGTTGTGCAAGATACTTGCACGAACGCTGTGCTACTTCAAGCTTTTCACAGCACCTGAACCTGCTGCGGAAGCGCACACGCCCCGTGTCTTTTCATGCACTGACAGAGGCATGCTGAGGCTGCAGCAGCCCCGCCTCTCCCTGCTGCATATTCTACGCCCTCCCTTCCCCTAGTGCTGGCGTTTGTTGGATCCCACTGAGCTGGCCGAGAAAAACAAATCAGTCAAAGATTAATACCAAAAGTGAAAAGTTGTTCAATTTTTGGCCAGCTCAGCTCCCTGAACCAGTTTGTGATGGGATCAGAGGAAGGTCTACAGCCCCTGGGGTGGAATGGAAGGATCACAGCAGCCCTGACAAAGGCTGATCGACCTTGGTGGGTCAGAACTAGCAGGCAACTGCCATCACGCACATGCACAGCATGCGTATGTTTTGCAGCAGGATCACATTTTTAAAAAACCAGGAACATTTAACACAAGGGACAAGGGTAAATGACAGCTCTAATAGAGACCGAAACAATTCTACAACGGAAGGCAGCTAAGGAGCTGTGCCAATGAAGCCTGCACACCCTGGGAGCAGAAGCCTTTAACAACGTAGTGGTGATACTGTGTTGCTGGTTTGAGACCTCCAGATACAACCAAAACAGTTTCATTCAAGAAGCTGCAGAAAACATAGCAGCTATGGGGCTGAATGTGGAAAGCTGGTCTGAGAGCCCTCAAGTCTGGAGGAACACCACCGTTTCAAATGCTGCTCATGAACAGCTGGTACTCACGTGATGAAGTCCAGAAAACTTGCTAGGGGCTCATATGCATGGTTCCTCATGTGACGAAACTCCACCACCATCTTCTCCTTCAGCTTGTCGTCTATGACGGAGACGGTGAGCGGGGAGGCTTCGTTGGCCAGGAAGTTCCCATAGTCTGTGCTCTGGAGATGCAGTTTCAAGTCTGAAAAAGAAAGAATAATCCCATTCCACAGGGTTTGTGTTGCATTTGGGTTTTTTTTTTTTGAGCATATTCAAGAGAGCTGTTGCTCAGCACTTCGCTAGGCATTCTCTTCTCTGAACGATCAACTAGACAAAATCCGTGTGTTAAGTCATACGCTTATATTTGTGCTCAGTTTTATCAGGGACAGTCCAGATGCAGTAAAAGATCAGTGATTCACCATATGAGCCTTGCCCCATCTGAAGAGGAAACTGTGACACTATCTGTGTAACTGAGCACACACCTGTGCCAGCTGTCCAGTGTGGTCGATCACGGTGGAAGGTTACTGATTTTCTAGGAAGTAGTTGCTAGAAATCTAGAAAAAAAAGCCAAACAACTTAAGCACTTCCTCTAGCCAAAAGGCCTCTGGCTGCAGGCTTCTCTGAAGCAATCACGACCAATCTCTATCTGCACCCACAAGCAAGTTTCCTCAGATACCAGTGATGTGGAAGCATCTGAAAAGCTTTCAAAGCCAAAAAGACACAAAGAGCAACCTTGAAAGTATAAAGCAGCTAGGTATTACATCAAGTCAGTCCAACTCATTGCACTGGTAAAGAAAAGTCAGGCATTAAGAGCTAAAGAGGGGCTGGTGAAGAGGAAGGCCATTTAAATCCATCTCATATGGTAGGCAACCCCTGCCCAGGATGGAGGAACACGCTCAGAAGCCTTCCTCTCCTCCAGTTTCAAGTAGAGGAAACCTTTGTTTCCTCTGTTACCCTTGCTGCAGGTCAGGTCCCAACCAAGCTGCAGTCCTGGCCAACAAGCAACCACAACATGCCGAGCTCTGTCAAGATAAAAGCCCTGCTTGAGCCAAAAGCATTTAAGTGTCTCTATGGAAAAACTGAATCCAGAACTGAGGAATGTCATAATCCTACTCCTCAAAGTTCTACTACTTGCACTGGTACATAATGTTCATCTCCCTTCAGCTTCACCTCAGAGGGCCAGTTAGGCAAGCACGCTCCTAGGGATTCAAGACCTTTATGGGGAAAGAAGAGTAGCTGGAAGAGTTTAGTCAAACCAGATGTGAACACACCATCCAGAGAAAACAAAAAAAAAAAAACCAACCTATATTTCTCCCTGGCTTCTTTGAAGCCAAAGCACTGAGGCTGCCTTCCCCTTCCACTGAGCCATACGAGTCCTCAGCATTGTGGCACAAGCATCCACAGCACCGAGGTCGGAGGAAGGACTCAGCCTAGCTTGAGGAGTTTGCTCTTTTGACATTACACCCAGCTACAGGCACGAGCATCCTCTGCACCAGGCTCCAAACCGAGCTTGTACTGTACAGTGCAATACTGTCCTCAGCCCGAGGGGTGGAAGGGACAAACGGCTTTCAACCTGACTTTAACTCTTCTGGGTATTTCCAAGGGGGTCTAGCAAAGATGTTTTTGACACAGCACTTTTTAGTTACGAAGCCATTACCGCTGCTAAGTCTCACAGGAAACAGATGGTGGTTATAGAGGGGGAAAAAAAAAAAAGGCCAGAGCCCTAAATAGCGCTCAGTTTCTGTCAAGTTTCTCAGTGGTTTACAGGAGAGTTTGGTGGTACTCTTACTTTTAGCAAGGAATCCTGCATGCAGCAAAGAGAGCTACTTGCCCAATAATGCACCATGGCTGAAGCAAAGCAGAAACTTAACCTAGATCTCTGCTCCCCAGATTATGCTGCAGCTGAACGGCTGTGTTCTATTCTGCCAAAATATTATGAACTTATACTCACACTTTTGAAGTGGGAAGACATTGTCTGGATAACTCAGACGATGGAGTTTTCAACACGAACCTTGCCACAAAGTCAAACACCAGATCATGCCAAAACTCAGAATGCCCCTCACCTCCATGCAGCCTGCATAGGATTGTTACAGACGGTAATCACTTCCTAAACCCTGCAAAAAGCCCAGCTCACAGCCAGCACCCTGCATGCAAAGAGTTCTCACCCATCTGTTTTGCAATTGTTTGATTTTTGAAAGCTAAGATATAGTTACAAAGGGGAAATCTACCGGTATTACATCTTAATGAGTTTCAGTCCCTCTTTTGAAAACTCTTGGATGATGAGCTTTGGAGTCTGAGTGGAAATTAAGCTCCACTGTCAGATCAGGGCTTTACTAGTTTGCTTTTAGTAGAGGCTGGAGAAAGCACAGAGCAAAATTCAGCAGTTGTTCAATCAATATGAGAGAAAGGGCCCTGGGAAGAGTATTGCACCCATAAAATCAGGCTGCCAGGGAAGGCAGAGGGGACTGCAGTAGCTATGTTCACATATCTCCTACTTTCAGTTCTCTGTAATCATACAGAGCTTTAATGAAAACTAAGCCTGCCCAAAAAGGCACGTGATTTTGTTTTGCAGCTATACAGGACTTCGGAGAGGAAGCAGCTATTGCATATCCTACCACATTTTACTTCAGCAGAAAAGCTTCCAAAGCTTTCAGCTTGTTTCCTCAACTCCAATTCTGCTACTCCAAAACCATCGATCGATTCCTTCTGGTGTCACCAGGACCTGCAATTCTGTTCTTACTTTTGAGGCTGCAAGAAGCTGCCGTGCTATCGCATCACTTGATGCTAGAGACCCAGCGACACAAAAAGTAGAGTTTGCTGTACCATCCACTTCCAAGAGGTCGGAGCCGCATCGTGTTTAGATCAGAGCCACACAAGCTGCACGCTGTGCCTTGCAGCCTCTCCCTCAAAAGCTCTGAGCAAGCTCCCATGAGCTGCTTGGCCAGAGCATTTCGTCCTGCTCCATGAGGGGCTTGCCCCCCCAACTCCACAGCACAAGAGCCAGCACAACATTATGTTGCAACTGGAATAAGGGCCATGTTTATATAACACTTGGAATTAATTTTTATAGGGAAGGCCAGCCACAAACTGCAGGAACTAAACTCTTCTCAATCTCTTAGCATCCAAGCAGACGGAACAGAACATATTTTCCAAAAATTGGACCAGATTTATAAACCCTGACTCAATGCATCCCACGGCGTACCAGCGCCTTACACGAGCCTGTCCTCCTCCAGCCGCTGGACTGGTCACCGAGCCTCAGCCAAGAGTGTTTGGGAGTTTTTAATAGGACTATTCACATGTCAGGCTTCTCAGTTAAGAACGAACTAATCCCGTGGTTTCACAAATCCCCTGCCAGAAGAGTTGTCCCAGTAGCACAGTGACTAAAAAGTGGACCGACCCACTGCTGCGCAAGCCCCAAGCTCTCCAGAAGCTCAAGTTCGTATTTCCCAACACAAGTTCAGACTGAGCTGGAGTCAGCCTCTGGCAGCAACAGCAGCAGCTCTGCAGGGGCGGCTGCCAGAGATCCCACACGCTGCATGTCGACAAGATGTTGGCTGTGAGTCTTCTACCATGCCTCCTCCCCATCTGCCTGCTGAAAGGGAGAGAGACCTGCACCTTGAGCCCAGCCGCTCCTGATGAGCTCCTCCAGATGCTGACTAACAGCAGCACACAGCCTCAACCCAGCGATTGCTTTTGAGAGGTACGTTTGCCTGTTTCGGCATTTTTCCAAGCGGTTCACGCACTTTAAGAAACAGACTGAGGCAGCACTTGGCAAGGGAATGCTTGAATTACCACAACACTTCTGTTCTCTCTCCTCCCCCGCAAAAGCTGGTAAATTATGGCCAGGTCACAGTTCCCAGAAAGCTGCCTCGCGCAAGAACACAACAGCTTGTCAAAACGACCGCCTTTTTCTGCTGAGTATTCAAGTAGAGCAGCACTCCAGATTACCGTGACATGTCCTTACAGCAACCTCCTTTCAGCTCTCGGATCAGGCCCTCTGGTTTTGATGCAGCTGGCTGTACATGAGGTGTAAACATAACCGAAGCTTAATTCAACACACCGCTGTGCCAACACCACACCTCAACATTACAGATGACATTTTCTTGAGGGACTTCAGATCCACAGTAATACTACCATCCTCTCCTGCAAGTTTGCTTTGTCATAACAAGGACTTAAGCCATTACTCCGTCTTTCGGACATCTGTCAGTCACCAAAGCCTGTCCTGTAAGCCCTACTCAGGCAGAGTGACCCATGGCCCCACCAGCTCGTACTTTCACCCCTTCCTTCTTCAGCATCCTCCTGTAACTGCATTGCAGAGCTCTGAATCAACTTAAGGGCTCAAGCACTTCCAGCCAAGGACTGATTTGTCTTCTTGTGCACAGCCATGGAATTAGCTTTCGCAACTTCCAAGCTGAACTGATGCTTTCACACAATTATCTGCTGTAACCCTGACATCTCACTTCAAAGCACCCGGGGCCATCACTGCATATATAAAAATTAAAACATCGTTTGCCATCTCTCAGGCCTGAGGCAGTAAAGTAGCTGAGGGATTGCAAGGAGCCTGCAGATCAGCTACATCGCCCACGTCTCCCTTCAGAAGACTGCAGTCATTACCATTTGGCTTGCTGCTGTCTGTTTGGTCTGTTTATAGCCACCTCAGACACCCCTGAAGATGATTCTCTGAAATCTCACCCGAGAAGCAGCCAGAGACTCTTCATTCTCTGCAGAACTGAAGACCTTTTCTGTGGTTGTGCACCACCAGCAGTGACGTGCCACTTCTCCTCTGCTGGCAGGCAGCAGATTTCTCTGGGCCACAGCTGGGACACACAGAGAAGTGTCATCTTTGCCCCTTTCCCCCATCAGTGTCTCACCTCTAGCTCTTCACCTCTCTGAGATGTCCTCAGCACCAAAGAGCAGCCTGTGTTTCTAGCCCAGTCCTTCCTGGGGTTGAACTCAGCCTCCTCAGAGCTTCAAACCCAGCACAGACATAAAGTCTTGTTTCCTTAGGAGCCCCTCAACCATGTAGCCCTCTCCTGATCCTTCCAAAAGGCGAGGTAACCCCTCCTAATCTGCCTCCATCTCCAGTAAGCTTCACCCCTACGTATCCCTTTTTTCCCCACCTCTAAAACAGACCGCACTAAGTCACAGCTGTAACCTCGGAGGTCCAGTACACTAACAGGACATGGGGCCAGCACCTAGTGCAGCGGTTTAAAGGAGAGGCAACAAATCATTCAGAAGCTAAGAGAAACAGGGCAGAAAGAAGTCTCACACTGCAGGAGCCGACAGCAGAGGAAAAACAAGACGAAAGCACCGACAGGCTGCTGAGCAGTAATACTTGCCAGGAAACCCAGACACCATCATCTTCTAACGAGGGGCAGGACCCAAACAAGGGCTGAAGCTACACCAGTACTGAGAAGCTGACCTCAGCTGCTGCTTTAAGTTTAGCTAGGAGAAGCTATGGAGCAGGTCTCTGCCCAGTAAAGGAGGCCAGAACAAACAGAAAAGAGCCTCTGCTGAACCCTGCAGGAAGCCAGAGACCACAGTGTTTGTTTGCCACCATGATTTAGCAGGCCGTGGAAGTGCCATCTTTCTTCCAATAAATAATGTTTTCCTTGAGCTCATTTTAACAGGACAGCTGATTAACCAGCCACAGTGAGCGGTTACACTGGAGGACGCAGGCCAAAGCAATGAGATTAGCAAGACAGCCTTTCGGCTACTGCTCTGTGGCTGCACGAGCAGCCAGCATTCACAGGACAGGAATGGTCTATACCCTCCTCAGGTCTCACCGTTCCCACATGCTCTGCCTCATCTGGCAGATGAAAGCTCTTGGGGACAGGGCCAGTCCTCCTGCACAGTCCCAGCAAGCAAGAGTCAGCTTTTCACAAAGGGCTCCTGGATGTCAGGAGACAGAGGGCATCGTCATGGTGCTTTCGAAAGGTCCCTACCACGTTATAGCTTGGCTTCCACAGCCACCGAGTTTGGGGTTCAGACTGAACCATTCTCAGAGTTCAAGATGGATCTAAGCACGGCCACACTTCAGGACCATCAAGTGGCCTCTCCCTGCTTGGTTGTACAGCAAAGGAGCTGCATAGGAAACGATCTGTCCCATTCCCCCCACACCCAGGAGAACACCATGAGCTCCACCATGGACCGAGGTGCCAAAAGCACTCTTGGAGGTAGCCTGTAGCTCTGGTCGCAGTGCAACTTCTCTACACAAGAGAGGACACACTGCCCACATGGTTAAGCTGAAAGAGAAGACCAGCTCCAGCCTTTTGGGGCCCAGATTCCAGGACCACAGTGATAAAACAGAAGAGAAAAGGGTAGCACAGCCTCTTCAGCTCTTCTCTGAGCAAAAGGAGATATGGAGAGCACTCAGTACATAACACCATAAAGCAAAGAAGGCTGCTGGGGGAGAAAAAAAGATCCTTGGGACTATGAAAACAAAAGCACGCGCTGCACTCAGCAGAAGCCTGGTGCAGAGGGGACACTCCCCAGGATCCATTTGTTGGGGGCAAAAGCCCACAACTCTGCTCAGGCAGGCCTTTGCTTCGATGTGTCTAGCTGTCCTGCAGCTAGACAATGGGAAGACAGACACACTTCACTCCACAGTGGCTCAACCATGTGCTCTGTACACTTCAATATATTTAATCACCTCTCCTCTGCATGGAGAAAGAGGGAAGAGGAGAGAGTGGGGGAAGAAGTGGATGTCTTTACACTGAAGAGGCATTTAGGACAGCAAGTCTTTAGCAATCCACTCCTGAGCTGACCAAAAGCAGCACTCCCTCTCTGGGCAGCGAGGGCTACGCAGAGCAACCCTGGAAATACTCTTCAAGACTCAAAAACAATCAAGCGGCCTGTCCAGTCGTGGTTTATTCCACACCATCCAGCCCTATATCAAAAGTTTGGTGCTCACTATGTATTGCTACAGGTTAATTGGACAGAAAACAGGGCTCCAGCATGTGTGAGGGTACCATTCAGGCAGACCACCGTGCCCTCCAGGTAGCATGGAGCCAAGCAGTCCAGGACAAGTGTAACCTACTTGCTTCAAGCTCTCCGATTTCACTGTTGATTTGCATGCTTCCTAGAAATGGAGGCATGTGGACCAAACTGCAGAGATGAGACAGAACAACCGTCTTGGAAATACCTTCTTTCTAAAACAATCACATTTATTTGCTTCTCCTAGCCACCCTTTGCCTCCCAAATACATCTTTGGGGCTCAGATGTTACTCTGCTGTTCCCCAAGCTGGCGTGACACAACACCACCACCCTGGGATTACGAGGACTGAAAAAACAAGAGTTTTCATGGGACAAGTCCACAGCAGACTGACAAACTGCAGGCTGAGATATACAAATAAAACATGACTGACCCCTGCGAGGGCATGAGACTAGTTCTGCACACAGCTGAAGCTGAAGACAGGACAGATCCCATCCCTCTACGTGCACACCACTGTTTCCATAAGGCGTCTGAGTCCCCAGCTGAGCCAATTGCACAGACAGAAGCACTAGCACCCACAGAGAGGTGGTGGTGGAAACACACAGCCTCTGGAAAGCCTTTCCCAACAGAGGCCCACACTAACAAGCTTGAGCCAACTACCTGCCACTTCTCAGCTGGCCATTTCACAGCCTCATTAGCCAGCTGGAAGGTGACACGTCCTGCTGCCGGATTTCACCATACCAATCACCTTTATCACATTGGCAGGTCAGAAAGAAATCCATTTCCTACACTGTTGCTGTGGAAGCAAGAGGAATATTAGTAATAGGAGGCTCGTGAACACTGACTTGAAGGTAAAAAAATTCCTGTTTCTAAAGAAGATGCGTTTGTGCACTTCCCAGGCTCCATATACTTTTTGCAGTATGGAGCATTGCACACCAACAGTAAAGCCTGCCAATAACCTAAACTCCAGTCCCAGACTGAACTCTGCTTCTTAAAAGCAGCACCACTGTCTAACTGCGTCAACAGCTTTTTATCCCCCAGAGATGATACCAGACCTCTAACAGGCTACCACAGCTTTTAGGAGCTGGAGGTGGCTCACCATCCTTTTGACAGCAGAAATCTGGGTGACTCATAAGTTTGGTCATCCAAGACAGATACCACTCAAGAACAAATCCATCCTCACACCACTGAAGCAGAAGAAACCAGCTCCAAGTCCTTCACTGACACCTTGTGTCAGAAGCAGGAATTGGCTACAACAGAGAGGGCCAAGCAGGTTCCAAGCGATATCCAGTACAGGTGTACAGCACACAAGGACCTCTGGCTGAGAAACAACCAAAGCGCCAGGACTCTGGGAGCTGAAAGAAGGAATTAAACATATTATTGCTGAGGGTTTCAAGAGAAAGCTTAAGTCAAAACAGCTCTCACACCCTCCTCTCAATCCTGGTCATGTTTTCCTGCCTCTTCTTAAAGCCAGCTCAGGAGCCTGCCTGATCACAGAGAGCCTATCTGGCTCTTTATTTCTGACTCATCAAGAAGCGAGAGCTTGAATCAGCTTACTTTGTGATCAGACAAGCAGAGAAGACAGTGCATCCTGCAGAAAAGCATGATCTCTTCCTTCTGGTAGCACTAAGCTGTCAGCCCAAGTCCTGAAGCAGAGAATTCAATGCCTTTGTGCTTCCAGACTGATCCAAGCACCCAAGTGGGAGCAACATTTCAGACCTGGAAGCCCAACATCCTCCAACCAATGTCAGTGACCGGCCAGATACCTGATTCCCAGCAGCAGCCCCAGAACCATCTCAGTCCTTCAGGATTCCTCCACGGCCAAGGTGATCATTTGCTCCAGGACTGGAACTAATTGCAGAGCCAGACTAGCATGCAAGAGGTGGCAGCAAAGACAAAACAGAAATAGTAGAGAAGAATGTATGAGTATTTTATGCCTGAGTACTTATTTTGGCTGCTAAGAAGCTAGCCACTGCCTGGATTTAGTGAAGACAAGCACCTAGGAGAGGAAGAAGGCACATTGAAAGTCTGTGAAGCACAGAAAACAGGTACTGAAGTGGGAAAATCAGAACTAAAGGGACAGAGGAAAGAAACGGTCTGACCACAAACCTATATAAGTGAGCAACGTTCCTTTGAAGGAAAATCCTTCTGCAAGAGCACTCTAGACAGGGGCCCAGAAAGCCAAGTGGAGGAGGAACGAGATTGGCAGGGAACTTGGAACAGCCTTCGGGCTCTGAAGGAAGCTTAACAAGGAGCACAGCGGCAGCAGCCACCACCAGAGACCTGTCAGGGATAGGACAGTAACGATACCAAGACAAACATATGGAAACTCCAAACTGACTCATTCCAAATGCAGAAAACACCGCTCCAAGGGAGAGCTAAGTTTACGCAACTTGGTTCAGAAGGCAAGGAAGGGAGGAAAAAAAGAGAAGCTGTAAGTACAGAAAAGACTCCAAAGAGGAAGTTATCTGCAGGGAAGGTGATAAAAGTGACAGTTTAGGCATGCTGAGACTTCTGACTAGCAAGAAAGCAGGAGCACCTCCCACCGCTCTCTTTCAGGCCCTGGGCTCCATAGCAAGAACAACAGAGACTGCTGCAAACAAAGGGCTGCAGAAAGGCCCCTTTTCAGCTAACTTATGTTCCAAGTAAAAAATACCCTGGGTATTTTTCAGGTAGAGACTGAGGCACATCACAGCACTCTGTTCCCATTCTGTCATTCAACATTTGAGTGAGCAGCTCCAAGTAACTTGCATCCAGGGTTCAGCCAGCCAAGGATGCCTCTAGGTAGTCAATATTAATTTCAACCACTCAATGATCACCATCAAGATAAAGCTGATGGTTAACTAGTATTTTCAGAAGAACAAACGATCCAATAATTATAGTCCCATTGATCAAAACAATCGACATCTCTGGATATATATGGTTCCAGCCTATTTCAATAAAGACCTGGTTTTGATCTTTGTGGTTTGTGATCCAGATTCTAGACACCAATGAGTGAGAACTGTTAAGCAGGTCACTGATACAGAGGAACAGTTTAGCACTGACTAATTAAGATGATGGGCTAACCACAGGTGATGAGTATCACAGAGCAAAACCTTCACAGCTTTCCAAGTTTGTAGGCACTGATCTAGAAAAAAGACAGTGGCTGGAAGTCAGAATCAGCCTCGAAAGAGAACTCAAGATTACAGGCAAAGGGTAATTCACCAGTGAATTTACTTAGATCTGCACTGGAATTTTTCCACTAGCAATCCTTCAATAACAGCAGGTACTTTCCTAGATCACAGAATCACATAGAATCACTAAGGTTGGAAAAGACCTGTAAGATCATCAAGTCCAACCACCAACCCAACCCCACCATGCCCACTAAACCATGTCCCGCAGTGCCACGTCCACACGTTCCTTGAACACCTCCAGCGATGGTGACTCCACCACCTCCCGGGGCAGCCTCTTCCAATGCTTCACCACTCTCTCTGGAAAGACATTTTTCCTAATATCCAGCCTGAACCTCCCCTGGCGCAACTTGAGGCCATTTCCTCTTGTCCTGTCACTTGTCACTTGGGAGAAGAGACCAACACCCACCTCCCCACAACCCCCTTTCAGGTAGTTGGAGAGAGCGATGAGGTCTCCCCTCAGCCTCCTCTTCTCCAGACTGAACAACCCCAGCTCCCTCATCAGACTTGTGCTCCAGACCCCTCACCAGCTTCGTCGCCCTTCTCTGGACACGCTCCAGCACCTCAGTGTCCTTCTTGGAGTGAGGGGCCCAAAACTGAACACAGCATTCGAGGTGCGGCCTCACCAGCACCGAGTACAGGGGCACGATCCCCTCCCTACTCCCACTGGCCACACTGTTTCTGATACAGGCCAGGATCCCGTTGGCCTTCTTGGCCACCTGGGCACAGTGCTGGCTCTGCCCCAAAAAAATGATCGTGAGTATCAGGGATTAAGTTAGATTCCCCCAATACTCTTACTTCAGGCCTTAAAAAGGTTTCCTGTGCTGTCTGCCATTTAGAAAGCAAAAGCACAAAACAAGACTCGCCAGCAAAGCCTGACAAACCCGCCAGGCTCCCAACAACTGCAGGGCACGCACCACAGCTACAGGGCCACCTCAAGAAAGCACTGGGAACTTAAGCTTCCTTAAACCGCCGTATCAGCTGTTGCAATCACACGGCCGGACTGACCGGGAAACTGAGTCAGCTGAGCTCGGAGAGAGCAGCCGGGGGGGAGGACCAAGTGCCTTCTCAGCCAAGGGCTGGAGAGAGGACAGCGCCTAAAAAACGCCACTATCGGCTCTTTGCCCCACTACCAGGCAGCCCCTCGCCTCCCCACCAGCCCTCCACCCTCACACCAGCCGAGCTTTCCCCTCAGCCCACCGGCTGGGCCTTCCCCTCAGCACAGGGGGGGGTCCCACCCGCCTGGGAGCCCCGCCACCACTTACCCTCCAGGCTCTCACACTGCACCAGGTTCACGTAGTCACCTTGCCGGAGCACCCCCGCCTTAAAACCCCGCACCAACCCTTCCAGGTAGCCGTTATCCACGTTAAAATACAGCTCGGGGAAAGACGACATGGCGGCAAGCGACAGGACGGGCCAACTACCCCGGCGCCTCACGTGACCCGCCCGGCTCTCACGTGACACCGCGCGCGCGTGTGTCCCCGCCCCTTTCCCAGCAGGCAGTGCGGCGGCGGGAATCGCCTGAGGAGATGGCGGCTGTGAACGGGATGGCGGCGGTGGGGACGGCGGTCCCGGGGCCACGCAGGGGGAGTAGCGGCCGCCATGGCGGCCGCTACTCCCCCTGCGTGGCCCCGGGACCGCCGTCCCCGCCGCTCCCGGCCGCCTCAGCACCGCAGCCACCTATAAGGCCTCCTCCATCCCCGGGGAGCAGGTTGAAACCCCCCCTCAACCAAGTCCTCACCCGGCGCTAGGCCTGAGGTGCACCTCCAGCACCCCTGAAAGCCCGTCTGTGGGTTTTTAGGGCTTTTCACAGCCTCCACGGACGCACTTTACCCTCTGAGGGCGTATTGTGGCATATGGATTAGTGGTGAAGGAGGTGATGCTCTGTGCTGGCTGTGTCCGTACTGCAGGTACCCCTTGGTTCCTTGGGGTTCATAGCTCACAGGGTCCCTGGGTGAAAAGCACCCCGGGCCACTATGAGGGATACTGGCAGGAGAAGAACACAAGTAAAGCTCCCAGCGCAGCCAAATTTCTCACCTCCTGGGGCACCCCTGTTGCTGAGAGACCGCTCATCAAGCCAGGAAGGGACCTGCAGGAGCTGCTCTGGAAAAAAATACCTCATTTTGTTTTACACAGAGGTGCCCTGGACACTCGGCTCTGTGGACACGGTGCCCACCTGGGTGCAGGTACCAGCATCTGTCTGCTACCCCTGTCCCCTGCGATCCCAAACGGATGCATTGAACCATTTCCACTCAATGGCTTTTGCTAACAGCTGGTTTATTAGAGCTGCAGAGGAGGAGGCGGCATGCATGGGCAAGGAGCAGGCAGCCCCGTGGCATGGACGCTAGTTCTTGCCGCAGGGGAAACTGGTGCTGATTTTCCTGCAGTAGCAAAAAGCATTGAAGAAGCGGCAGTAGCAGGTGGCGCAGGGGTCGCAGCAGGGGACCTGATGCCCGAGGCAGGACTCCAGGAGGCGGACACAGCGGCGGGGGGAGCGTTCTTCTCGGCCCGCAGCTTGCAGTTCTGTGGACGATGCCTGCCGGAGAGAGAGGAGGAAGAGGAGGGAAAGAGTTGGCGCTGGACTACTGTGCCAACAATAAAGAACTGCGTGGGAGAGAGCCAAGAGTGGCTGCTGAAACCTGCCGCTGCCAGCAGCGGAGAGCTCTGTCATGCTCAACTCTGGGCTTGGTCTGTTGGAAATCACCACTGAGCCCCGTGGGCTCTCTGCGAGCGTCACTGCCTCGTCCACCACGTCTCAAGGCCTTTATGTACACGTTTATTTTGAAGCGCAGCCTCAACTTAAGTGAAGGGTGCTGTGCCTTCTGCCCGAACAGAGGCACCAGGGTCTGAGCCAGGCAAGACGTGGTACTGCCCGGCGAGATCCTGCTCTGCAGATGGTTCCTGGGCTGCGCTTGAGGTTAATTAAATGGATTGCAGGAGTGTGGGCTTGGACCACCCTCTTTGAATGCGTGGCCCCTTGCAGAAACAGGCAACCTCAGCTCCTCCCAGCCCTGGCTGCTCCTCGGCAGGCGATGAGCAGATGCTCCCTGCCCCAGCAGTGCCATGTTGGGCTCCAAACCACCCTTGGCCCCAGGGTCATAGAGAAGGCTGCTGTGGCCAGAGGCTGCCCCCAGCTCTTTGGGGAGCCTGTAGGAAAGCTCAGGGAGTGTTACCTGCGATTCCAGCACACCGTCTCTCTGCATGAGGTCACCATCGGCTTCTTGGACCTCCAGGGCCATCTGCTCAAACCCCAGCCTGGGGAGAGTTCCTGCAAGATACAGAGAGGCTGGATGAGGAGGCTGCTGGGAGCGTCAGCTCTGATTCTGCTCCCCATGGTCGTGTCCCCCCCCCAAAAAAAAAAAAACCACTCCCTGTGGGCTGCCAGGCTGCTCTCACTAGCCAGTGATAGGAGAAGCTGCGCTGCTTTAAGGGGATCCTTTGCATCTGACCCCAAGCGTGGGGTCCCCACTTCTATTCTGGGGACCCCGAGCATGCCAGCAAGCAGCTGGTGGAGGGCAGCAAGGGAGCGGGGGGCTGCAGGACTCACCCGCCGGCTCCGCAGACACCTCCTTGACTTTCCGTAGCAGGCTGGAGTAGCGGGCTCTGTCGGCTCCCTCCAGCCCGCCGCCCACCTTCTGCAGGTGGCCGTGGCTGAAGTCGGTGGCGAGGATGGCCTGGATCCCCTGCAGCAGCCCGCAGCACAGCAGCAGCACGTTCAGCATGGTCCTGGGGGACAACCTGCGCAGAAGGGTCCCGGCCAGCGTCAGCCCACCCGCTGGCAGCCTGGCCTGGCCCCCGCCTCCGCCACCGTCGCCCCCCGAGTAGCGCCGCGTCGGCGAGGGGCAGCCTCTGCCGGCACAGCCAGTGTGCTGGGCTGTTTGCTCTCTTGGACCTGAGAGCCTTTCTTGGGCTCCCACACGCCTGGGAGCTTCAGGTGGACCCTCCAGAGCTAACTCACGTGCCGTGGTGCCCTGGGACACCCCACGTGTGGGCACGTTCGTGATCTCACCACGGAGCGGGCGTGAGCAGCAGAGGATAGACTGAGACTTGGTCTTTTTTGCAGTGGTTCAGGGTCTCCCTGCCCCACGCACAGCCTTCCGCAGCCGCCAGACGGTTGCGGAGTGGTGCATTCACCACCTGCACATGCATGGGCTGTAGCCAAAACATCTGACATGGCTCCTGCCAGGCACTTGCGCTCACAGAGTGTGGAAATGCCACTAGTTTTAAAGACCAGAAACTAATATTTACTGCCTGGTCTGCATCTGGGCTTGGGCGTGCGACCAGGGCCTTGCAGACAACAGCCAGCCCTAGGATCTCACGAGCCCTTGAGCCATGTTTTCGCGCCCAGCCTTATGGGCAGGCATGCAACACAACAGGCAGGAGCCCAGGGAAGGGGCAGGAGCGACATTACGTGGTTGAAACACAAGAGACCTCCTGCACATTGCAGCTGGAGCAGCTGCATCAGAAATCTCCCCGAAAGTCCCTGGTTAATGACAAACTGCTTTGCTACAACTCCTTTTGCAACAAAACCACAGGGTTTGGGCACAACAAACAAACGCGGGGCTTTGAGAAGATAAAGTGGAACGCGGAGCCTGGCAGAGAGAGCAGGCATGGATGCGGTTTCGCTTAAGGGCTGCAGCGATGGGCTGGATGTCACGGCCAAGACCCTGGCAGGGGGCTTCAGCCCCTCCATGCCACCCAGTTACCTTAGAAACCCATCGACACTCGGCTGCACGGCTTCTGTGCGGGAAGCGTTTGGATGCAAAGCCCCCTCTGCCTGGGACACGGACACCATCATCAGGAGATGTCCCCCCAAGCTCGACCAGCCCGGGGTTTTCACCTGCCCCCAGTGCAGGGTTTGCTTCCCCCTCCCTACTTGTGGGGAGGATCCGGCAGAAGGGAGGAAGGTGAAGGTGAAGCCGTAATGCTGAGAAGAGGGCGAGGCTGGAGGGGGCTCGGCGGGGAGGAGGACCACACCAGGCACAGCTGGGGGAAGAACTGGGTGAGCTGAGCTGGGGGAGAGCAGATGCTGCACAGTTGGGCTTTGGGGGCCTGAAAGCTGTAAAAAGCTGGGGGGTTCTTAGGGAGCGAAAGAAAAGGGGCCGGGAGGAAGGGGGACCCCCAGTCACTGCCGGCAGCCAAATCCCATGAGACCCAGTGCCTGCTGCTTTGTCAACCTTGGGGCTCCAGCCCTGACTCCGGCAGCCCAGAGCTGTGCCAGCCACTCCTCACCTCCCCATCCCCACAAAACCGCCCAGCTCTTTGCCGAGAGAGACCCTTCTGCGCCGTGGGGAGCCCCACAGCCGTGGGTATCGTGCCCCAAATGCCCCCAGACCCTTCCCGTTGTAAGCACTGACCTCTCCCAGCAGAGAGGGGGCTTGCCGCTCGCTGCTCCGCTGTGCTCGCTGGGAGTGCCGCTACCGCTCTCTGCCTCGATGTCCTCCTCCCCACATGCTTGCTGGGATTTATATCGGCTTTTTATTAATTAAGTGCTGTAGCCACATGACTCTGCTAACTACCAGGTAGGTGGGCTTCTCTGGAAACCGGGCTTTGTCTGGACGGAGAGGCAGCCGGCGGGGCGACGCGCGGGAGGGACGACTCCTCTGCACCCCGCATGGCTGCAGGGAGGAACAGATCCCCACTGGCCCCAAAGTCCCAAGTTTCTTGGGAGCGATCCCCACCGCCCTTCCAGGCCGCTTCCCTTTCCAGCCGTGCCTGAGCGGCGCCGAGGCTGCAGCCTGAGGACATCTCCCGCTTCCCGGCTAGAGAAATACCAGGGCTACAAGCTCCTCGCCGAAGACACGCTGAGCTCTCTACCGGTTTTCAAAGGGAATATTGCCCACCCATAGCTCCTGGCAGGCGTCCAGCCATAGTCCAGAGCCTCCAGAAGTCCTCCACTCCCGACCACTCGCCATCTGTGGATTCTTCAGGCTCCCGCCTGTGCTAACTGCGCCTCTCATTCATGTGTCCTTTGGAAAACCTGCAGCTCCCCAGAGCTGGGTGCTCTCAGAGGAGCTCCCTTCCACATCCCAGGCTCGACTCCACCAGGGGAAGGAAGGAGCTGCTCGGCTCTCCCCAGCCCCGACGCTGGCTTTCACAGCCATCATGCGGCTCCTTAAGCTTCTCGGCGTGGAGACCTTCAAGGGCCGCTCCAAAACCCAACGGGAGCTGCAGCCAGCCCGACACAGCCTCAGTCGCGGGGCCAGGCTCTGATGGAGGCTGCATCTCCGCAGTCTCTCACCGGCCAGGGCTGCAGGGGATGCACGTTATGGCTGCAGCATCCCAGCGCACCATGTGCCTCTTGCCATTTCAACAGAGGGCTTCAAAGCAGCCTCGGCATGTGTACAACAGGCAGTTGTGCTAAAGGGTACGGACCCGCAGCTCGGGTGCAGCACCCAGCACCCCATCAGGAGAAGGACCCGACCCCGACACACACGGGCCTCTCAGTAGTGGAGAGGAGCCAGGGATGGAGGGTCAGCCAAAAGAGGTGGTGGGAGATGCTGCTTACGTAGCCTCCACAGTCCCCTCCTGTGCTGAGCCGCGGATCTGAGAGCTCTTTGCTAGAAACCCCGGGGCCAGAAGCCAGAAAGGAATCACCTTTCCATTCGAATCCCCAGGTGAATACACAGGGTGGCAAATTGCCCGAGCTCCCGGCGTCCCGGGGGCTGTGAACTCCTCTGCTTCCCCGCCAGCATCTCCCCCCCCAGCCTACAGACCACCGCTCCCAGGTCAGCAGCTCGGCCGGGCTCCTTTGGGAAATGCCCGCATCCTTGGGTGGCTTCGGCCCTGCAAGCAAATGACGGGGGGTAAGACATGAGAGGGGTTCAGTTTCCAGCTGCAGGTGGCTGCTGGAAACACTCAGCACCCGGCTGGGTCCCCCAGAGCACAGCACCCAGCCAGGACCCCCCTGCACAGCACCCAGCTGCCTCCTGCACCCGCATGCCTGGATGAAGGCTCATCTTGGGTTAGAGGCAGGTTTGGCAGCCTCCCCCCCTTCCCATTCCCAGTCTTCCCAAAGGCCAGGCTGGTGCTGAGCGCCCCATCCAGCCCCGTTCCTGTGGCGGGAGTTGCTGGGCACCTTGATCCTCCTGACTCCTCCACCCCCAGCCCCGGGGGGATCGGGTCCCCGGTTCCTGCTGACCCCGGCCCCCGGCTGACGCCAGCGCCCGAGCGGGGCCCTCAGGCTCATTAGGGCCTGTTTGCAGCCTGCGAGGCCGCGGGCAGAAGACTTCTGGGAAGGCATTAGCAGTAACGAGGGCGGCCGCGCTGAGAGCTTTTTAATCTGCAGGAGCAACGTCTGCTTTGTGCGCATCCCCACGGCCAGTAACGAGCTAAATGAGGCGGCCGGCCGCTCGCCTGGCCGCTTCCAGGAAAAGAGGGCTCATGGTGGCGGGGGGGAACGGGGGGCCGGGGCTGCGTCCCCAGCCCCGGCTTGGTGCTCCTGGTCCCGAGTGCGGGTGGGAGTGGGCGATGGAGCAGGTCAGTGGCACGGCAGAGATGCCCGTGAGCGGGTGCCCTGGGCAGGGCGGTGGCAGGGTGGGAGCCCGTCCCACGGCGGGACCCTCGGGAGATGAGTCCGGGTCTGCGGCTCTTTCTTCCTGGAAGCGACCCGGTGGGCGGCTCATTTAGCTCATTACTGGCCCTCGTTACCGCTAATGCCAACCCAGTCCCCACCGCCGCAATCGGGCACTAATGAGCCGGGCTGAGGGCCCTGCTCGGGGGCTGCCGTTAGCCGGGGGCCGGGGGCCGCGCTGCCCGGGCCCTCTGCTTCGGGAGGTGCGATGAGCATCGCCCCGGTCTCAGCCCCGGCGGGCGGCGGACGGGGCCCTTTAAGGCGCGAGCCCGGAGCCGCCCTGACGTCAGCGGGGCGGGCGCGCCCGGGCAGCCGCAGCCCCGGCGGTCCCAGCTCCGCCGCCCGGTGAGTGCGGCTCCGCCGGGGCGCACCCAGGGGGTCCCCGGGGCCTGGGGTGCTGCGGGGGCCCGGGGCTGGGGTGGGGACGGGGGTGTGCGGGGGGCTGGGGGGGGTATTGGGGTGCCCGGGGTGCTGGGGACGGGAGGTGGGACATGGGGGTGCCCAGGGTGCTGGGGTGCTGGGGACGGGAGGTGGGACATGGGGGTGCCCAGGGTGTTGGAGACCTGGAGGTTGGCAATATGGGGGTGCCCAGGGTGCTGGGGTCATGGGGACCTGGAGGTGGGGTATGGGGGAACCCAGGGTGATAGAGGACAGGAGGTGGGGTATTGGGGTGCGCAGGGTGCTGGAGACCTGGAGCTGGGAGTACAGGGGTGACCAGGGTGCTGGGGACTGGACGTGAGGGTATTGGGGTGCCCAGGGTGCTGGGGTCATGGGGACCTGGAGGTGGGGTATGGGGGAACCCAGGGTGATAGGGGACCTGGAGGTGGGGTATTGGGGTGCCCAGGGTGCTGGGGAGTGGAGGTGAGGGTGTTGGGGTACCCAGGGTGCTGGAGGCCTGGAGGTAGGGGATTGGGGTACCCAGCGTGCTGGGGACCTGGAGGTGGGGCTATCAGGGTGCTGTGGGGTGCTGAGGAGTGGAGATGGGATTATGGGGGTGTCCAGGGTGCTGGGGACTGAAGGTGAGGGTATTGGGGTGCTGGGGACCTGGAAGTGGGGTGTCGGGGGTGCCCAGGGTGCTGGGGACTTTGATGTCCTGGGGATCCTGATGTCCAGGGTGCTGGGGGGCCTGGTATTTGGGGGTGCCCCATCCCCCACCCCGCATTGCTCAGCAGCTCCCCCATCCCACAGCGCCTGATGCCCGTCCCCGCTTGACGCCGCCACCATGGCCGGGGCGCAGGGCTGCGGCGAGGGGAAGATCGCGGGGCTGTACGACCTGGAGCGCACGCTGGGCAAGGGCCACTTCGCGGTGGTGAAGCTGGCGCGACACGTCTTCACCGGGCAGCGGGTGGCCGTCAAGGTGATCGACAAGAGCAAGCTGGCGGGGGAGGCGGCGGGGCAGCTCCTGCAAGAGGTGCGCTGCATGAAGCTGGTCCAGCACCCCAACGTGGTGCGCCTCTACGAGGTCATCGACACCCACGCCAAGCTCTACCTCATCCTGGAGCTGGGCGACGGCGGGGACATGTTCGACCACATCATGCGGCACGAGGGCGGGCTGGCCGAGGCGCGGGCCAAGCACTACTTCGCCCAGATCGTCCACGCCATCTCCTACTGCCACAAGCTCCACGTGGTGCACCGTGACCTCAAGCCCGAGAACGTGGTCTTCTTCCAGGAGCAGGGGGTGGTCAAGCTCACCGACTTCGGCTTCAGCAACCGCTTCCAGCCCGGCAAGATGCTCACCACCAGCTGCGGCTCGCTGGCTTACTCGGCGCCCGAAATCCTGCTCGGGGATGAGTACGATGCCCCGGCTGTCGGTAAGAGCGGTGGGGCGCAGCGACGGCTAGTGCTTGCCCTGGGGACATGCCTCACGCTTGTCCCTTGCCCGGAGCGCGGTCCTGCCGGACAGGTACCAGCTCAATTTCGGCCCCGTACGCTGGGAGCACTGCTGTCCCCGCAGGGAGGAATCCCATCCCTTGGGTGCTCGGCTGCTCAGCCCTGCTCCGGTGCAGGGTGGTGCTCCCTGCGGAGACCATCCCCGCACCCGCTGAGATCCCGCAGAGCGATGGTTCATGCCAGGGAGGGAAAAAAGCCCAAGCAGGCTGCGAGCCTGGCGTGGCATCCGCCGGGGCTCGGGAGGAGCAGCGCAAGGGTGCAGCCGCCGGCAAGCCGGCGCTAGCGGTTATTTGTGGGGGGTGATGCCGGAAGGAAACCTGCTCGGGATGGTGGCGTTTGGGTGGAGGAGCTCCGAAAGTTTCCTTTGCTGCATCCCCGCCCTGAAAACCGCTTCCTCTCCATGGCTCCCAGTGCCCTTCCTCCCCTGGCTGGGGTGCAGGGGGTCCGGGGAGGCCATCCCGGGGCGCAGGGAGCCGGGCTGGGGGCACCGAGAGCCTCTGCCGGGACAGAGAGGACGTGGGAGGGAAGCGGGACCCAAGCCAGCTCCGCTGGAATTTGGGGCAGGAGGATTTAGCAAAACAAAACATGAGCCCTTAAAGGAAAAAGCCCAGCGTTGCTCGGGGAAAGGCGGCTCCGAAGTTGAAAACGGGGATGGCTTGTGGAGATGGTGGAAAAATAAGCTGGTGGCTCTGCAAAGGGAAATGAAGGGAGAAAAGCGGCACAGATGAGAAATTTTCAAACGCAGGCACTTGACTTAAGAAGCTGAAGGTATTAACGGAGAGCCCCGGGGCGTGCTCAGCATCCTAAAAAAGCGCTTTTGCAGAGAGTTTATGTACTCGTCAGGAGGAGCAGATGAAGATGCCGCTGGCTCTGTCCCTGTCCCCAGGGCAGGGCAGCGATCCTGCTCCGGCCAGTACCTGCACAGCTGTAGGCAGCTGGAGAGCCTGGATCGGTGCTGCATGCCCTGTCCCATCGCTGTGGTGTCCCCTCCGGCACAGCCCAGTGCCGGGATGCTGATGGCGGGGTCTGTTTGGGAACTGGGAAGCTGAGTAATGACATGAAATGGTGCCACGGATGGGTGACCGGTGTGGGGGACAGAGCTCAGGGCTGGCCTCTGTGTCCCCACCTGGGAAAGGGGATAAGACCTCAACTGCTTTGGTGAAGCCCCTTGAGACCTGCTTGGATGTGGGGATGGGGAAAGTCCTTCCCCGCCTTGGGGGGGCTGTGGTCCCCCCGTCCGTGGGGCAGGACCTGGGAGCCATTACGTCCAAGGAGCATCTCAGTGAGCACTGGTGTCTGCTGGATCAGCACTGGGGGGTGGTGGGGTAGACCCCCCGGGGTCCCTGGGCCGTGGTGGGCACAACCTGAACTGCTGCTTCTTGCAGACATATGGAGCCTGGGGGTCATCCTCTACATGCTGGTGTGCGGCCACCCCCCCTTCCAGGAGGCCAACGACAGCGAGACCCTCACCATGATCATGGACTGCCGCTACACCGTCCCCCCGCACGTCTCGGCACAGTGCGCTGAGTAAGCACCTCTCCCCCTGCCAGCACCTCTCCCCCCCACACACACCGGACCCCCCCTGGACCCCGACTTGCTGCCCCCAGGGGTGGGTGCCCCGTCCCCAGGGGATGCCCGGGAGCTGAGGTGGGCAAGGGGGGGGTAAAGCTGCTGAGTTTGGGGTTGGCGTGCTGCTGCAGGATTGCAGCGTCGCCCCTCTCCCCGTCAGTCTCATCTCCAGGATGCTGCAGCGGGACCCGAAGCAGCGAGCCTCCCTGGAGCAGATCGAGGGCCACGCGTGGCTGCAGGGGGTGGACCCGTCCCCCGCCAGCCGCTGCCTGCTGCCCCTCACCTCCCACAAGCGCGTGTCCGAGGAGGAGCATGAAATCATCCTCCAGGCCATGACGTGCGGGAACATTGCCGATCGGGACACCATCCAGGAGTGAGTGACGGGACGGGATGCCGAGGTGGGAGCCCCTGTGAAGGGCTCTGGGGGGTCCCTCCGAGCGTGTCCCTGGCGCGCTGATGTGGGTCCCTCGGTCCCGTGCAGGGCGCTGGAGGCCGACCGCTACAACCACATCACGGCCACCTATTTCCTGCTGGCGGAGAGGATGCTGCGGGAGAAGCAGGAGAAGCAGGGCCACCGCCTCAGCCTCGTCTACAACCTGGCCAAGGAGGTGCAGAGCAGGTCAGCCCCCCTGCGGCCCCTGTCCCACGTCCCCCCCCAGGTCCCCGGCGCAAGGTCCCGGCCGGTCTCCCATCCCCTTCCTCGCCGCAGCCCTCGCCGTGCCCGGCTGGGTGCCAACACCGCCATCCCTCCCTTTTCTCAGGACCAACTTAGCGGACACGTTCGGCCCCGTGGGCAGCGCCAGCGGCCTCTTGCCCTTCACAGAGGTGCCAGACGGCCTCGCCACAGGCTCCCGGCTGCCCCCGCTGCCCACTGGAGGGGATATCGGCAGCCGGCAGCCCCCCAGGACCCTGCTGAAGGTCCCCGCCGTTGACACCACCATCACCAAGAGCACGCCGGCCCTGCAGCAGATCTGCGAGGAGGAAGAGGAGGAGGAGGAGGAAGAGGAGGGGAGGCCCAGCGCCATGGAGAGGAAGAGCAGCTCGCTGAACCAGGAGCAGATGCGAGCCTTCCTGCACGCCCGCCGCCTGCCCGGCCGCGGGGAGGTGTGGGGGCCCGGGGCCGAGCTGGGGGGATGGGGTGGGCGCCCAGGGGCGTGCTGGGCTGGGAAGGGAGTGAGTGGGTGCCGGGGTCCCACCGCGATGTGGGGGGACAGAGCTGAGCCCCCCAGGAGGGAGGAGGACACAGAGCCTGGGGGCTCCTTGGCAGAGCCCCCCGGGGAAAAGGGAGCCATCCTGATGTCCCGGAGCAGCTCTGCTGGGGTTCCCCGGGTGCTGGGGGCAGAGACGACCCCCACTGCCTTCCCAGGCCCCACGGACAAGTCCCCAGGGCCCGGGTCACCCACCAGCCAGGCCCCGGGGGGCACTGAGGGGGGCACGGAGACTGTGATCAAGCTGGACCCGGGCAAGAGCAAGGGCGGCAGCCTGCGGGACAGGCTCCTGCAGTTCCCGCTCTGTGAGAAAGCCCTGGCCTTCAAAATCCGGCCGGGCTCCAAGGAGAGCCTCCTCTCGCTGGGGCAGTTCAACTGCTGCCATGTCATTTAACCCCCCGGGGTGAGGGTCCGGCCCCACTGCGGGGTCTGGGAGGGTGCCTGCTCCCCTGCCTTTGGTCCTGCCCGTGCCCCACGCAGCAGTGGCCATGGGGCTGGCGGGGGCCACAGTGCCCCTCCTTTGTCACCTGCGCTGGCCACCCTGCTAGCACCCACCCCCGGCACCCGCTGCGGTGCCTGGGGGCCGGGCTGGGACAGACCCCCAGCACGGGACTGCCCATGGGGGTGAGGCGGGCTGGGGTCTGTCCCTGCACCAGCTGGCGTGTCCCCAAGCCCCCCGGGCTGCCGGGGCAGCTCCGTGGCCCCGCCGGGGTTGGATGGACCATGACACGTTTTTTTAACTACTAGAAATAATTTTTTTAAATAGTCTATTTTAATGTAATTAAATAGAGATTGCTATATCCCCCCAACCCCTCCCCGGGCCGGTGGCTCCCCCCGCCCCAGCCCCACAGCGTGCACAGCCCCATGGCCAGGCTGTCTGGCCCACCGTGGCCGTGGGGCAATCGCTGGTCTGCCTGCAGCCCCCCCGCTGTCCCCCCGCCCCGGCCGGGGCCAGGCGCAGCCGTGCCCGCAGCTGCGCGTGACCCGAGGCCATCCCCTGGGCCTCCCCCCCGCAAATAAGCTTTCTATTTATTATCTCTTTGTTTTCTTGCTGGCAAGAAATGAATGACGACGGCGGCGCGGGCCGGAGCTCGGTCTGAGCTGTGCAGCGTGCGCGGGGAAGGGATCAGAGCCGCTGGAAAGCAAAGGTCATCGAGCCAATAAAATTAAGCTCGTGGGTTGATGCGGGTGCTGCGTCTCGTTGCAAAAACCACCGCCATCCTCCAGCCCCGCAAAGGCCGGAGCACCGGGGAAGGCTGCCCCGGAGCATCTGCCCCAGCTGAGGCGGGCAGCAGGGACTGGTTTTGGGGGCTGTAAAATGGGCGCGGGGTGCGGCAGGCGTGGGCTTTCCCTACCCGGGGCTGTTTGGGCACTGCCTGGCCGGTGTGTGCCCAGCCACGCCACATCCCCGTCCCTGCGGAGGGGGGGAGCAGCCACAGCCCCTTCTGGGGGAGCGAGGTTTGGGGGAGCATGGCGTGTCTGCAGCTGCCCCTCAAGGCGGAGCGGGGTTTCAGCCTGCACCTGGATGGGGCCCAAAAGGGGGCTGCTGGGGTCACCGAGGGGGAATAAGGACGGGGTGGGGGACACCTGAGGCGTAAGGAGGGCCTGGGGCATGCCAAAAGTACGGCACGCTTCCAGCGAGGCTTGAGGTTCAACGGCGCTCAGCCCCAGGAGTGCCCCCGACAGCTCTCCAGCCCCTAACCCTGGGGTGGGGGCAGCAGGCCACCCCTGAACCCCCAATTCCCTTCTCCAGCCCTGGCTTCCTTCCCTCCAGCTCTGCTGTGTATCTCGCCCTCTTCCAGCCATCCTATTTCTCCCGCCTTTCATATTTCCCTCCTGCGTACCCCCCCCAAATACCACCCTTGCCTGTCTCCCTCATCCGACATGGGATCCCCCCCTCTGGGGTGCTGGGTGGCCAGAAGAAGAGAGCGGGGCGTGTGGGTGCCAGATAGGATGGAGCCAGCCCTGGAAAGATCCCTGGGGAGGTGATGGTGGGAAAAGAAGCAGGGGAGGGGGCCCTGGGGAGCCTGCAGCCCCCGGCAGCAGGAGTTGACGCTGCTCCTGCTCATGGGCTCCCCTTCTTGACTCCTAAAGAATAAAGCCTTCGCCTGAACAGGGGCTTGAACCCTGGACCCTCAGATTAAAAGTCTGATGCTCTCCCAGCTGAGCTATCCAGGCTCGTGTTTGGGGGCTGGGGGGACGTTGGGGACAGGCAGCCAGGACCCCGCTTCACCGCGTCACCGGAGGGACGACACGGGGCCCTGCTCTGACCTCTTCCACACCGCCCCAACAAGGCCACCGCAGCCGAGGGCCTCTTCCCCGAGGAGGAGCAGCACCAGGACCCCTGCCCTGCCCCGGCAGGCACAAACGCCGGGTTTATCCTCCGGCGACAGCCAAAAGCCCGGGCGAGGAGGCAGAGGAGGAGGAGAGCCCGGCCGGGGCTGCGGGTGCCGGTCCCAGCAGCCCGGGAAAAAAGAACCCGGCAGCAGTGGGGTCGAACGTGCTGTTCCGGAGACCCGCGCCCAGCGCCAGCTCCGACGTGGGGCCGCGGGCTGGGCCATCCTCCCGCCGGGGACCGACCCTGACACAGGGCTGTGCCCTGGGCGAGCGGGGTGCCGTAGGGGCGGCTGGAAGACCTCCGCTGTCCCCCCGGGGCTCCCCGAGGAGGACGAGGCCGGAGGAGAGGAGCGGCAGCGTGGGGCCCCCCGCTCGGCGGCTGTGATCGTATAGTGGTCAGTACTCTGCGTTGTGGCCGCAGCAACCTCGGTTCGAATCCGAGTCACAGCAATGGTTTTGCCACCAGCCCGCTGCTGGGGCAGGCCGGGCCGGAGGTGGGAGGGAGGCGGCCGCAGGAGGTGGGTTTGCAGAGCCGCCGTGGCCCCGACGGGCTCCTGAAGGTCACCCTTCCTTTTCCTTCGCCCTTCCTCCCCGTTCTGCGGGAAGGGGCCCCTCTGCTCCGCGGGGAGCCCACCCTGCCAGCCCGGCCCCGCTCCGACGGGGCTGCAGGAGACTAAAGCCGACCCCAAAGGCTGTCAGGGCCCGCGAGGAGCCTCGTGGGGCCTCTCCGGACACCTCGTGTGTGCCAAGCGGCTTCGTTAAGAGCAGCGCATGAGGGCACCTGTCCTCCCTCCCGGGGCACCGGGGACAGGACTCCTCAGCCGGGGAACGGAGGGCAACCGCGCGCCTCAGGGCGGCCCTGGAGGGGAGAGCGGAGCTCGACGCCGCGCGGGGCGATGTTGACCGAATAATTATCCTGATTAATTACAGCCCGCTAATTTTAACCTGCATCCGGCAGCGTGAGCCCGCCGGTGCCCGGCCGTGGAGCGTGGCACCGAGCCACGGCCCCGTGGCAGCCACGGGGGCACCGGGGACCCCTGAGGGGCACCCAGACCCCTCCCGAGGCCCTGTGAGGCCCTCAGACCCCTCGCAGAGGCGCGCAGAGACCCCCCCGCCGCGAGGGGGCTGCAGGGCGGGGCCGTCCGGCGCGTTTCCGCCCCCCCCCCCCCCGCCCTTTCTGTCCCTCCGCGGCCGCCGTCAGCCCGGGGAGGGGGGCGGAGCTCCCCGCCTACCCGGAAGTGCCCGGCGGGGACCACGTGGTGGAGGACCACGTGGTGGCCAGCGCCATGGCGTCGGCGCCCAAGAGGCCCAAGGTACCGGGGGGGGGGGGCGGAGGGGCTCCCGCCGCTGCCCCCGCCCGCCTGTGCCGCGGTCGAGGTGCCCCCGTGCAGGCGAGAGCGGGCGCCGGCCCTCGGGGCGGGGAGGGGGCGCTGAAGGGGCTCCCGGGGGGGCTCCGGGAGAGGCCCCACCGCTCCCCCCCCCCCACCCCGTGTTTTGATCCACAGGCGGCCGCGGGGAGCAGCGCCCGGGGGGCGGGCAGCGCCGATCCCCTCGCCGGCTTCCTGGCGTGGTGCGGGCGGGCCGGGGTGGAGCTCAGCCCCAAGGTGAGGCAGGCGCGGGCCCCCCACCCCCGGGGGCGGGCGGAGGGCAGCGGGGCCGCCCCGCGCTCCCCTGACGGGGCGGTGCTCGCTCTCGCCGCAGGTCCGGCTGAGCAGGGAGGGCGCGGTGGCGGGGTACGGGATGCTGGCGGCCGAGGAGCTGGAGGGGGGAGAGGTCCTCTTCACCGTCCCTCGCTCGGCACTGCTGTCCCAGCACACCAGCTCGCTCCGGGCCCTGCTGCAGGCAGGTGAGCGCAAGGGGAGGCTGCTGCACCCCCCCGGGGAGGCAGGAGGGGGGCCCTGCCTGCCCCAGCAACCGACCTGGGTTTTCCGGGGAAAGGAAGGAAATGGGTGCGGGATAAAGCCTAGGGACCGTTCCTGCTTCACGCAGGATGCAGGAGCAGGGAGGTGCAGGGCTGTCAGCCACGAGGTAGGAAAGGGGGTGATGGGACACCCCATCCCCTTCCTAAAGGAGGCTGAGGGGGGTAGTGAGAAAAGCCACTTACTGCAATCTCTCTGCTCTTTAAGTGACAACCACCCACACGATGGTGCTTTCCAGGAGGCCCAGGACAGACACTGCTAGAAAAAAGAAGGGTTCCTTTCTTGGTGAAGGCACCCAGAGCCTCGGGGGGAGGAGGGCGAGGCAAGGTGGGGGGGTTCGGGCTCAGCCATAGCTCCAGAGCAGTCAAGTTCAAGTCGTGACAAACCCAAGCCTGGAGAGGTCTTAGAGTGTAAGAGCAGAACTCCCCACGCGAGGGTGAAGACGGGCAAGGAGGGGTGTAACACCAAGCTTTGGAAGACTTGTTCTCAGAGGAAAAGACCAAAACCTCAGGTCAACTTACACTTTCTCCGTCATCTCGGGTTCCGTAGCCCAGGAGTCCCTGCAGAGCCAGTCGGGCTGGGTGCCGCTCCTGCTGGCCCTGCTACACGAGTACACGGCCAGCAACTCCCACTGGCAGCCTTACTTCTCCCTCTGGCAGGACTTCAGGAGCCTGGATCACCCCATGTTCTGGTAAGGTGACACCAAGTGGGGCTGTAGGGTGGCCCCGTTTGACACCTGAACACAGGGAGTGCTGCGCAGGAGTCTTGGGGGTGGATGTGGTCCTACTGCAGGACTTCATCCCTCTGGTCTGGCCCTGTGCTAGAGGGACCCCTGTGCCCGGGGGCATAACCAGAGAACAGGAATCCAGAGAGCAGGAGGAAGCTGAGATGTTGAAGGAGAAAGGAGCCTTTAGACCCTTTTCCCTGGGGCAGGTGGAGAGAAACCTGCTCTTTGTCTTGCAACAGGCCTGAAGAAGAGCGAACAAGGCTCCTGCAGGGCACAGGCATCCCAGAAGCAGTGGAC
The DNA here is from genome assembly GCF_030936135.1 of Gavia stellata. NCBI lineage: Eukaryota > Metazoa > Chordata > Aves > Gaviiformes > Gaviidae > Gavia > Gavia stellata. The sequence continues at coordinate 1,731,639 of NC_082608.1, forward strand.
AAGGACCTGGCTAACATCCACCTGGAGTACAGCTCCATCATCCTGCCTTTCATGGAGTCCCACCCCGACATCTTCGACCCCAAGCTGCACACGCTGGAGTTGTACAAGGAGCTGGTGGCATTTGTCATGGCCTACAGGTGAGAAGCTCTGACAAGGAGTAGGATCACAGGAAAGATTACAGGCTGCGTCACTTAAAAGGTTGTAGTTGCACAAGAACGTAAGTAAAAGGTGAAGCTGGCCCTGTGCTGCAAGGTGTAAAACGGGCTTGTCTTCATCTCCCTTGTCTTAGCTTTCAGGAGCCTTTGGAGGAGGAAGATGAAGATGAGAAGGGGCCCAATCCTCCGATGATGGTGCCTGTAGCAGATATTTTGAATCACGTGGCCAACCACAACGCCAACCTGGAATACTCCCCTGTGAGTGCAAAGCCGCTCTGCCAGGCATCACCGGCGTCTGGCTCCGCGGCAAGGCTGGCTCTCTGAACCCAGAGCAGCACTCTGCTCACCTGCCAGGGCAGCGAGTCTGGCCTAGGTCTCGTTAATAGGAAGTTATTTTGCTCAATATACTCCCCTGCTGCATGCCTGGCTTTAGCTAGGAAGAGCTTAGGGTCACCTCAGCCTCTTTGAAACACCTTGTTTCCAGTGGTAGGATCACCGCAGCTCTGAGAGCCTCTTCTCACCCTGCTTGCAGCAATGTTTACGAATGGTTACAACACGGCCCATCAGCAAAGGACAAGAGATCTTCAACACGTACGGGCAGATGGCCAACTGGCAGCTCCTACACATGTATGGCTTCGCGGAGCCGTACCCTGGCAACACCAACGACACGGCCGACATCCAGATGGTGACAGTACGCAAGGCAGCACTGCAGCGTGAGTGACACCCGTAGCTATGCTGGGAAAGGATGGGGCAGGGATCTCTTAGTGATGTAATGAAACAGGGAATAAGGGTGATGCGAAGAATAAGCCTGTTCCACAGTGTCTGAGGAGCTGGGGCTATGCCTTGGCTTTCTGCCTCCCATTTCCCCTTCTCCATTCACCACCACCCCCTCCGCTGCCAGCCGGGTTGGGTTCGCAGCTCTGCTGTCTTCCAAACAGGTGCCAAAAGCGAAGCGCAGCGGCAGCTGGTCTCAGAGCAGTGGGACTTCTTGTGCCAGCTGGAGATGGTGGGGGAGGAAGGCGCCTTTGTGCTGGGCTGGGATGAGGTGCTGACAGAGGAAGAGCTGTCCATGACCCTGAAGGTAAGCACCACCAAGCAGTGGAAGAGCAACACAAGGAAAAGCACAGACGAAGCGTACTGCAGCTGGGCAAACCAGCACACAATGAAGGGGGGCAAGCCTGTAAAGGCATTTTGGTAGTAACACTCCTGCATGAACAGTGGTAGCGGCTGCAGCTGCCCATCTCCCCAGGCTTCAGGTACCATTACCGTTGTCTTCCTCTCCTGAACTAACCACCCATATCTACTTATGAACTGGTCTTGAACAGCTCCATGGCTACTGCTGTTCTGGGGAGCTTTGCACCTTTGTAGGTAGCAGCTGATGTATCCTTTAAGACCGTTCCCAACACCCAGCTTTGCCATTTGAATGTTCTTCCAACCCACAAGTTACCTGTGATTGGGTATCTAAGCCAGTTTTACTCTCTCACCATTTATGCAGCTGAGGAATAATTCACCTGCTCCACGTGGCCTTAAGACCACACTTCTGCAGAGAAGAAAGCCTGATCTACTCACACTGCCAGTGACTTGTCTCTTTGCCTGGGTCATTACAGGTGCTGTGCATGTCCGAAGAAGAATTCAAGGAGTATAAGGAACAAGATGGCTGGGAAGACGACAGTGAGGAAGAGGAAAACTCTACCCTTTCTAACGAGGCTCTCTCCAGACTTAAAACGCCTTGCAAGAAGCTCCTTTATGACAGCGTGCTGCTGACCCTGGAGTCCTACGGGTCAGACTTGAAAGCAGAGCAGGACTTGCTAAGTAACAAGGAAGCTTATGAGAAACTGAGTCGAAGGGAGCAGCAAGCTTTGCATGTGCGCTATGGACAGAAAAGGATCTTGCATCAGCTGCTAGAGCTGGTATGCTAGAAACCTCGCTGCCTCTGGAAATGACCGGCCTGGAACTGTGCTCAGGAAGGGAAGGTCAGCCTCTGGCCATCTCTTCTACAAATGGCAAGATTAAATATGGGTCCACTTGTCCCTCAAATGGCATGTGGCTTTTTAGCTACCTCTACATGAACAAAATCTTCCACAGCACAGAAGTGGTTTTGGGCAGCCTTATCTTACAGTGAGAGCTCTGGAGCACAACTACCACCTTCTTCTAGAGGACTTAACACCACCCCTATCTCCCAGTGGCTGCTTTAGGAAGACAAACACACTCTGTCAGAATAACAAGTGGGTTCCCTCATTTAGCATCAGAAATTTAAGGCAAGAACTGCTCCTTGTCCAGACGAAGAGGGCCAAAATCCAGCTGGTAGCTCTCACCTTGCAGAGGTTCAGAGTAAATATCTAGCAGGTGGAGATGCTGTCAAACGGAACTCTTCACCTATATTTTGTTAATACTGAGCATTTTAAAGAGTACAAGCCCATCCATCTGGTTTTCATGTAGGCTCAGTATAGCAAGATATATCCTTCATAGAGATAAAAGGTACTTCTGTGTGGGCTTGAGACTACTCTGTAAAGGAGCCCGGTCACAGTTCTGCAGCTGCTGTAGGCTAAGCAATCGATACACACCCTCCGGTTCACACAGTTCTTCCCTGAACTCAGGCATTGCCCTGCATCACATTTAGCTGTATTCATATTTTTCTCCTCAGCAGTATTTGTATGACAAAATACTGGAGGTTTGCAGGACAAGCTGTATTTAATAAAGACTTACGCTGTCTACTTCAACAGGGTAGAAAAAGCCATCTAAAGGCGGGGGGGGGGGGGAAATCTTTGCTGATGCTGCAGTTGGAAGTATGACAGTGAAGCAAACCCCACGTACTCGTGTAGATAAAAGTCAGCTACGACCCTAACTTCACTGCTAGGGGCCGGGGTGGTTTAACATTACCTAGGATACTCTTCTCCCCTTTCACAGTGGTGTAATGCTGTAATAGAGTCCAGTCTGCCATCTTGGCTCTTCTCTTCCTACAGCAGACTAGATTTCAAACTAGGCACAGAGTGGATCAAAAGGTTAGTCTTTGTTTCTTGAACACAAAGTGCATTATACCCAGAACCTCTGCCGACAAGGATGCTGGCAATCCTTGGGGAGCTGACACCAGCGCTATTTACTTGGATGGTACCAGCTGCAGGTTCCTCACCTGCCAAGAGGGGATATAAAGTGCAGTGGCCTCCATCCTACCAGCCCAATTTGTGTTACTGGAATTTTGGCTGAGCCCTGTCCACCTCCACCCCCTCTTTACACCAGCCTAATAGTTCTTAAAGCCAGAAGGGAACCAGCCACGTACAGCAGCCTTAGTACAGAACCAGAGAGACCTTTGAGCTTTGAGTCATCAGGACAAAGTCAGTAAGCTCTGCATATGGTTTGCTGGAGTTAAATGGCAGAAAAAAATCCCATGGCATCTGGACTGGATAAAGAAAAACTGGTTGCTGGTAACTCTCTACATCCTAACCCAATACAGGAGGCAGAGTAAACTGGAGTTGCAACACCAGAACAAAAAAAAATTCCAACTTCAAAAGGCTCAGTTTCAGCACAACTGCTGACCTGCCAAACAAACGCCAGGGAACTGTAGGATCTGGCAAGAAACTACTCCTTTACATGCAGGCAACTGAAAAAACACTGCCTAGAAACAGATCACAGACAGAATTCCCCTTGAGCTGCAGCCCACTGGTACAGTTGGCTCAGTGGTTCCCTGGATGTAGTTTTTGCTCCGTGCAGCAAAAGCACAGCCAGGTACACAATCCCTTAAACCTGAGCAGGAAATCCTAACCTCTCCACCCGTACAACAGCAGTCAACTAGCTTTAACAAACTAGCAATGTTACCTAAAAAAGAAAGCAGTGAAGTTCTATTTTCTACTACCTGCTAGGTTGCAAGGCAGAGGTTAAAGGAGTTTGCAGTATTAGCAGCACTGAAGCCACCTATCCTTATTACAGCTAATTAGCGACCTTGCACAGATCCTTGCGGAAGGGAATATCGTAGCAGGGGGCAAGTATTATGAGAAATGCATCTGGTCTGCTGTCTATGCTCTGTGTCCCTCCGCTGCAAGCGGTCTCCTTTCCAGCACAACTTTGTCAGAGACTAATGCTGCTCGCAAACTTGCAACTAAGATCTTTTCTGTCCTTTCCTTTTGCACGTCAAAGCAAGGCCCATAACAATTCTCCCCTCTGACCTCAAGCTAGGAAACAAGCTCAGTTGCTCTCAATAGGCAGTGGCCACACCACACTGGAAAACTGCCGGTTTTGGATGGCTGGAAGAGACTTGGAAAGACATCAACTGGCCAGGTAGGATGGAACTGGAGAGAATAAGCACAGTGGCACGTGCTGCATGTCATGACTTTAATGTGTAACTACAGTATGCATACATACAAGAAGTGGGAGAACTAAAGCCCAAGAACTAGAAAGGCTACAAAATACAACACATGGACCAATACTTTACAAAACATTCAAAATCCTTACAAAATGGGCTGTATTGGTCCTTTGGGTTTTTTGTTTTGTTTTTTTTTCTTTTGGTTTTTTTTTTTTTTTTTTTTTTTTACAAACTTATACTGTGTGGTCATGGGGTGGGAGGTGGGAAAAGGTCTAGATTTAACCCTCCCCTTCCAAAATTTACAAGTGTCAAAAAAAAAAAGCTATAGGCCTGGTCTCTGGTTTCTTTACTAAAAACAGCTGACCCTCTCCCAAAGGGCCTGAGGTGTGTCTTCTCCAACAAAAGGAGGCATTCTCTGACTGCCACTCCACTTGCTGTCTGTCAGCATTTGATGAGGGTAGGGGGAAAGCAACGCTGAACCTTAACCCCTCCCTCACCCCTCCCCTACTCCGTAGTATTCCCATATTCCAAATTCCAAACACATCCACCTTTTTTTTTTTTGTAAAACAACTTAGTGATTTAAAGGTCCCCCATCCACGTAAAGAAAAATAAGTTACATAATATTATAACTGGCTTTTCAATATTCTTTGGGAGTCTGGGAATGTCAGGACAAGGAGGTCTGCCCCAGACAAGTGCTTGGCATCAGCAGCTGCCCCTTTATTACAAGCTGGACAGGCACCAGTTCCCCACCTGCCTTTTACACAATTTGCACAAACCCAAAAGTCCAGACAAACGTTTCCGTTCCTTGTATTTACACTAGTTCAAAATGATATTCACAGCATCTTCTGAATTTTGGCCAAAAGTCAAAAATTTGTTTCAAACTTTGGAACGTGCCCACATAAGACTTTCACCCAGGGTCTGTTGCGTCTACCCGATCAAGGGGGCTGGGAAGGTCAGGAGGAGCCTTACAGAGTCTTCTGTCAGTCGATGGGACGGGGACCTCCAGGCTGGCACGCTTACAACACAAGATGCAGCTCATCTAACTGGCACCAGTCCCTTCCATTACTTGCTGGGCCTGCTTCTGCCCCATGCAGCACTGTGCAACTGACTGGAACAACCTGAACACAAAAGCAAAGCAGAGTTAGGTGCATTTATGGCAGCAAACGGTGCTTCCACTATGAAGCACCGAAAACTCAAGGTGCATCTCAGCCCCTGCTCCAGATACATAGTTTTAGTGATTTTACGGGTTAAGTTATACTTACTTCTCAATTTCTGGAGCGCAGTGAACAAACTCATGGTTCCAGAACTTAAACGCTGGGTTTTTTATCAGCTCAATGAAAGTAATAAGGAGACCCCAGGGATGAGGCCTATTTACAATCAGTCTTTCCAAGAGAACCCTGAAATCCAAAAGTAAAAACAGTTAGAGCTCCAAGATGCGAAATACACACAGGAGGAAAGTGAAAAGCTGAAGGCTGTCAGGTTAAACGCCTTCCCTCTCACCTAGTGATCTGCTCCTGGATAGCTTCGGTGTTGGCCTCTGCAAACAGGTACAGCATGGTGCAACTGAAGTAGTGGGTGTGACTGTTGGGATATCGCAGCTGATTGGCAATTGCGTTCAAGAAAAGGTACCGGCCTGCAGAAGAGGAACACTGAGTGCATATCGGTTTTCCGTACACACACACAAAACCGAATAAATCAGCAACTAGTATTGCTTAAGATGAAGGTTTGTGAGCCTGCCTTATGAAGGTACGAGAAACGAAACTGAAGATATGAAAAAGCCTTATCAAACCAAGCTGATGGGGCAGCAAGAATTCAATTACTCTTCATTAAACTTACTTCTCACTCCCTTGAATACCTTGAACATCTGGTTTTAATATTGCTCCTGTATTCAGAGTTTAATATTCTAACGTAGCGTTACTTACTGCGCATTCACTAGCAGCTACATAAAATGATCTTTTTTATTTCTCATAGCTCAAACAATCTGCTGTTAAATTCAACATCACATGAACTAGAAGTGTTCCCAACTCACCTTCAGTGTCCAGGTCTACTGCCAAATTCTGGAAGATGTCCATGTGAGCTGAGTGGGTAATGGTGCTCATAGAGGGTGTGCTGCCTTTGTTGTGAATGTGCGCAATAGCTTGAGTACCTACGTAGAGCACCAGTGCATTAATCAGCTGGATGTTGTAGCGGTTGCCAGGTTCATTTGATACCTAATAGCAAAGATACAAAAAGCATTAACATCCTATATTCCTTCAGCCATCGAAGGCACAGCACGTACAACAACAGCATCCAACTATCTTCTTGATTGTACAGACAACAACACGCTTCAACATCCACAAATTCAATTTGGCATTTACCCTTTTATAATATAGAAGTTAAATATATATTCAAAAGCAAAGTGTTGACAGACCCAACAGACAATTTTTGTACTCCCTGCCTAAAAGGAAAAAAAAAATCACGTAAAGGCAATCTGCATTCAGCAGCAGTGCCAGAGACTGGCTGAAATGCACGCCACCTGTGCGAATGCTTCAGTCTGGGCAATTTTCTGAGAAAGTCCAACTTCAGTCCTGAAGTCTGTTGCCAGCCAGGCCATGTGATGTATTCAATTTTGTTGGCCAACAATTCTGAAATGGGCTTTACCTAATTTGCCTTTTTTTCCCCCTAAAGCATTAGCATGCAGATCCATAGATTTCTATAACAATGAATCCATTTGGAATCAAAATTTAATCAGAGTCTAAAAAACCACAGTCAAGTTCAATAAAACCTGCAGAATCTCAGACAATGCCTGGGTAAACAGTGCTGGAGTCGTGCGACGGAAGCCACAAGCCACTCAATGGCTGAAGACAAAAAAAGCAAGCTTGATGTAATCAGCTCTGACTACATTCTTCACTAAAGATTTGCAAGGTTGTGCACTAGAGGCATGCAAGCAGAAGAGCCAAAGTTTTAGATAACCCTACGTTTTCACTATAAGCATTTGGCAGATCACGTAGATAAAACCAACTGCTTTTAAATTAGATCATTTTAGGGTCATTAAAGTCAACATTCCTCTTGACTTAAATTCCACTTGGCTTGAACTACTTAACACACACTTAAACATCCTGCTAGGGAGTGGTAGGAGAATTATTCAGAGAAGTGTGCATTTCCACAGGCTTTTCACTGCCTGGAACACACACTTGCTACACACCAACAAAATTCCTGCAAGGAAGGAGGGTGACTCAGCCAGCGAGATCGTTTGTCCCACACTATTTAAATTCAGCATCCTCAGAAACCAGCCACTCACTTGTAGGTTGCTGCGCAAGTCCGACAAAAAAGTGACGGGAGAACGGGTTTTGAGATAGGAATCCAAGTCTTTCTTGAACTGAGGTGGCATCACTCCAGTGAAATTCGTGAGTATTCGTGGAGCTATATTAATCTCACTTAACATGTCCACCTGTTGAGAGAAAATCTAGTCAGCTAAACCATAAGCAATCTCTAACAAATTGCAAAAGCAGATCCGTAAGTGATATGACATCAACTCCTGCTGTTGATCACTTGTTCCTACCAGCAAAGAAAAGGAAACACTAGGTTTTTGCAGATTTCAGAAAAAAACTCGGCCTCTAGTGTGCAAACTTATTAGATGACTGTCTCAAAGAATTGAGAGTAGAGGATAAAAGAATTCCAGGGCAAAGGCCGTAGCGGAATTCAGTCACCGCCTTTGAAGTCTCCCTATCTATACTCAAGACAGCTTGGTAGTTTAAAAGAGTACAAACATCCACACAAGTCAAGAACAGCCTTCTTCAGCCTCAAGAAGTGCTAACTGAATGACTATTGCAGCTTCACTCCCATCACCCTGCACAGCTCAGGCAAGGAAGAACAACAGGACAATGCTTTAGCAGTGTGAGAAAGTTTGCTTCTAATCATTCCACGATTAGTAGGAGACTGGCATATGCCCAAAGATTTAATTAGATAACATTAACACTTCTCAAAGTCTCTCCCCATTATGCAAGAGCTTGCTTCAGAATGGTGGTTTACCTCATTATTTTCAAGAGAAGATGGCATCCACATTTCTCATTAAAAACTATTTACAATTACATAGTGCTCGGACACCAGCTCTACCAACAATTAGTGAACTGAACTCCAGTCGCCACGCATCCTGAGGAGCACAAACTATGGAATTCAGCACGAGCTGAACAAAACTGAGACAAGAACTGCTAGCTGAACTTTCAAACAGGTTTGTTTTAGCAAAGCCACAAAGACTGCTTAAGCAATCTGGTTTTCAGTGACATATGAGACAATAAAATGGTAAAGATGCCCTTGCTCCAACACCGTGTGCCAGTCGGATCGAGGGACACCATCAAGTCAGTCTCCCTTTGGAAAAAGAAAAGCCCTCTGGTTCTCCATGCAAAAGCTAGGTTCTCAATGCAGTTCTCACGTAACACAAGTCTCAACAGCCTGTCCTTTCAGGTTGAACGTGCACACCTTGCAAGCAAGGTAAGCATCTACGGGCACCAATGAAGCCATACAGACCAGAGGCAAGCTTTATGCTTCCAACTGCAACAAATTTCATACAGGACAAGGATTGTATCCCGCTCTGTATGGAAACTGTCAAACATTGAGCATTATGAACATAATTGAAACCTACCTGCTTTAAAAAATGCTGTTCTGCTAGCTGCTGACTATGTCACTTAAGTTTCGAATTACCTGTTAATTTTTGAACGGTTGCATTAATTCAAGCATCAGTTAAACTGTTCCCAAAATTCCACCGTCTCCACCAAAAAACTGGATAAAGAGTATTTGGAGCATTAAAGCTTCCCATTATCAAACTCAAGAAAATAAGTCCTACCTTTAGATTGGGGGTGAAAGGGTCTGGAAGCCTCATGTTCCGTGGGAAGGCACTCAGGATCAGATTCCTTAGCTGAATACAGTTAGGTGGGATCACATCACAGAACCCGTAGTGGTAGTCACAAAGAAATTCTGGGAAATCGTGCAACAAGACCAGCAACACACGCAGAGTGCCCTGTGGAAATAAAATATAATATAAAAGTGGCGTGACAACTGTCGGAACTGCCCAAGAGCTCACAGAGCCATCCTTCTGTGTCATGTGGTTAACGTTAACAGGAAGAAATTAATCTGGGAAGGTAGCCTGTTTCTGTCCCACACCAGATTTGCATTTAACTCTAAGAAATAAACTATAAAAGCAGAGTACATCCTATTTTGCTACCAGAACACCTCTACTTTCAGACAACTTTGGTTGGAAATAGCATCTATTAGCTGACATTTTTTTACCTTGTAAAGAATTTGCATAGGTTTGGTGAGTTCCACATTTCTAAGGAAAGGAGCCAAGTACTTGAAAAGATCAATCAGTAACTGGGCATACATAGGCCAACCCTGTCAAGAAAAAAAACAGCAGGTGGAAAAGGTGCAATGAAGAGCCATTATCTTAAGTTCAAAAGTATAATTAGATTGGCCTTCATATAAACCTGAATTGAAGTTATGTCCTACCGCTAGCTCTAGCAGCAAGTGCAGCACAGCTCACCTCAAGGGCCTTCGCTGCACATCATATGCTATCGGTGCTTCCCGAACACTCAACGTGCCATACTGAGCTGACAGTATTTGGTCTAGACTACAGCTCTTCCAGACTTTGACAAAGGCATGGTTATTAAATTCAGTTTGCCCTATATTCCATAGTTTACTGACACAGACTCTCCTCCATGCAGTTAGGTTACTGTGAATATGGAAGACAACAAAAACAGAAGAGCCATGCTACTAGTGCACTTCGAGAGATGTGAAACAGCACCACACCAGATAAGCATCTGTGTGAGCTTTTTAATTCAGAAGAGATAAACTGCAGCCACACCTTCTGCTGTGGTGTATGTGCCAGCATTCTTGCAATAAATATCCGATGGGAGATCAGTTCCAGCCAGGCATAAACAAAACCTGGAGCTTTTGTAGGCCTCAGGATGTGAAATGTGTTACTGAAAGAAAAGTTAGAGCAGGTTAGAAGTGCACAGCAATAAGGTTGCTTTTCGTAACATTGAGGGAAAACATACACAGCCCTAAAAGCAAGGCATTTTAGCATCTTGGGTTTTACCAGTCATCTTCCTTAAAACAAGCAAGTGGACAGTCTATAGGAGAACCAGTTATTCTGAATGTGATTAAGCCACCACAAAAGAACAGTCTGATAGCCTTTAGATGAAAAAATCTTCATCCTCCCAGGAAAGGATGAGCACTGTGGTCAGTCTCAAATACGTACCAGAAAGCTGTGAGTGTCTGGAAGTTGATGGTCTCCAGCACGTGCTCAGGAGCATTTAATTCCAACAGCAACATGATGAAAATGCGATGGTAAGGAAGTTGCTGAAACTCACTCTGCCGAACATCATGGTCTTGCAAAAGAACTCCCACCACAATACCGAGAACCTAAAGAGATCACCACACGTCGGCGGGGACAGCAAGAATTACTTTGCAAGTCAGCCTATAGATAATACTTTAGCCATCAAGTGAAAAAAGATCAGTAGGTTCTAACAAGAACCGAAAGTTTAGTTACTGGAAGCATTACGTAAATTAGTATTATAATCTGTATCAGCAACTCCCACCCACTATACTTTGCTCTCCCTGTCCCACGGATCGCAGTCACAATGACTCACTGTTGGAAGTGCTGGAAGGTCTTAACTACCTAAGACCATCTAGCCATAAACCAAATAGTGTAAGAGTACAGGCATGGCCCTCACAAAATCAAGGCAGACACCCAGGAATCGCCAACCTTAAACCACGCTTTCTAATGCCTCAAAACAACAACAGTTGACTTATTCATTTCAAGGCAAAGATGAGTTTCAGGTTTGTTTGATATGAAAACTTTGTGAACAAGAAAGCCGCTTGGCATCCTGATGCTCTGCTCAACAGTTTATAATTTCAGTGACCAACCCATTAAGCCCTCATCTAATACTTGAGCAGTAACTTGCATTAAGGTCTACATTTCACATTTCTCAGCAAAGGTACACCCGATTATGCACTTTAAATGCAACGAGTACAAAAAGGGTTCCCAACCTTATTCAGGAGGTTGATCTTTGTAACTGTGTTGGTTGCCTCCCCGGAGTGCTTCACTAGCAGTGCAATAAGTCGCACAAAGGCATCCAGATTGTGGTAGCACTTGGCTCGAATCATAGTGGGGTTGGCAGCAGGATTATGCTGTTGCTCAGCCTGAGCACGATAGCTGATTTCAACACACATTTCAGTGCAAAGACGGAAAAAGCGGGTGATCAGGTCATCTGTTTTCAGGATTCCTTGCTGGTGCATCTATCCGGAAAAGGAAAAAACCTCAGAACCGTAACCACAGAAAGTTCTTTTTACAACTTATTTCAAACAATACACGCTTTAAAAAGCGCCCACCTTGCCTGGCACAATTTTTACCACACTCTCAGAGATATGGGAAGCAAGCTATCTCTGCTGCTTTCCCCCCCGCCCAAGATGAATATGTTCAAGCCAACTTGAGGGTGGCAACAATTTTACAGCAGAGACATGAACTCCCAAAGAGTCTTTTTGATCCCAATTCTTTTCAACCATCAGCGTAGCTGAGGAGCCTGTTTCAGTATCAGTTCTGCCACCAGTGCTCAACCTTGCATGAAGGACAGCAAGAGGCAGCACAGTTCAGTCTGTCGGGCCTTTAGGTGCCTACACAGGATGCACAAGCTCTGGGAAGGGCAGACTTCAGCTGCTAGCCCAGGAACCATCACTACTTTGCAGTTTGCTTCTACAGAATGTTGCTGCATTTGGAAAGTGAAGTGAATTTTCCTTACAGAAACATTACATTCAGAGAGTGACTGGGTGGGCTTTTCTGTTTGTTTTGCATTGGGGGGTTGTTTTTAATAACATACATATAAAAAAGACCTCCTTTTATTTGTTAACCACAGTATTAAAGTCATCAAAATGAAACAAATTACACTGCAGGAAACCTCTGGGTTTTGAACAAAGCATCTTACTTAAAATCCTACTGCACACACATGATGCTATATAAACAGCATAAATGCTAACTCTTGGAGAAGTTCTAGCATTTCTGGAGAAACTTTTCTTTTAAAAAAAGGAATTCATGTATCTGCCTTCAAAGGTCTATGCTCCTTCTTGTCCTAAAGGCTAGTGGAAAGGAAGCAACACTTAAACAGCCAAAATTATGGTCATTTAAGTTCAGTAATAAAACCTTGTTAAACGCAGTTATTACAAAATACTCCTTTAAAACCCATAGCTAAAGCCTGTAAGGAAAAAATTATATATAAACACTACACTTCGATGTATTTCAATTACTATTTCAAATACATACAAAAGGTAAGCAAACAAGTGCAATAGAAGAGTAAAGCAGGACAAAAGTGCATTGAATATTATGAGCATACTATACTGAAGTATGCTTTATAAGCATACTTTAAGGTATAAAAAGAGTGAGGTTGCAAGAAGAGGTAATTTTTTTTTAAAGTGGGTTTAACTCAAGACCCATTAAAAACATTCAAAAAAGATGCTATGCAGTATAAGTCAGACCAACGGAAAGCTGGCTACAAGCCAGTACACAAGGACACTAAAGTCACAGGAAAAATCACTGCATCAGTCAAGATCTTTATGCACACTTTGTAGCTTGAACTTCTCTTCCTTAGTAGCTGCAAAATCTGTAGCATTTCTGTGGTATTAACACAGAAATTTAAAGAGAACACCATGTGAACAGACTAAGTCAGGGGCTTCCTTGCAGCTGAAGTCAAGGAGCTGCCAGAACACAGCTTTAGGAAGATGACTGCAGGCCTGTAGGGAGTTTGTTACCACACATGTTGGGCTACTGAGAGCACCTCCCTTCTCAATCACACCTGGAAGGCAGATGTGTGCTGTTCATCACACCTGTGAAGGTGCGCTGGAGTGAAACCTTGGAGGCTGTTTACATTTAGGCACCACTTCAGCTAATAAACTTTCAAGTTTTTCCTCACTCTAATGATTCCAGTTCGGAAAATGATTCCCTCATTCATGTGGTCGGAAGCAATTCACCTGCATCTCTATCTATTACCAATTTCCTTCTGTAGGCTGTCAGAGCTTTTACCATTACCCATAAGGAGCAACGCTAGTCAAGCTTCATGATGCAGGGCATATCAGAACTATTCCCAACAGCTATCTCAGCTGAAGTTCTTTTCCCACCAGACTCAGCCCAAAACTCATGGTCTGAACTGACAGTTTGTTGCTATAGTACCTGAAGAACACGATTTGGTGATGGGTAGGGGTTCCTACAGAACTTTACCATCAAAACCAGGCAAAATTTTGATAGTCAACTGCTATACACCCGAAAGTTTCAAAAAGATGCCTAACACGGGTTATAACACTGCTTTAAAAATGGAGGGCATCACACCCTACTTATGTCGAATAAAAAGCACCTTTCTTTCCAAAAGCTCTACCTGTCCAACAAACGCAGAGAATGCTTTGGTACTGTCACGGCCTGCTGCAGCTGAATGGTAGAGGTTCACCCACTCCCTCAGCAGGTATTCCGCCTTCTCCCTCAGACCTGGTGGATCATCATACTCAGAGGCTTGGGAAATTCCTGAATGCATCATGAAATTGGGACCTCCATGAGCACGGTCAATCATTGCTTCATAGTTTGATCGGACCACTTCCATCAGCTGGGGTAACCTAATGCAACAGACCAGAGCAAGAGCTGGGTTAGAATTCCTCCTCCGCCAGAAGGTGCGGGAACTGGAAGCTCAAATATAGTTGAAAGCAAATTATTTCTTATACTGAATCTTCATACCTTCCAGTCCTCACTGGACTAGCAGAAATAAGTCATGAAAGCAGATACATTTATGCTGAAAGTAGGAACACTGAAGTCATAACAAGCTCTGAAGTTCCACTCCAATTCATACAGCAGTGTGCTGCAACAAAGCACCACAATACTAGAAATAGCTTCACTTCTGCAGACTTCAGAAGCCCTAAAAGTGCTCTGAGATAGCGAGATGCCAGAGCTAAACAGCCTGACTGGGGCACTAAATTTGGCTGCAGCGCAAGTCAAGTCACACAGCAAAGACAGTCTACCCACACCAACTGCAGAGGAAAGGACTTCTGTTTTGGGACCGCCCAATTGCAGTTGTGTTGGTAGTGGCAGCCACTGCCACCACCAGCAGCTGGTTGCTCTCACAGCAATCCAGAGTTCTCCGAGCTCCAATCCATGTCTTTGTCAAACCCAGCAGCAATTGGTTCCACCTTAGTAATAGGAGGCCTGCAAGTCCCACAGGTATTTCCAGATGCTGTGGCAACATTTGCTGCTCAATTATTTGCTGCTGGATACACAAGCCATGTGAGATTGGTGGATGATTGCTTCGTTGACTAAACAAAATTCTCTGAAGAAACAGAAAGGATTGTCTAATTTGGTGAGTTGCTTGTGATTAACAAATTACCGTATTAACACCTAGATATCTAAGATTTAAACAGGTAAGAATATCGCCTAAATTTAAGATAAAGCAGGAATTCAAGCAAGTTTCTCACAGTACCATGGTATGTTGGAGCACAGTGCAGAGAAAGATTTTCCTGCTCAAGCATTCAGTTTGACATGATGCTGCAGCTGCCTCTATTTTGACATAAAATCAGCACAATTACATTAGAGTGACAGTTTAAACTAACATAGGACTGCAGCCCTAGAGAAAGTTTAAAGCTGTATGATTGAATGATATGAGACATTGCCTACATAACATACAAATCAGAAGTGAGCATGAGAGAAGTAATATATTGCATAGTATTTCAATCTCACCCTTCCGGGGCGTTTCCTCTGGAATGAGCATTAATCCTCATGAGTGTCTCAATTGTGTGAAACAGATCTGCTTCTGTTACGTGGGCGACGCTTCTCTCATCCACCAACAGGATCTTTACCAACTGCATGGCAAATGCCACAGCCATGTAGTTCAAGCCATTCTCCATTGACTGTCAACATGAAAAAGACAATTAAAGTTCACCCACATGTCTCACAATGGACGGACCATAAGTCTCTTACTCCAAAAGAGCAGGTTCCCTTTACCTGAGCCAAGTGAAGGTCATACTGCTGCATGTTAACAAGGTGATTGCGGATTAGGAGCTCCACAGCTTCCACGTTGT
The DNA here is from genome assembly GCF_030936135.1 of Gavia stellata. NCBI lineage: Eukaryota > Metazoa > Chordata > Aves > Gaviiformes > Gaviidae > Gavia > Gavia stellata. Next base: position 1,747,170 of record NC_082608.1, read on the forward strand.
ACTTATACTCATCTCTACATTCAATCAGGCACCTGAAGAATTGGACTTGTTTTAACAAGTGTACTTACACAACACAGTTCAAGCGAAGCAACTCAAATCTAATACTTCAGAAACTGCGCCGTTCACTGTGATTCATGACTCAGCCTTAAAAGAAGCCTCTTCTAGAGAATTCTCTAAGGTAATGTTTGAGTTCAGGAACAGTCATCAGCCTCAAGCATTTGTTGCCCTGCACAACTGGTCACAACAGGCCTTCAAGAGCCTCAGTTTATTCAGCATAAGAAGCCTCTCTTCTAAGGACAAAGAGGCACATCTGTCTAGCTGAAGCACTAGTGATTCTGCTGCAGGCATATGCCATGTCACCTGGTTTGTGACAGCATGTAGATACACCCTCTATGAAATGAGAAAAAAACACAACAAAAACCCAAAGCTTCTCTAATGCTTCGTTGCATTAAAGATTCTGATCATGTTCTGGGATGAAGCAGCATTATCAGATGATCTAGTTACTTCTAATATAAAATAGCTCGTTCTTTGGTCTGTTCAAATTGCAGCAATGCAAAGTATTAACAGGCAAGTGATTCAGAATAACACAGTAACTCCCAAAAGACGATGAAAGCTACACCAGTGTTCCTGTTGGCTCATAACTGACCTAGTAATTTGTTTATTACACCACGGAGATCCATATGCACGGCCGTCCTGCAGAGCCTTCAGCACAAGCAGATGACACTCACGATAGCGAAGCAGGAGGTCAGCATCTGCCCCACTGGTGGCATCCAGTAAGCCCTCTACAGCCTAGAATAGATGCAACCTGTTAGCAGAGGAAAAAACAAGTCCTCTTCCAAATCTTCTGCAAATTACATCTGCAAGTTATCACCAGAAGACTCGGCAGATGTGCAAAAATAAATTTAGTCATCGTGCTGACCCTTTAATAAGACTACGTGACCTTTTTTTTTACCAGCTACTATGGCATCTACGCACTGACTGTACACAGCTGGACCACCACAAACAAGCCTACAGTCTCTCTGTGCTCCACTGGCTTTATATATTCACCAAATGAAAGACCGCATTAGTTTGTGCTGCAGCTTCTCAAAGATTGACTCCTCACGAGCAATTCTGCACATGCCTCATGAAAAACTACGTAAAAGAAAATTTACAGAACCTGCCAGAGGTCAGTGATCAGGTTCTTTAGACAAAGAGCTGCAGCGCTCAGAGATACATCTGTGCTAGCAAATGGATGACGAGTCTTACAGGGGCAGCAGAATTGACCTGGTCAAGTCCTAGTCAGGATTAGATCCTTTAATAGGTACAAGCACTATCAGTCAAGAACAAAGAGTCTCCCTTCAGCCTTCAGTTACTTTTGTTTTGCCACTGTTCTTGGATCCTCACGCAGACAGCTCAGTATCCTTCCACCATACTCAAATGGGGTTTTCTCCACATCTGTCACTATACTCTGCACTACTACACAGGCACTGATGCCAGCTCAGCTCGCAGCGCTCACTGCAACATTCCCCACCTGGTATTGTCGGCTAGCTCTGGCTGGGATGGAGTTACTTTTCTTCATAGCTGGCCATGTGGTGCTGTGCTTTGGATTTGTGCTGAAACAGCATTGACAACACACCCGTGTTTTGCCAGTTGCTGAACAGCGCTCGCACAGCATCGAGGCTTTCTCTTTCCCACTCTGCCTCCCCCTCCAGTGAGTAGGCTGGGGATAGGCAAGAGGCTGGGAAGCAAGACAGCCAGGACAGCTGACCCGAGCTGAATGAAGGGATATTCCACACCGTATGACATCATGCTCAGCAATAAAAGCTCAGGGAAAGGAGGATGAAGGGAGCCGTTCATGGCTTTGATGTTTGCCTTCCCAAGCAAATGTTACATGTGCTGAAGCCCTGCTTTCCGAGGAGTGGCTAGACATCCGCCTGCTGATGGGAAGTAGTGACTTTTTGTTTGTTTTGTTTTGTGCACACAGCTTTTGCTTTCCCTACTAAATTGCCATAATCTGAATGAACAAGCCATCTTGCCTGCCTTCTATTTTCTCCCTGTCCTGCAGGAGAGCAGAAGGAACAAGCAGCTGGAGGGATGCTTGGCCGTTGGCCAGTGTCAACCCACCACACGTACTCAATTATCAGTTACTGCAAAATACAATCCTCAAGTGTGCCACTATAAATCCAGTATATGCTCAATACTAGCCACCTACAAGGTCAGTTCAAACATTTTCTTAGCCTCCAAATCATCCTGAAAAACAAAAGACTATTCTGGAGTGCAACAGCTCTCTACTTGCCCCATCTGAACAAGACTCCCCTGAGTCCCAGGATTCTGTACCTGCTTCTTCCCACAGCAGCCTGGCCACTGCGTGTACAATACACCAAGTGAACACCACGGCCCTCTTCCAATTGTATTTACTGAATTTCCAAAGGCAGCGGTTGTTCAGTATCGTTCACCAGGCAAGTTCCACGGGATGCATGAAGATACACAGTCACCAGCAAGACAATCCACAAGCCAGATGAGTAATAAACTCTAGGTGAGTTGTTACAGGAGAAGAGTTGTTAACACGCACCTTCTGCAGTAGTCCAAGTGCAGCAATAGCATCACGGGAGTTACGAGCCACTACCACAGCCTCCAAGAGGCTGCGCAATGCTTGAGCTTGAGGATTCATGGCCAGGGTGTGTGGAATGGACTGCAGGTGCTGCTCCAGTTCTGTCATACATTTGTCATAGATTTGTGCTACGTCATCTGTAGCCCAAGCTTGCTGCTTAAGAGAAAGTGAGAATGAGTGATTTTTGCAAGGATTGTATTTTTGAAACTCAAATATCAGCTGGCTCTTCTGCTTCAGAAATTATAGCATCCAGAATTTAGACCTCTACAGTATTGCGGTTAGTTATGATGGCATTTTAAATATGCAAATATGAACAAATTAAGTTGTGGAAATAGCTAGCAAACAATTCTAGCAGTCCTGAAGACCAAGTATGCATACAAAAACCTGTTCATGATCTCATTATCCATGACCTTACCGCAAAAGTAACCTGATATTTGAATAAAACGTTTCATCGCTACTAAAACTACATGTAGTAATCATAACTTGCAGATCTTGTCCCAATTTGGGTTACAAACCCCTAAGACTGGATATGTTTTATGCTGTCATTAGTTTGACGTTAAAACTAATGCATCTTTCAACCACTATTCCCAAGCAATACAAATGCCTGATTCTTACAAGTCTTCTAGCAAAGGACACAAGTTCTGCAACATTCACCAAAAGGGCTATAGCACTCTCAAGCAGATTAATTCAGAAATCTCTACCTTCATAGGCTGAGCCAAGAATCCTGTAGGCTGAGTTAAGTCATTGGTAGGCAAGAAGCCAGGGACATTGCGTGCAAACTCTTCGTAAACAGCCAGCTGTTTTGGGTCCACACCTCCAACCTTTGCAATGAAAAGAACAGGCATTAACCTCATTGTTAAGCACTGTTGCAGTAAGAAATGAGGGCAGTTTGTGTAACAGGTAGCTGCTCAGTCACATTCTTCAACAGAGTGGCCTAGACATCTGAATCCCACTTCTGGCTGCTCTGCACTGAGGTCCTAGCTCTCCTGCCACACCTCCTAAACAGGAGGATTTTGCTCTGCAACTGCAACTCACATTCCCAGAAAGAGGAATAACTGAATACTGGCTTCATGTGTGTCTGATGCACAAGAGAAATGCTCTGCTGAGAGTACAAGGTATGTCCTTTAAGAGAAGAAAATATAAAGGAGACAAGACAAAACAGACGAGTCATCTTTCAGTGAAAGGAACAGCACAGAACAAGAGACAGGACTTTTAATGTCCTCAGGGAATTGAGGAAAATGATACGAACACTCATTTTGGAACAACATATTCATGTGCTTCCATTACTAATCAAGCTAATAGCGGCTGCACTGTTAGACAAGAAATATACACGATTGCTTGGCTGAAGCTGTGCTATCCACTCTTCATTATCAGGAGGGGGAGAAAAGCAGCATCAGAACATAGCTCAGTTAATATCCTCACCTTTAACCTGATCTGTTCTGGCATCCGCTCAGCCTGGTAAGTTAACACAACAGGATCACAGTACCGACGACCCTCTTGTCTAGCATGTTTTCTGAGCTCAAATTCCTGGGGAAAAAACCCCAAACAACACAGTGAATTTCAGACAATGAGGCTGGATGTGTATGAGCACACATAATAAAGACAGCAGTCCCACACTTACAGTTGCGAGCCTCTTGTCCATCTCAGGGCCTGCCTTTTCCACAGCCGTCTTCTGGATAAAGCAGCATGCTAGCTCACAGTTATCCTGTGCTAGCTGGGCAGCTGCCTGCTCCATCATGTCCCTCTGTTGTGGGGAGGCTGCCTATTGAAAACCACAATAATCAGTGAGGGCTGTAAATCTTCCCTGTGTATTACTAGCCTTAAAATCTGCACCACTGCCTATGCAGAACACCAGCAATAAAAAGGAATGCTCTTAGGAATGCACTCTCTTTGCATGGAATATACAATAATAAATTTAAACTTTGCATAGCTTTGAATAAAACATGTAGGCAAGACAACAGTAAAGACTTTCAATAAGGAACAAAACAGCAGGAGGTTCTCCATCTTCTCCACCAGCCTATCTCCTCCAGGGCATAGAAATAAAGCCCTGCTTTAGACTGATGCACGTACAACAGATGCTAATGCAGGAAAAGCAGGCCTCCCATCACAGCCTAAAAGTTTTTCCACTTCCAAAGTTGTAATCAGAAGATAGAAAGGTGCATCACTAACAAAGCAAAACAGTAGTCCTAAGCCTTTTGCAGTGGGTTCCCTTTCTGGTATAGATTTTCTTCTTTCCTTCTTGAGAGTATGCTTTAAGAGAACCCTGAACAGATGGACTTATTTTCCAGGGTGCAAAGCAGCAAGTCCCACTGGAAATGAAATACACATATAAACACAAACAGTCCAATCTATTTGGATTTCCTTACCCATTAAGATCTACCCCTATTTAATTAATTCCTGAAAACAGCACTGCTTCTTCCAAATGAAAAAATCCTTGATTGTTAACCCATTTCATATGATAAGCCAGATACGAATTTTTAGATGTCTTGTACAGCGCTTTCTTCTGCAACACAATGTTTTGTATAATTACTCCTTAAGAAAACCTCCTTGATTACAGCTGGCCCTGTATCAATATCATGCATCTCGAGGGATAAAAAACTCTACTACTACACTGCTACTTTTTCATAGCATTCGTGACATTTTACAAACACCACGATACACTAGCATTAAGTCTTCCGCAAAACTTGAATTACTTCTGCCTATACACATTCTTCCATTGCACATCATGCCTGGCAGACCTGTAACACCAGTCTGTGTTCACCCTGCCTCCCCAGCTTGACTATCACATCTCTGCCTTCTCATACCACCCTAAAGATAACCAGCATGTCTGCAACTACCTCCTGATCTGAACTGTAGCCACATCTGATGAACCACAGCAAGACTACATACCAAAAGCGTATTTGTGCCCCTCTTACCAGAGGACAACAGTGCTTTCTCTTACAATTACTAGCTCAACACCCAAACTCTGAATCATAATTAGCACAGGTGCTAACAGTGGTCACTGGCTCAACTCACACATTAACAAAGCAATACTAAAACTGTTTACTCCCATCCTTGTGTTTAAGATGGATGGAACAAGACTTATCTGTATGCTTTTCCTGCTCTTCATCTCAGCAATCAAGTTACCTGAAGTTCTGTATATGAAGGGTCAACAGTGCTTGAGGCCTGGGAGTTACAGCACGGACTATCCATCCCATACCTGCAGATACAGTTCTTACTACTGATGTTTTATGCTCCCTTCAGACTATTAAGTCCTGCCCTCTTCAGCCAGTTACCATGCAAGAGAGCAACCCCTTTGCACTGTCACTCCCTGACAGATGGGACATGCCCCTAAGCAAGACATAGGCAGTCCTTTAACTTATTCTTAATCCCTGAAAGGATAGCAACGTCTTGATCCTTACGCTTTTGTGTCTGTTGCTGACACTGATGGTAAGCACAGCAAGTTTTCTGGGTAGCAGCTGCTGTTCTGGCCAGCAGTTCACAATCTGTGTTCCATTTAGCCAAGGTGAAACTAGCACTGCAGCTCAAATTTTGTTCATGAAGAGAGCTGACAATATCCTCTAGAAGACCCAATGAATTAACAAACTGTGCAGAAAAAAAGTCTTAACTACAGATCTGCTAACAGCACAAGTAAATAAAATCTGCCTGAAACATACATGCTTGCTGACACAATCCAAGACATCACCCAAAAGCCCCAGAATCAATTCAGTCCTCCCCACTCTAGCTTTTCTACCTCAAAACCCACAGAAAGATAAGCGCTCCAAGGCTTTCGTTATGTGATCAAACTGGAGAGAATGTTGGGGCAATACAAAAAGGTAGTCAGGGAGTTTGCGTACCACATAGTAAGATCCACCTTACAGGCTTAAGACTATTTGAAGTGAGCTGCAATTTCAGCAGTTTTTTTCACTGTAATTCCGCAAGAACCATGAGACACTTGTCCACTAAATTAATCTCCACACTAGTTAAGCCACGTAATTAATCAACAGCTCTACAGTGTGGAGAACTGATTTGCTAATGCTGGATGTCTACAGTCCTATAAGCTGGAAATAAGCTTCAGATGATACGACTCTTACCCTCAGTGCAGTAGCAAAACTATTTTTCAAGTTGGTAGCTATGCTCATCAGCAAAGGCTCCCTGCAGGTAATCATGGCCATCCCAGCAGTCAGGTTCCGCATCATATGGTGTGCGGCCACACGCATTCGTGACTCCTCTGAATCCAGTGCGAAGTCCTTCCTGACTATCTGCTCACAAGTAGTCATGGCAATCTTAATGGACCGATCGACCACCGGATGGACAAGCTCTTGCACTGCTCGCTCTATCGCCTGCCGCACACACTGCTTCAACTGCGGGTGGGCTTGAAACAGCGGAATCTGGAGGAGGATTTGGAAAGTTAAGTGAGAATAAAGTAAACTAGAATCCCATCTACCCTAGACATTTCCATTTTCCAATCAACTTTTAAGTGTACTGTCCCAGCTTGCCTACAGTGCAGCACTCCTGTGTTCCATATGCAGCTATTACAAGTAACAGTTTGATAATTCTGAGACTGGGATACCTGACCATTTTTCTTTCAAAGTTGCAGCTGAGCACAATGCAAAGACTAACTTAATAGCTAAGTCACTGACTGGTCAAAAGGAGCAAGGAAGCTACTTTTAAGCTTAAATCCTGCTAACAACTATCCCAACTGACACTTATTGCCAGAAAGAAATTGGATACTAATCTAAGTGTAACAGCAAAAGATCACTTGACCATCTGAAGTTGTTAGCTAACATAAACTACTAACCACCCCTAAAGTCTTCCATTTGATTACTTGTTAGCACTCACCCTCCCCATTCCTTCTGACAAGTGACTCTCCAGTAACTTCAACTTACAAAATGCTGCTCCCACCAGTTAAGATCTGTGGCAACACTGGCGGCAAGAATTCTTTTAGCAAACCAAATCAGCTCTAAAACTTACCGTCGGATTTAAGGTAATATGTGGAGCCAACCCTCCTAAAGAATAGACGTTGATGTCGTGATAACTGTACTGGGGCTGTGGAGGAACTGTGGCTGTACAAGTGGTGCTGGTAGCTGGAGTTGTAGAAGCAGCTATGGAATACAAGTATGTTTGTATTGAATCATTACTGAAAAGCAAGTGCTTATAACATAAGTATATACTTATCATTTAAACCAGCAAGTGACCAAGAAACAGAAGTTTTGCAGTCTGATCACAAAGCCTCCTAAACTTAT